>NC_057348.1:167362991-167677991 GCF_016509475.1 Prionailurus bengalensis | reverse complement strand
TAATCATTGTTATAATTTTTCCGGAAGAAAGTGTGCGTGAGGTTAGAAGTAGCTGACCTGGGAATGAGGAGTGGCGGGTGGCAATGTAGCAAGTTTTATCAGCGTTGGAATATGACATGACCCTTCCGACGGACGGAGTCGGTGTCCCCATCAGAACACAGGGTGACGTGACCCTTCCGATGGACGAAGTCAGTGTCCTCGTCAGAACACAGGGAGCCTTCGGCCAGCAGTGAAGGATGGGGCTCGGGGGGTCTGCTCCAGCCGAGGCACTGGTGGCCTCTGGGCTGGGATTTCTTCTTCCCGGAGAGCCTGAGAGGAGAATCCATGTGTCCCCAGTTACACGGCACGGCAGTGGCCTCATTGCGACTTACCTGGAGCGGGAAGGCCCCCACGCAGCCGTGGTCCACGCGAGCCCTCACAACTCACCCTTGTGCTGTCTGCCCTCCCAGGCTGCTGGCGGTCCGTGCAGAGACCTGTGTGCTCATAACTCATGATTCGGGGCTTTGGGTTACAGTGTGTTCATGGAGTGTTCCTGACTCATCAGTGGGCTTTTCGTCACACTGTTTCAAACAGTGAGTACTTTGCATTATTAGATCCTAATGCAGACACGTTTAAACATTTTTCCTTTTCTTCCTCGGAATAGAACTATTTCGTAGACGGAGTCAGCATCTTAAAGCTTAGTTTACGGATGTGTAGGTGGCTGAGATTTTTGTTTGCTTTACCCATTGGAAAATCAAATATTTCTTGATAGACTCTCACGCTTCAACACTTACCAAGAGATCAGTCTTACCAAACAATCTGTCAAACTTTAATTTCCTCAAACTTGGAAGAACTTGCAGAGTAACTGAAACCTGTTTGGGAAGGTCATTTTTTTAATGGTCACCAAACGTTTCTCGGTTGTTTTAGTAGATGTTACTTCTTCTTCTAGATGCGGAAACCATAGTATGTTTGGATTAAGTCTGTGCTTTGTTATCTGGAAAGGTAATTTCTTTACTTTTGTTCTTTCTTTCCCCACGTTGGCCTGTCAACATGTAACATATACATGGCGGGAATGCCTATGCACCCACTCACGACACGTGGTCACTCAGGGTAGCAGCGCCCGGTTCACGTGGAAGGCGGTGGAACCCACGGCGCTGGGGCCCCTCCTCACGTGGGTGTCCTGTTTCCGTGGAAGGCACTTGGGCAACACTGTGCGGAGAGAAGTCGTTAGGTGATAAGTAGACGTTCCCCGGCTTTTTCCCTCTGAGCATCTTTGAGTGTCGCGTCCATTTCTCTGAGGCTCTGATCACCTTGGAGCAGCCAGTTCGGCAGCCCACCGGCCCTCGCTCCCACCCCACTCGAGGGCACGGACCCCGGCGGAGTTTTCCGCAAGCCTCTTTTGATGGTTTATTTCACAACACCCAGGTTTCCTTGTTACTTGGAGGCCTTTGGAGCCAGAGGCAAGAGCGCATTTGGGTGTGGGCGGCCTGGACACGGCCCCGGGGGCTCATCCCACTCGCGAGTGGTTATGGGAGTGTGACATGAGGTGTGTTGTGGCCGCTGCTGTCGGGGGGCTCCCTCCGCTCAGGCTGGAGGGCCCGTGGCCCGGACGCGTCCTAACTTCCCACCTCTGGACAAGGGAGAGCCAGGCGCTCACAGAGGGGGTGTGGTGTATTCTCCCGGGCTTTGAATTGGGGGGTCTTTCTTTTTCCACGGCGGTTTAATCTTTCGTAATCTGCACTCACCAGCTAGAGAAGCGTTTTCCGATTCAGGTAGACAACAGTGAGTCCCCTGAGGTTTGCCTGGTCCCCACCACGAGCTCCTAAAGTTGCCTGTTCTGTCAACGATGTCTCTTAGAACGGCTTTTCTTGGCTCTACGTTTAAGTTTTCACATCAGTATAACTTTTTTTTGCGACTTCCCAGCAGGTGAAATCTATCCTGCTTCAGAAATGGGCGAGTTCCCTAAAATCATGTTAAAGACCTCACATTTTTCCTAATCAGTCAAGCCTGAGAATTGGAGTTTTGCGAAGTTTGCCCTTGCAGGAAGCAGCTATCTGCACCTGTGTCTGTAGGTAGAATTCTCCAGAAGCTCTGCATGTACTGAGTTGGCGTTTCGTGCGGTGGGAGGGTGAAACCTTGTCCCGGCGTGCTGTGCTCCACGGCCCCAGGAACAGGCCCAGGCTTCACCGCAGGTGCTGTATTGTTTCCCAAAAGCACAAATGTCACCTGCCGCCCGACACAGCCACGCCACAGACCTAGGAAAACCCGCAGGCTTCTGCCCTGCCGAGAGCAAAGAAATCTGTCCGTCCTGAGCATTTCGAGAACGTGCGTCTACGTGTATGTGCACTCCATTTCAAACGATCAGTACGCGGGCCGACGAGCTCGGCTTAGATCTTCTAGATACTTTCCACTCTGGGTCTGAACGTGGTTCAGTACGGCGTGACTTTGTAGTGCATTTTTCTCTTCGGTCTTAAATTTTCAAATATGCAGTTCCCAGAAGCCGCGGCTACATGCCCATTCTCCAGTTTCTGTGCAACGCGTTTCCTCAAAAATAGCTCCTGAGATTTGGAAATAAATCTAGAGGAGGCGGAAGGCTGGAAAGATTGCCAAAAACATATCTAAACACAAAAGTGAGGCATGTTGCTGTCCTAACGCAGCAAGCCACCTCCCTTGATCAAACGATAATAATTAGATCAGACTTAATTGAAAATAACAGACCACTCGGTGAGATGCTGGAAGACGAAGGCTCGGGCTGGCTGATGCTGGGGGTCCCGGGGCCTGGGTTCCACGGCTTCTTCTCGTAACTGTGTTGCTGTGTTTTATTTTCATGCTTGTAGCCTGGTAGTCGATCTGGGTGTTACTTGGATAACTGTCTCTCAAGGAAGGAAGGACGAGGGAGGGGCGGGAGCGTTAGCTTCGCCTCTGCTGTGTCCCGTTCCGCCCGGCCACTGCGGATCTGCTGGGTGCTGTTGTTCCGTCCTCGGCCGCCACGGAAGGGTGTGCCTCGGAGGCCTGCAGGGGAGGGTGCGTGTCCTTGCGTGGCTCCTTGCGTGGCTGCCGAGCGAGGGCCGGTCTGGGTGGCGGCCGCCGACGGCACCTCCAAACTGCTTGAACGCGGCTTCCTGTCAGAGAGCGTGCTTCCACACGGCAGGGGCCCCCTGCGCGCTTGGGAGGCTCCCCGGTCATCCCCCGTCGGCCACCGGCCACCGGCCAGTCACCCAGCAGTGCCCACGGAGGTGCTCTGAAAGCCACACGGGACCCCCAGGTCACTCTGTGCGGCCACGTTGGGAAAGTCAGCGTCAGGCGAGCTGTGCCCTGTCCCGGGTCCTGTGGCTGGCAGTGGAAGGGCCGGGTGAGGGCGATTTTGTAGCACTGAGGCCCCAGGCAAGTCCTCCCACGGCACAGAGTAGGTCCTGGGGCCAGGGAGCACTCGCTCGCAGGACAGGGCAGAAGCTTCCAGAGCCCCTGCCCCTCTCTTCGTGGTGTGAGGCACCCGGGGGCTTCAGGAGTGGTCAAACTCACTTCTCTGCTCAGTTCCCGACTTCTCCTAGACAAGGAGTTTGTCCTAAAACCACAGGAAGCAATCGTAGTGACAAGGCCACAAGTCATGGCGCTGAGGTCAGGCTCATGAAGGCCGGATGCACGGACGGATGGGGGAGCACGTCCTCGAGAGAGAACGAGCCGGGCCCGGGGTGTCCCCGTCACTGTGCTGACAGACCGCACAGGTTCAGGCCTGTAGAGCAGGGGTCATCCTTAGTGACCACACTGGAGACAGGCAGTGCCCACGAGCTTACTGTGGGGACACGTGTGTCCTCAGGGGGCCAGGCCAGCCTCCCTGTGTCGAGGGCAGCCCCAGAGGGGTGGGGGGAGCTGCGTGCAGCGTGCCCTCCCACTCCCGTGGTTCACGGCCCACCCCCGGTGTTAAAAATCTCTCCTTCCCAATATTTGAACACGGAAAATAGAGACCACAATACTTCCATTCCTCTGGCCTCGTACCTCTTGGCACCTCACCCACAGAATGGGCTAGAAGGAGCTGTATGCTCCTCACTGGGCTGTTGAAGGTCAGAGAAGGTCACGGAAGTACAAATGCATCTCAGCTCTATGGAGGGGAAGCTCTTTGTGATCGTAGGCGCTGGCACAGGTCTGCTGGTGGCCGTGGGCCCGGCCACCTCCCTTTCCAGACGTGTATTCATCACACGTTCCTGTGCACGGGCTGCCCCCTCCTCCAGGCCCCAATTCACACAGGTGCGCAGTTTCTTTTCTTTTTATTTTTTTAATGTTATTTATTTTTGAGAGACAGAGAGAGCGCACAAGCAGGGGTGGGGGCAGAGGATCCAAAGCAGGTTCCTCGCTGCCAGCACAGAGCCCAACGCGGGGCTCGAACTCACGAACCACAAGATCATGGCCTGAGCCGAAGTCCGATGCTCGACCGGCTGAGCCCCTAGGCGCCCCAAGCGGGCACATTGTCTCAACCAAAACCTAAGACACCCGATCTGCAAACAGAGCATGCGCGTCTGGCGAGGTGCAGATTTCTGTAAGCCTCAGCACATTTCGTGAAGTCGGTTAGAGGACGCGCAGGTGTGAAGAGAGGGTCCCACGGGCCTCTGTGAAGGGCTTCTCCGCTCATCTTCCCGGACCAGAGAGCGATCAAGTCGTCCCTCAGCTATGAGCCAGCGCGGGGTGGACTGGTCCAAGGGGACTGCCCTCCCCCCGGCCGCCTCACGCCCCACACGCCAGCGTGGCGGACCCTCCGTCAGGGAGCTGTCTGTCGTGCGCGGGGCCACATGTGCCCGGAGATGCGCTGCCCAGGTCCTCAGAGAGGACGCCGAGCTACCCTGAGTGAGGTGGCCGCCAGCAGGAGAAGCTTGCGAGAGGAAAGGGGTGTGTGCGGGATGGGCTTAACAGGGATCTAGACCAAAATGGCAGGAGGTGGGGAAGGCATTCTGGAGGGCAGGTGCGGGAGGCGGACGGCAGGTGCAGGAGGGAGACCCCACCATGAAGAGCGGCAGGCCCAGAGCTGAGAGGCTGCTCTCCCGATGCCTCCCTGCCTCCCCTCCAGGAGGGACGGTGTGTGGATGCGGGGGAAGAGGCCTGGGGCGGCTCTGGGAAGCCGTTTTCCCACCAGAGCCAGGCTCTCCGCCTGTGGGAAGTCTGTTCTGGGAACGGCCTGGTGCGCGCTGAGCGGAGCCCGCACCGGGAGGCTGGTGCGGGCCCCGAGGGGACCAAGCCCTTGGTGGCCTAAGGGAGCGTGCCCCGCACTGAGGGCATTAGGTGCAGTGCAGTGCATGAGCCTGTCAAAAGTCGCCGAGCCCGGCTCTTACACACACACACACACACACACACACACACACACCGACGACGACGAAGGTAAGAAGTTACACAGGGGGCGGGGCGAGGAAGGCTAACTGGAGCCTTCAGAGGCACACAGGATGTGTGTTTACGAGCAGGGAGAGCTTTGCAAACAGCAGATGCACGATCAGACCCAGGAGACTCAGGCAGATGACTGTCCTCTCCAAATGTCAAACGAGGAACATTCAAGATCACGAGAGGAAAACTACTCGGCCAGCAGAGCCCCCGGAGGCAAGAGTCCTGCGGGTTCGGCTGCCTGTCCTGCCAGGGAGCAGGACGCCATGTTATGTTAGCATCACTCCCCTCCAACCGAGGCCCCTCTGCTCCCCTCCTCCCACCCTGGCTGAAGTCTGGGCAGCATCACAGCCGTTTCCTGCGGAAGCTAACGGTAACAACGTTCTCTCTTACGTTGGAAAAGCTACATAACTGGGTTTCTCTTCTCCA
This sequence comes from Prionailurus bengalensis, assembly GCF_016509475.1. Classification (NCBI taxonomy): domain Eukaryota; kingdom Metazoa; phylum Chordata; class Mammalia; order Carnivora; family Felidae; genus Prionailurus; species Prionailurus bengalensis. The sequence continues at coordinate 167,672,219 of NC_057348.1, read as the reverse complement.
TCGAATTAGTCATTCTTAAACTTCGTTGCTCAAAATATTTCAGTCTCCATCGGGGTTCTCTGCTTTGGGAGAATTGCTGATAACTAAGAATGGAATCTTCTCTGTTAAGAAGGAAGGACGACATATTCACACAAATGGTCTCCAGTTAGGAAGGTGACTGGTGGGAAAAGTATTCACTCAAGATTTTTGGTTGTAAAAAAATAAAGACGTGAGGGCGCTTGGACCGTGACATCGGCCACCCCGTGGATCACCAAGGTTGACCCGGCCGATCTGGCTGGAGGCAGGCGTCCCTTTCCACCCTCACCGTTCCACGTGCGTCCCTCCTGAAGCTGCACATGAAGCGTCCAAGGCACATGAGTGGCTGTGCCCCCTGTGGGGACCTCCAGACGAGCTCTAAGGTCTATCTGCAGGAGCACGTGGGGCAGTGTAGTTCCAAGACTCCAAACATGTCCAAACAACATGCTGCTGGCCGTCTGCCTTTCTTAAAGAAAATGTAAAACATTTTTTAATGTTTGTTTATTTTTGAGAGAGAGAGAGAGAGAGAGCATGAATGGAGGAAGGGGAGAGAGAGAGAGAGAGGGAGACACAGAATCTGAGGCAGATTCCAGGCTCTGAGCTAACAGCACAGAGTCCGATGAGGGAATGGAATTCACAAGCCATGAGACCATGACCTGAGCCAAAGTCGGACGCTCAACCGACTGAGTCACCCAGGTGCCCCCAAAACATTTTTAATTTAAAATTTGAAAATAGGGGCACCTGGGTGGCTCAGTCGGTTGAGCGTCCGGCTTCGGCTCAGGTCATGATCTCACAGTTCGTGGGTTCGAGCCCCATGTCAGGCTCCGTGCTGACAGCTCAGAGCCTGGAGCGGGCTTTGGATTCTGTGTCTCCCTGTGTCTCTGCCCCTCCCCTGCTCGTACTCTCTCTCCCTCTCTCTCTCTCTCTCTCGCTCAAAAATAAATAAACATTAAAAAAATTTTCTTCAATTTTTGAAAATAAAGCAACCAGGGAAAAGCATCTGGGTGTAGGTGTGTGTGCCCCTGCACACAAGTATTCGGAAAACAGGAAATGGAAGATTCAGAGGTGAATCTATTAGCAGTCAGATCAAGGCTTTAACACGCATAATTCCGTACAGGGTGTGAAGAATGTGAACACGAAACACAGCTTTAAACTTGGACTGACCTCGTGGCGTTCGACAGAAATCAGTTTAAGGAGTTTGGGTGATGAACCCGCACAGGCAGTCCGCACCAAACGTAGCTGGACTGAACTTCTCTAATTAAAGTGAAACATTGGGATTTGTTGTGTAAGTATAGCATTTTATCCCTTTCATTCTCTGTGAAGACGGTGAACCAGAAGAATAACCAAAAAGGAGTATTCCTAGGATCGCACCTTCCACAAATCCGAAAATCTTATGCTCTAACCAGAAACCAAGATTTCCTGAGTAGGGGAAACAGAATACAGGTTTATGACACCAAAAAACCGGTTGAAAGGGACGTCTACCCTGTTTCCGTGTTTCGGGACCGTCTCCCGAGAGGGCTGCCACCCTCTCCCACGTTCAAGAAGAAAGAAAACCCTGAGTTCAGTGGCCCCAAACTTTGACACCGAGACGCGAGGGGAAACCTGGACCAAACCTCAGATTCTCGGCTGCTTGAAGCCGTCGTCTTCTGGCCTCAGGTCCTGTGCTTCCAGACGGTGGCCTCCCTGCCTCTGTGTCCGGGGGGGTTTCTGGGCATGTCTGCAGATCCCAGATGTTCTCCACACCAGGCAGCAAGGCGGAGCGGGGCCCCCCGTGCGTGGCGGGCAGCCTCCCGAGGGCCCGGTGCCCCGGACCCTGTCAGCACCTCCTCCCCACTGCAGAGCCCGCCCCACAGCCCTCGCTCCGGAGTCACGGGACGGCACCCTCACCGGTGTCACACGAGGGCCGTTGGAAGTGTTGAGTTCCTCCAGAGGTCAGCACCTGTCCCCGTGTGGGGGACGACAGACTCTCGGAAGCTCTCACAGGGCCTCAGAGGCCGAGGAAACAGACGTGAGGCCAACACGGGACGGGGCTCGCGGTGGTGACCCAGCCTGCCGCGGCAAAGCCACCAGACCCCGGCTCCTCGGAGCTCTCTCCTCTGGCCTCGCCCGGCGAGGTCGCCATTCAGAGCAGCTTCAGAGGGAATAATTGGGCCCCAGGACGAAGTGCAGAGGCAGCTGCGTGGGTGACCGCTCCTGCCCCCGCCCCCCGAGCCCTGCCCTTTGGCTTAATTAGGCGACGCTGCAGAAAAGGAGTGAATACCTTTTGTGTCCCCGGCCGGCTCCTCGCGGCCCCTGGAATATCCCCTGTGCTTTTCTGTCTCTGGACCTTTGTGCAGACCGCCCCCCCTCACGCTGAAAGCCCTCCCACTCGGCTTTATCCTTCCAGATCATTCCCATCTGTCAGCCTGCTCAGACCCCACACCCTCACCGAGCCTTCCCGCCCGGCCCGGGATGGCCTGTGTGCTTTCAATGGCGAGACCCTTTCATCGGACCCTTTCTTTCACCCTGACGTGGCCCCGGGTGTGCGGCTGGTCCGTCGTCACTGGTCCGCACATCTGGAGTTCCCTCCCCGCCGGTGCGGGCGGTTCCTTCCGGGTCGGGTCCTCCCGAGAATGTGGGGAGCACCCGGGTCTCCTGGATTGCCAGATCCGTGTCGTGAACGCACCTCACCTTGCAGGGGGGTGTTTGGTGCTCCGTAAGAGCCAACCGACACAGGGCCCCGGCGTGGGAGCGGCCGGCTGGGGGGGAGCATGCGGACTGCGCCCCAGACCATTGCCGGTGACGGCGGCATCCAGAATAGAGCCCCCACGGGGAGCACCCGGGACGGAGCCACGCGGGGAGGGCGATGAACCAGTGATGAGAATTCATCACCTTGGGAGCGAGAAAGTGCCAGGAGTTTCTTGTGGGAAACGGCCGCTCACCCCTTAGGCCACGTGGGCCCAGGCCACTCTGAAGAGGCCTGGGGTTTAGTTTTGACAGACTTGGAGACTTCAGATCGTCTGCATTTGAATTTTTTTTTTAATATTTATTTATTTTTGAGACAGAGAGAGACAAAGCATGAGCGGGGGAGGGTCAGAGAGAGGGAGACACAGAATCCGAAACAGGCTCCAGGCTCTGAGCTGTCAGCACAGAGCCCGACACGGGGCTCGAACTCACGGACCGCGAGATCATGACCTGAGCCGAAGTCGGCCGCTTAACCGACTGAGCCACCCAGGCGCCCCTAGATCGTCTGCATTTGAAGCGTGTGTTCAGGGCGCTGGAGACCGGCTCTGCGCACGGAGGACGGGCGGAACCTGTGAGCTCCAGAGCCGTCGCTGGCCTCGCGGGAACCGGTGAAACTTAGTGGCGGGAGGGTCACCGGCTCCAGGGGCCCAACAAGTTCGGGGCTCGTGTCTGCCGTTTGATCTGCCGTGCAGATGCGGCCTGGCGGGCTGTTCCGGGCTGCAGTGGCGGCCAGTTGTGTGGGAACCGCACGTCAGACAGGCCGTCTCCCACGTCCCGGGTTCCAGCCCCCGGCCACGGTGCGAACCGTGGTTAACTGGGCTGTACGGGGACGTTTATTGAAATGATGTGTTTCCTTCCTCTGTTTTTATCTTCGTGGCCCTTCCCTGACTTCAGTCTGATGTTTATCGAGAGCCGAGCGAGGGGAGAGAGTGCCTTGGAGGGGCAGCCCCTGAGAAGGGGGGTGCGGCCTGCTTGGATTTGGGCGCATCACGTACGTCTGGACGAAGTTGAGCGTGTGGGGTCGCACCTGTCTGCACGCCACCTGCGGCTTCTGAGACCGGAGGAGTCCCCCAACTGGATGAGGCTCTTGGGCTCTCTCCGGGGCCTTCCAAGGGCCAGCACACAGCCCCCCCCTTCCTGCAACAGCACCCAGTTCCGGCTCCTGGGCGGCCCAGGGCAGCAGACACCGTCGGGGCGCCCCAGTGGGCGAGCGTTTGCTGCGGCCTCCCCGCCCGTGCTCGACACCCAGGGGGAGAGCAGCACGGGGCACCGCTGCTCAGAGCCCACGTGTGGGGTGGGCCGTGCGCCTCGAGGAGCAGGGGAGGGGTTATCGCCGCCGCTCTGGGGCTGGGGGCGGACGGCGGAGGGAAGCGGCCTTTTTCCTTCCTGCATCAGACTCCTGTGAGACCCTTCTGGATTCAGAAGCGTGTCGAAGAGTATTTTCGCTCCTGTGAGTTAAAATGTGTCTGTATCTTTAAGTTTTATTTCGAGAAAACATCTTGCAAAATGGGGTACAAGCACTCAGTTCTCCTCGGTAAACACTGCGTACCAGGGAGCTGTTTGGGTTACGTTACGACTGTTGTGGAAAGTGGCGCCGAAAGTAACACAGCTGCACGTCCAGCCAGAGGCCCGTGGTCTGCAGCCCACGTGGTTATTCGGGTGAAGGCGGGGGGGGGGTGGGGGACGGGGTCCCAGATGCCCGGTCAGAGGTCAGGGTGAGCGTCAGCGGTGGGGGTGGGGGGACGGGGTCCCCGATCTCCGGTTAGAGGTCGGGGTCAGTGATGCCCTGCAGAAGTCCTGGGGCCCGACCTAGGGTCTGCCCTGGAGAAACGTCCCTCCCGTGGGGTGTGACGGGCTGTGTGCGTGATGCACCCCCCCCCCGGTCGAAATCCCCAAGCAGTCCACCGGAGGGGGCAGGGCCGTGCCCCAAGACAAGCCACGTGTCACACGCCAGGTAACGTGGACTGGGCTGTGGACCGGGCACTCCATCCAGGGAACCGGTGTGGCTCTGGCCGAGACGAGGGCCAGGGCCACGGGGTATGTGCCTTGGCTCTGACTCCGCGGAGGGGGGGCGGGGAGGGGGGTTCCGGTTCTCCCCCAGAGACGGCCGTGGCCCTCGGTCCCCCCGCAGCTGCAAGGGGGCTCACGGGGCCCCGGGATGTCGGGGGGAGCACGGTGCCCGTGTCTCTCTCCCCCGCAGTGCTAATCAGATATGCCATTTATGGCGAGAACATTCATGTAAAACAGCTCTCACAAACCAGGTCCGGAGTTGCCGTGTCTGCGGGCGGCCCGGCTGGCCCAGAATGTAGGCCTAGGCAGCTCCTCCTAGGTCACATCCGGCCTTATGATGAAACAGCAGCCCATGACGGAGGTGGTTCCACGAGACGTGGTCTTGCTTTACGTGCTGTTTTTCCTTAGTGACGCGTTACAGCCGCGCTGACAACCTGGGATGTCGCCTCCCATGCTCTTCCCCACGTACTTGCCAAACGTGTCACTTAGCTTCGTCGTATCGAGTGGAGAATTGGACGTATTTTAAAACACACCTTGTTCTGGCCTTTCTCGTTCCAAAAGTCATACGTGCTTCATTTGGGGGACAAAAAGAGCAAAATGAAAAACGAAACAAAAACCTCCCGTTCTCCCCCGGCAGGCGGCGGGGGGGGGGGGGGGGGGGGCCTGTCTCCGTGCGTCCTGCCCTCCCGGGTTCTCCCTGGCTTTGCTTCCAGATCGGAGGGTCTGTGATAAAGACCTCCCTGTCCCGCGGGCCCTGCGGCCTTCCGGTGAAACTGGCCGCTCGCAGCCGCCCCGTCCCCCCGCCCCCCGCCGCCGCCGTCCCCGCGAGGCCGCCTTGGGGGTGCTTTGTGCGCCTTGTTTCTGCCGTTGGTCGGGTCTGCGGTGCCCTCCGAGCTGGAGATCGGGCGCCTCCCCAGAGAGGCCGGTCCCTTTTCAGCGTGCTCTGTCAGTGTTTCATCCAGGCCGGGGTAATTGGCCCCTCCCCCTCCGCGGCCCACCCTGATGAGCGCCCCTCCTTCCCGGCGGCTTTGTGCGCCCCTCCTCGGTTCTGCCCTGTTACCACAAATTACGCTCTGCAAATACCCCTAAGACTCCAGCCGTCCCCCGTGCACACACTCAGGCTTTGTTCCCATTGTTCCTTGAAAGGTACAAAGAGGTTTTTCTTAAGCCTTTGTCGTCTTGGTCTTTCTTTCGGCGGAATTTGGGAATGACAGGCCCTTTCTCTCGGAGTGATTCCCACTCTGCAATTTTCCCCCATCAGATGAAGATTTGCGAAGTGAGACATTTGCATTATTATGCGTATGGATGGATTTCTGCCCCCAGAATCCTATTCAACTTATCTTGCAAATTGCGTTACAAAGACGTATAAAATAGTTGGAGGCTCTACAGAGGTAGCCCAGGGCCTCAGCTGCAAGGGTAGCCGCACGCAGGCCGCTTCCAGGAGGTGATGGCCGCGGGGTCGGCCCGCGCCGTGTAGGCCTGTTCCTCAGCCCGCACCCTGCATGCACCCCAGGGACTCCTCAGCCGGCACCCTGCACCCCAAGGGTCCACTCTGACATGTAGAGCTCTCTGGGCTTGAGCAAACCCCATGCTGACTCTGCTCGAGGGGTCCAGGGGCCCTCGGGCGCGCGTGAGTGGCGGGACCACCCCACGACACTGTGTCTGTGGGCTCAGGACACGCTGGGGACAGCCCCACGCCACAGACGCCGGGGTTCTGAACCTGAAGAGTTTGTGAGCACGGGGGTGCGGGCCCTCGTGTTCTGCCTTTCCTGACAAACCAGGAACCTTTCGGACGTTTTAAACAGTGTGGCACAGGCTTCTCGTGTTGACTTTGGGATCGAGCGCTTAAATTCAGGGGACTGAGACACTCTTCTTTTTTAGGAGTCGCGTCACTCTGGTTGCTCCGGCAAGGGGGCCCCTTGCCAAAGACCGTGGTCGGTCGTCACGCTGGGTTCCACGTGGCCCGTGGTGCCGTGGTCCGGCCGGGGCGGCGTTGGGGCCTGACCTGGTGTCCTGACCTCCTCTGCTCCCACGAGAAGGGGCCTCTGCAGGGAGCCGTGTGGCCCCGCGTCCGGTCCGTGCCAGTGCCTCGTCCGCGTGCTCCCTCCGTCAGCCCTGCCAGCTCCGTGCTGCCCTGTCGTGACCCCAGATCCAGGCTGCGGTGATCCGGGCCCGTGGACCTTGCCGTCGGCCCCCGGTCGCGACCGCACACTGGGGTTCGTTCGCCCCGGGCCCGCGTTCTCCAGCGCCGATGGGTTTGTCTTTCTGCCGTGGGACTTCCCCTGCGACGCTAGTGGTCTAGGATACGTGCTTCCCAAGGGCGGAGGCTCACTGACCATCTACAGCGACCACTGTGGAGATCACCTGCGAAGCCGTGTCTGTTGTCTTCTCGCTACCGTGTGCCTCCTTCCCCTCAGGAAGCTGAACTGGTTTACATCTGTTTTCCCTGAGAACCTTCCGCACACCTAGGTTCGGAGGGCAGACTGCTAAGGAGGTACAGGGCAGATATGCCGACTGAGTAGATCTCTCCGGAAGGACCCCTCTCCAGAGGTGGATGTCCTGAAAATGCGGAGCATCGTGGTCCCGAATGAGTGACTTCCCCCTTTGCTCCCTGGAAGACAAGTCTTTAACTCACGCTGGCATTGGCGTTTTCTTCTCTGCTAAAAAGTAGGCATGGGATGAGAAAAGAAAACAGACTTGGTGAAGCTCCCGGGGGTGATCCGTGGACCTTCAGGGAGCTGTCTGGGTCGAGAGGGTGCACACCACGCGTGCAGAGGACGCAGCACTGGGCAGGCCCGGGTCTCGGGCACACGGCGCTGGGCGGCGTGAGCGGGCCGAGGACGGCCGAGTAAGGAGCCGTCTGGAGGGAGTCATGTGATGACCTGCTGGGTGGCCCCACGTGTGGGTCTGTGACCAAGAGATTCATTTGATTAGACCTGCCCTTCTTTTTCCTTCATAATTCACTGCCTCTTGGCCGCTGAATCACATGAACTCCTCCGGGAAGACTGTAATTGTCTTATAAACTCACGGTGGTCGAGATGAACACCCAGGATCATGTTCATTGAAGTGGTAATTTAAAACCCGAAGTGGAGTTGGTCTGGATCTTAACCATCGTGAGGGTTTCACTTGCTGACGAAGGGTCTGGAAGGTGCGGCACAACCTTTTCCAGCGAAGGCGCGTTTGGAAGAAATACCTCCTGTGCTCAGGGCAGGGCCGCGCTGGGCGCAGGAATGCCCGGGTCTGAGTGGGTGCCGCGTTCCGGAGGGCGAAGGTATCGTGACATCGCAGAGTTTGCCTTGTTGCCGACGTCGTCCATGAGCCTGCGTCTGCACCCACTTCCCTTTTGTGGCATCCGCAGCCTGACCCGGGGAACTTGCCAGGTCGTAAAAGAAAGAAATCAGAGCCACATTGGGCCGGGCCCCTAGCTGCTTCCGGAGCGCGCCTGCAGCCTGCCCTGGGCATCGTTGGCACCCTGCGCGCGGACGGTGCGCCCCCCAGGCCTGTATTTTACCCTCAGTAGAACGGTACTCACGGAGTGTTCCTGGGACTGGTGTTTGTCTGAGTGTCTGTTCGTCCTACGTGGGCCCCACATGAGTCTGAGAGTAAACGGAGGCCGCTAACAGCCGGGAAGTGCTCTGGTCTGACCCGGCTCCGTGTAGCAGGAACTGGTGCGGTCAACCTCACGGTACATTTTAAATAAAGGCTTGTGCCCCCCCCCACCCCCCGTGCCCACGGCTGGACCGCTGCCTCAGGGGTCGGGGTCTCACGCCTCCACGGGCCTCTGTGTCACCTGGATCACCCTTCTTGGTGTAGATGAGACTTTCTGATGAACAGTGTCCCCCAGAGGCCAGTCTGGGGAGGGCGTGGGGGCCAGACGGCTGTGCTGAGAGCTTGCTGTGTGCACCGCGTGGGGTCCTGGGCCTGGCCCCGGCCACATCATGTGAGTCAGGTCACAGTCCGCATCTTGTCTCTTAAAGAGAAGCTCAGTTGTCCTTAGGAAATTTTGGTTTTAAAGTAACAGTAAGGAGGGGCTCCTGGGTGACTTAGTCAGTTGAGCGTCCAACTCGATCTCGGCTCGGGTCACGATCTCCCGGTTCATGGGATCGAGCCCCGCATCAGGCTCCGTGCTGACAGCGCAGAGCCTGCTTGGGATTCTCGCTCTCCCTCTCTCTCTGCCTCTCCTCCACCCTTTCTCTCTCTCTCTCTCTCTCTCTCTCTCTCTCAAAAATAAAACTTGAAAAAATAAAAATATTATAAAATAAGGTAAGAGTAGAGTCTGGTCAGAATACAGCATTTCTATTAGTAATTTTCAAGCCATAATCAACCTAAAGCACTAATTAGAAGGGCACACGGTGAGTCCCCCAGAGAGTTCTCCTGTGGGCAGAGAAGCCTCCCTGGGGGCATCCGGAGCTTCCTGGAACCGCATGGAGCTGACCTGGCAGCGGGGGGAGAGGGGGACACGGTTTGCACCTGTGGGGGCTCACAGTCGGGGTTCCGGAACAGCCTGGCCTGTGTCCCCTCCTGGTGGGCGTGTCCATCCGACCCAACGTTTCAAACAGACGGGCACCGTGGGGGACGCCAGAGGCTGGGGCTCGCCCCTCGCAGTCCACGGACCACGTGCGGCACGCTGTCCCAGGGCCCTCGCCGGGTGTGTGCCCACCCTCTGTTACCGTGACGCACACGCGGCAGCCCCGTGACGGGGGGGGTGGGGGGGTGGGGGAGGCCAGCATGTGGTGCTTCCCTGGGTCTCACGGTAGGAAGATGCGGCGGGAGAAGGTTAGCAGTTTGCCAAGGTCACAGGAGTGGCACAGGGAGCGTCGACCCCTGGCGGCTGCGTCCTTCCCAGGGCAGAGCTCGGACCCCAGCCCGGCAGAAGCCACCACGCAAACCCCGGGGACGCGTCTGCAACAGCCGGCCCCTGGGTGGGTCCCGTGAGAACCTCAGTCACGACGCCCGCGTCTCAGCAACGATGGGCTTGCAGGGAGGTGTGACGAGAGGTGAAGGTGGCCGCAGGGGAACGGCGGCTTCCCTCGGGGCCTCGGCCTCTGACTGGCGTTTCTGCCCGCACAGACCGCCCAGCCTCGCACCGCTTGCTTCCGAGGCAGAACGCCGGTGGCGGCAGGCACGTCAAAGGTTCGAGATGCGCGTACCTGCAGAACGCCGCTGGAGAGCTTCGGGCCAGGGCCATCTTTCCGGTTTTTCCCCTCTGTCCTGCCGGGGGCTCTGTCCGCTTGGAAGCGTTAGCCCCTCTGGGCCTGCGCTTTCCCTCACAAGGCCCGGCGAAAGGTGCCCTCAGATCTGGAGCATCTCACCCGGGAGGCCCCTGCCCGGCGGCTCCCGTTCCCCAAAACACCCAACGGCTCTGGGCTGGACCGTGGGCACGGGGAGGTCAGGGCCCGGCTGGTCGTACTCAACGGTCATTCCCGGCATCTAGGAACGCTACGTGTGGACCGCCAGATGCTGGATAAATACTAATAGCTAATAACGTGCCAGGCCGTGCTGAAGGCTGGTTCTGAGCATGAGACCTTGTTGAGTCCCCACAAGAACCATGAGGGTGGTTTCACAGGTGAGGAAACTGGGACCCGGGGAGGCTAGGCTGTTTGCCTGAGGCCACACAGCCAGTGAGTGCTGAGGCGAGGACGGGAAGTAGGCATTGTCGCTCAGGTGCTGTGAACGGGGGAGCGATTTCTTGGAGCCCGAGGAGAAGAATCACGGGTCAACACACGTTACAGCCCGGGTCTCCATTCCTCTGGAGAAGCCGTTTCCTGGGCCCTGGATTCCAGGTGGAATCCCTCCCGAGACAGTGCCGAACACCCGGCTGTTTGCGTCCCAAGGGCGAACTCTCCTGGTGTCTGTCCCACCCTGGCTGGGGGCGCGAGGGGAGCACGGCTGCCTGCGGCCACCCGTCATCCCAGGTCAGGGTCAGACGGGCCCCCACGGAGTGGAGGCCTCAAGGCCCTCGGGTGTGCGGTGGCTTCAAACCCAAGAACCCACTTCCGACCCGACCCTCCCCTCCCCTCCCCTCCTCACCTCTCCCCTCCCCTCCCCTCCCACCAGAGGCGCGTGGTCTTAGCGGCTGGCTCGGTTCATCATACGGAAACTGGACAGCGGTCAGTTCAAGATCAAAGTCCCATCTGAGCAGGTGGCCTGTGTCTTTACCTGTATGTACAGAATGTGATGGGAGCAGCCTGGGCCCCCGGCACTCCCCCGCCAACCCGGCAGTGGGCCCCCCAGGTGGTGCCCCCCCCAGGTCCAGCCAGAGCCGCTCCCTCGCTCTTGGGGTGACCACTGTCCAACCAAGGTGCCCGGAGGGCAGATGTGCACTGCCCTGGGACGCAGGCTGGGACCACCTCTTCTTGGAGCCTTCCCTCTGCCTGTGAGAATTGCGTTGTTTTCTTTTTTTTTTTTTTTTTTTTTTAATTTTTTTTTTCAACGTTTATTTATTTTTGGGACAGAAAGAGACAGAGCATGAACGGGGGAGGGGCAGAGAGAGAGGGAGACACAGAATCGGAAACAGGCTCCAGGCTCTGAGCCATCAGCCCAGAGCCCGACGCGGGGCTCGAACTCCCGGACCGCGAGATCGTGACCTGGCTGAAGTCGGACGCTTAACCGACTGCACCACCCAGGCGCCCCATGCGTTGTTTTCAAGAAAGACCTACCAGGAGCGCCAGCACTGAGTAGCGCTGCAGCGAGCTGGGCCCAGGTCGCAGCCCCCAGAGCTCCCCCCCCCCCGGAGCCTCCGGCCAGCCGCTGGGTCGCCTGCCAAGAGAGGAGGTCTCACCGGCGATCTGCTGCCTCTTCCGACTCCAAAATTCTGCGGTTTCTTTAGAAATATCTTTGAACTCGCTGGGCCCTTGGGACTGTTCCTTTCTGTGGCACTGACATCCGCACCACCTGCTGAGGAATGACCAAAGACTTTCTCCGGCGGCCACCGCACGGGCCTCTCACGGTCACAAGATGAGTACTTCCGTTTTTAAAGTGGAAACACTCGAGCCGGAGACCTCGCGTGGTGTGCCTGTCCGCCCGAGATTGCGCGGTCTCCCTCGAGCAGAGAGAGAGAGTGGTCGTCCCCGATCCCCGCACAGTCCTGGGGGGTCACCTAGCTGCTGTGACGTTTGTCTCTTAGTGACCAAACCGCAGCCATCGCGAGCCTTCCTCCCCAGGGGCGCTGCTTCCTGGAGGAACGTTTGGCGCTCTCCTGGCCTGCGGTGGCGTGGCCTTGAGGTTCGGTCGGACGTACTGCTTATTCTTGCGGGTGAACTTCACCCACGGGAAAGAAGGGGTTACTGACACCACCCACCTTATTAAAATAACCCGTTGTGTCTGGGGCTTGTTGGTTTGTTTTCAAGATTGTTACCCCCGCTCCTCGGGACCCCCACAGCCCTGCTCCCCGAGACCCACGGCTCTGGCCGGCAGAGGGCTGGTGCGCTGTGGCCCGTGGGGCTCCCCTCAGCGCACCTGTCCCAGCGGCGTGGCCACCCAGCTCCAGGCCCGTGTGCCGTGCCTCCCCCGGGGAGCTGCGCCCAGAGAGGTCCCTTCTCTGCGGTGGCGGCGGCCTTCTGAAGCTCTCTAACACTGAGGAAGATGGCGGCCACGTGGAAGGTTCAGGAAAACGTGTGAGCGTTCTGTGGGCATCAGCCACTGCCCTGGTGCGTGGGGCTGGTAGGGACGGCTGGGCACCAGCACCGGGAAGGGGGAGCACGCGGGAGCCCTGCCGCTCCCCGGTGTCTTGTCCCGTGAATGCGTGTTTAATTCCCCTCTTGGGCTCAGATTCCCTTACAGACTTTCTCTCGATATCATTTTATTTTGATGGCTCAAGTGACAGTGATATTTTCAGGGAGCAAAGGATGGAATTCGTGAGATCGTGACGCCAGAGCCCTTGCACGGTTATTGTGCTAGTGAGAAGTGGGGGGCGTCCCGGCCGACTGTCCGATGACAGCCAGCAGCTAGCGAGCGACTCCACCAGGCGCCCCCGTCTCTGAGCGCCGTGTCCGCCCTGCGTGGCGACGGCGAGGACCCTGCGGTGGCCAGACAGAAGCTCCGTTTGGCCGTTGTCCCGAGATTTTCCTTTAGATCTGGAAACTCTGTCTTTGGGGGTCTGGTCAAGGAAGCAAACCCTTTTCCATGAACCGCGTACTTCCCTTTTCGTATGTGATTTCATTTATTATCTCCTGTGGGGGCTCTTATCCGTTGGGGCATCGTTTGGGGAAAAACGGGAAGAACCACACAGAGGCGGTTCCCCCCAACGCCTGACCATGGCACCAAGCTGAGAGCACAGCGCACACCCTTCTCTGCCTCTGTGACCCATCTTCTGAAGAGGAAAGAAAGATGCCTGGCTCAGCCTGCACGTGGCATGGTTCCGCGGGTGGTCCAGTGTCGCCGCAGGGCTCGGTCCAGTGGCCCTTTTGCCTGAATCTGTGTGTGTATCTGTGTCTTGTGGGCATGTGTACCCACCTATATGTGTGTATCTGTCTGTGTACGTGTCTGCGTATTGAGTATTTATGTATCTGTGCGTGTGTGGCCGGGTGTGCGCATCCATGTGTGTGATCTGTGTGCGCGTGTGCATGGCTGCAGGGGAGAGCCCCACGTGCCCCTCGGCTCTCGGGCCGGGCAGGGCTCGGGGGGGGGGGGGAGGCCATACTAACCTGCCCTCACCGTCCCCCAGGAGCTGTGCCGGCAGCGCATGGCCACGCGCACGTCGGAGCGCCCGGAGGGCCCGCACACGACCCGCATCAACAGCGTCTCGTCCCAGTTCAGCGATGGGCCGATGCCCAGCCCTTCCGCCCGGAGCAGCACGTCATCCTGGTCAGAGGAGCCGGTGCAGCCCCACATGGACATCTCCACCGGCCACATGGTCCTGGTAAGGCCCGCCGTCCGTGCTGTCGGGAAGGGCCGTGCCCACGTCCGCCAGGAGGGGAGCGAGTGGGGGCGGGGAGGGCGGGGCTTACGACGCCCCTGCGTCCCAACCGTCACACACCCGGCCGCTTCAGAACCGTCAGCAACAAACCTGACCGTGTCGGGCAGCTGGCTGGCCGGAGACGAAGACCCAGGATGTCCGGGCTCCACTGACCCAGTCCTCCTCGTTTAAGGCAGGATGAGGATGTGCGGATGCCGGGGTCTTCCCAGTCTTCTGCCTAGACCGCGTGCCCCCCACACACCTACTCGGGATTCCATCCTGGTTGTCTTGCTTTCAGTGGGTGCCTACTGTGTGCCCTGCAGTCGTCCAGACCAGCGTCTGGCTTGGGTAGACAAATGTCCCTCCCCTCCTGCTTCTGATTAAAAGTGCCTGGGGGCAGAGGCGGGGGCTCAGAGCCCAGCTCTTTCGTGAGAAGAGACCCTGGAGACCCTGGAGCAGAAGCCCCCACCGTGGGACCCTCCCTCCTGTGTGTCGGGGGACGAATCTGTCCCTGTCCTGTCTCTTCCCAAACCGAGTGTCGTCCTCGAGGCCCGTGCGCGGAGAGGCTGTGTCTGAGTCTAAGAGAACTGTTCCTGATTCAGCCCCTCTTACGTAATGGCTTTCTTCTGAAGGTGGGACACCGCCTCCTATTTCCTGCTTGTAGAGCTGACGCGCTAAGCCGCTAGCCATTGCTCTCCTCCCGGATTCGGATTCGGATTCGGGCAATGAGAAGCAGAGCCCTGTGCGGCGGCCGACACACCCCCAGATCAGGGCAGTGGTTTTCATGGTCTGGTCTACGTCCCCAGTGTCAGCGTGGGACGGGCCCCGAAAGTCGTGTCGGCTGTCTTTAAACACTTAATTTTGCGGACAGTTTCCTTGTCTGTTCATCGACAATAGAGGCTGGTGAGACCCCCAGAAAGCCGGCAGCTTGGTCCGCTCCGGCTGCCACAACAAAATACCGCAAACTGGGGGCCGTAACAACAGAAATGTGTCTTCCAGAATCCTGGGGGTTGGACGTCCAAGATCAAGGAACTGCAGTTGGGTAACCGGGGAGGTCCCTTCCCCTTCCTGACCAGAACCTTCTTCCACGACGACCCGCCTCCTGGGAGGGGCTCCGGTAGCCAGCCCGCCCCTCCCACATCCCCGCTCCTGGTTCCTGCCCAGGCTTTCCTCCCACGTCCTGACCCTTGGTGGAAACACGGTCTGTGCTCAGTCCACCTGCTTGTGCACGGGGCTCTCAGCACTTGCTGCCTCATGCAGGAGTCCTGACTGTCCTTTGACCCGGCTTGACACGTGGGTTCAGGCCCTGTGTCGTCCTTCCTTCCGCCTTGACCCGGCTTGACACGTGGGTTCAGGCCCTGTGTCATCGTTCCTCCCCCCCGCCCCCCGAAAACACACACTTATCTTCATCCCAAGCACTTCCCCTGTGCAGAGCCCAGAGGCCTGGGGCTATTGGCATAAGTGAACCACTTAGCATTTTTACAAAACTTCTCACTCACTAAAAGCAGATAAAATGATTCCTCTTTTAGGCGCTGAAACCGTAGTCCGTTCCCATAGGGACTGGGGAAGGCCATGGAGCACACTCTGGCTGGACCAGAGTCATGGCCAACAGTAACTGGAGCTCCATTATTGGTTCACAAATGGCCCCCCCCCGCTCCCAAGCACAACCTGTAGACACCTGCGTGTGTCAGAACCTCAGGAAGGCGCCGGAACGCCTGACCTTCTAACTCATTAAGCCTACAAGAAAGATAATTCTGCGGTGATCAGGCAACTCGACCCTCCGTAAGGAAACTTCAGTGTTTATCAGACAGCTACACGATGATCTTCCTGAACTACACGCGAAGGATTCAAAGACCATCAGATAAATTATGCGGGGTCCAGGCAAATCCCAGGCGCCAACCGTTCGGATATTCCGCCGCTCCCCGCACCTCAGGCAGTGGTGACATTCTGCCTTACGGGTACAATGGAATCCACAGCAGGGCTGTTTACGTTTGCACAAGGCGGGAGCAAGGAGCACCCCACAAGGTAGGAAGGGCCAAGTTATCTGGAGAGCATACTTGTCACTACAACCTGCGGCCAGTGTGCAAAATCGGAACGTTTTCTTCAGCCAAGGATGGGACGCACGTTTGAAGGCGTAAGTGCCACGGGAAGTTAAGCCAAATGTCGATCCTCGCGTCAGAGCACCTTCAGGAGCAGCGGGCCTGGGGGCGGGGCTCGCCTGGGGGCGGGGCCCACGTGCGGGCGGGGCTCTCCTGGGAAGCAAGTCGGCCTAGGGTGAGGCTCGCCTGGGGGACGCAGGCTCAGCTGGGGAAGGAGTCCCCTCTTGGTCTCCTGGTCACTTTCTGCTGTAGCATCCAGGGCTGCCTGTGCAAGGCGCTGTGATCTCCTGCCTGGAAGCCGTGGGAAGAGAACTCTAGAAATAAACACTCCACCCAACGAGCTGGTCTTCCTCCTCAGACCAGGGGCATCAGAACTGCCCTGCTGGGGCACCGAAGGGTCGGCTCAAGAAAGGGGTCCTGGGAGGCCGGTCTGTGGACCCCAGGCTTCGTGGCGCCGAGGGAGGCGGTGCTGGGTCTGGGTCCCACAAGCTTGAGCCAGTCAGGGCGCGGTGATATTCGTGATATTCGCAGAAGGAAGGGGCATCCGGGAGGAGGGAGACGGGAAGGGAGGAGCCTGGCTGGCTTCTGAGTGTCTGCAGGGGAGCAGGGCGGTGTGCCCTCAGGGCTACATGCAGGGCTCTGAAAAACAAGTGACGGGGAAGTCAGGGAACTACTGTAAACATCACCGTGTCTTGAAGTGTGAGGAGAGACAGGGGAGACGCTGTGAGGGAAGGCATCGCCTTTGAACTTAGCTGTTAAAAAGGACCCTCTCCATATCACATTTGCTCTCGGACGCAGGAGCATGGCTGCGCAGTAGGTGCCAAGAACAGGTCACAGTCCCCGGAGTCCCCAGGACACAGGTGCCTCCGTGAAGCAGGTGTAACAGAGGACGCACACACGCGAGAGTGTGCCAGGAGCGGCCAGGACACGTCTACCCCAGCCTCAGTGGCCTTTTGTACAGGCTGGAAAGCTGGGGACTGGTGCCCAGGGAGCGGGGACACGGAGGGAAAGTTGGCTTGGTGCTGTCCCCATTACGACCGAAGGAATAGAAAACCGAATTCAGGAAAACGGTGCTGGATGGTCTCTTAAAAATACATCTCCGCCCACGTTGAAGGTGAATCTGCAGTGTGATTTCCTTCGCCCTCGGAGTACGGGGCAGGAATGGGCATCACTGAACATTCACACAGCAGCCGCTGCTCAGACCCCGTGAGGGGGGCGCCGACGTCAGCCCCGTTTCCCAGGTGAGGGCGACGAGACCGAGTGCTGGGATGAGTGCACAAAAATGCACGTCCCAACACGGGGAGGGACTGCAGGCTTCCTGCCAGGGACAAAGGAGGAGCAACCTGCTGTAGGTTTGGTGGCTGCAGAAGGGCGTGTGCGCAGGGGAGAGGGGGGAGGTGCGCAGGGGAGAGGGGAGATGTGTGCACAGGGGAGAAGGGACTCGTGTGCACAGGAGAGAGGGGAGATGTGTGCACAGGGGAGAAGGGACACGTGTGCGCAGGGGAGAGGGGACATGTGTGCACAGGGGAGAGGGGAGATGTGTGCACAGGGGAGAAGGGAGATGTGCTCAGGGGAGAGGAGAGATGTGTGCACAGGGGAGAGGGGAGATGTGTGTACAGGGGAGAAGGGAGATGTGCTCAGGGGAGAGGAGAGATGTGTGCGCAGGGGAGAGGGGAGATGTGCACAGGGGAGGGGGGGAGGTGTGCAGGGGAGAGGGGAGATGTGTGCACAGGGGAGAGGGGAGATGTGTGCGCAGGGGAGAGGGGAGATGTGTGCACAGGGGAGAAGGGAGATGTGCTCAGGGGAGAGGAGAGATGTGTGCGCAGGGGAGAGGGGAGATGTGCACAGGGGAGAGGGGAGATGTGTGCGCAGGGGAGAGGGGAGATGTGCACAGGGGAGGGGGGGAGGTGTGCAGGGGAGAGGGGAGATGTGCACGCAGGGGAGAGGGGAGATGTGTGTGCAGGGGAGAGGGGAGATGTGTGCGCAGGGGAGAGGGGAGATGTGTGCGCAGGGGAGGGGGGAGGTGCGCAGGGGAGAGGGGGGAAGTGCACAGGGGAGAGGGGAGATGTGTGCACAGGGGAGGGGGGAGGTGCGCAGGAGAGAGGGGGGAGGTGTGCACAGGGGAGGGGGGAGGTGGGCAGGGGAGAGGGGAGATGTGTGCATAGGGGAGGGGGGAGGGGGGCAGGGGAGAAGGGAGATGTGTGTGCAGGGGAGAGGGGAGATGTGCACAGGGGAGGGGGGGAGGTGCGCAGGGGAGAGGGGAGATGTGCACGCAGGGGAGAGGGGAGATGTGTGTGCAGGGGAGAGGGGAGATGTGTGCGCAGGGGAGAGGGGAGATGTGTGCACAAGGGAGGGGTGTGCACAGGGGAGAGGGGAGATGTGCACGCAGGGGAGAGGGAGATGTGTGTGCAGGGGAGAGGGGAGATGTGTGCACAGGGGAGAGGGGAGATGTGTGCACAGGGGAGGGGGGAGGTGCGCAGGGGAGAGGGGGGAAGTGCACAGGGGAGAGGGGAGATGTGTGCACAGGGGAGGGGGGAGGGGGGCAGGGGAGCGGGGAGATGTGTGCACGGGGGAGGGGGGAGGTGCGCAGGAGAGAGGGGGAGGTGTGCACAGGGGAGGGGGGAGGGTGGCAGGGGAGAGGGGAGATGTGTGCATAGGGGAGGGGGGAGGTGTGCAGGGGAGAGGGAGATGTGTGCACAGGGGAGAAGGGACACGTGTGCACAGGAGAGAGGGGAGATGTGTGCACAGGGGAGAAGGGAGATGTGCTCAGGGGAGAGGAGAGATGTGTGCACAGGGGAGACGAGAGATGTGTGTGCAGGGAGAGGGGAGATGTGCGCAGGGGAGAGGGGAGATGTGCGCAGGGGAGAGGGGTGATGTGTGTGCAGGGGAGAAGGGACACGTGTGCACAGGGGAGAGGGGAGATGTGTGCACAGGGGAGAAGGGACACGTGTGCGCAGGGGAGAGGGGAGATGTGTGCACAGGGGAGAGGGGAGATGTGTGTACAGGGGAGAAGGGAGATGTGCTCAGGGGAGAGGAGAGATGTGTGCGCAGGGGAGAGGGGAGATGTGCACAGGGGAGGGGGGGAGGTGTGCAGGGGAGAGGGGAGATGTGTGCACAGGGGAGAGGGGAGATGTGTGCGCAGGGGAGAGGGGAGATGTGTGCACAGGGGAGGGGGGAGATGTGTGCACAGGGGAGAAGGGAGATGTGCTCAGGGGAGAGGAGAGATGTGTGCGCGGGGAGAGGGGAGATGTGCACAGGGGAGAGGGGAGATGTGTGCGCAGGGGAGAGGGGAGATGTGTGCACAGGGGAGAGGGGAGATGTGCTCAGGGGAGAGGAGAGATGTGTGCGCAGGGGAGAGGGGAGATGTGCACAGGGGAGGGGGGGAGGTGTGCAGGGGAGAGGGGAGATGTGCACGCAGGGGAGAGGGGAGATGTGTGTGCAGGGGAGAGGGGAGATGTGTGCGCAGGGGAGAGGGGAGATGTGTGCACAGGGGAAGGGAGAGGGGGGCAGGGGAGAGGGGAGATGTGTGTGCAGGGGAGAAGGGACGTGTGCGCAGGGGAGAGGGGAGATGTGCGCAGGGGAGAAGGGACACGTGCGCAGGGGAGAGGTGGGAGGTGGGTGCCCCCCGCATCTCCCGCCGCAGCCAGCACTCCACCTGCACCACCCCCTGTATGCCTGCATCCACTCCAGACTCCCCTCTGACCCGCTGCCTCCCACCAGCCAAGGGTGTCGCGAGTCCCCTGCCTACCCGGGACACGCGCATGGGGAGCCGGCGGGATGGAGCAGGGCCTCGGGCACCTTCATCTAGAGAACCGGCACCCGCCGGTCTTCCTAAAAAGACCTGGTTCTGTGGCTCCTGGCGGCCCTCCTCCCGTGGCCCTGCCCTTGGAGCCCCGGGCCAGCACCTGCGGCTCGGTGGCCACTGTCCTCACGGTGACGGTGGCCGGCCCCTCCCCCGGAGCCACCACTCGTACAGTCCCGTAGTTTTCCGTGACTCGATGTCCAGCAGTTTCTCTGTTTTATCCTGCTGAGGGTAGCGGGCAGCTTTCGCACGCGAATGTTCCAAGCACACAGCCCGCGTGAAAGGAATCGTAGGCTCAATTTCCGCAAGACCCTGGGTCACCCAGGATGCCTCCCGCTTATCTTGAGAAATGTTGGCAGACTTCCTGCCAAAACGTCTGACCGATGGACCGTCCCACCAACCATGACGCACACGGTGCCTGTGTCCCCGGACGCCCCCGGCCTTGGGCACTGGCCGGCCTTCACCTTTCCCACCGCTGCATGGGAAGGCTGCTCAAAAGCGGCTTTAATTTCCACTTCTCTTGTTGTGCGTGAGATACGGCAACCTTTCCTACGTCTGGGCGCTACGCGCCCTTCCTTCCAGAAGTGTCCCTCGAGGGCTGCCACCGCCCGCCGCGTAGACGTGCCGCACGTTTTCATGGTACGAACCACGGACACCAGCGAGAGTTCACCGGACTCGACCTCGTGGTGACACCGCGTCACCCTCGTCCCTCCTCTGTGCGCCGATGAGGCCCTCCGAGAGAGAGGAACACTGACAACACCCGATGTGGATACGTTTCAGTGAGAACAGAAAAGAACTGTCTGAAAAGTCACACTGAGCTACCCAGTGGGCAGGCTCAATGCCTCAGGACGGTGTTTCCCGTGCGTAAGAATCACGGGCCAGTGCTGTGAGCCGGCAGGGGGCATCCTGTGTGGTGACATCAGTAAGAGGAGCCTGAAGGGGCACGAGGGCCTGGCTGCCGTGGGGTCTTTGGGCTCAAGGGACCTGTCCTGGGGTCAGCAACACACTGGTACCGGCACATAGTCCCCGAGGCTGGGAGTCGGAGATCACGGTGTGGGCGGGGCTGGCTGCCCCCCGGGGCCTCCGTCCCCACGCGTGGACGTCGTCTTCTCCCGTGTCCTCACCGGCCGTCCCTCTGTGTGTCTGTGTCCTCACCCCCTCTTCTTATCAGGACACTAGTCACACCAGATCGGGGCCCTCCCGCCGACCTCGCTTCACCTTAATCGCCGCATTAAGGCCTCATTTCCAAATACGGCTGCGTCCTGAGTCAGGGGGTTGGGGCTTCTGCACAGGAATGTGGGGGGCGCAGTGAGCCCATGACAAGGGCTGGTGCCTGAACTACCCCGTGTCCTGCAGCTTGAAGCAATGACAGGCCCCTGTCTCTCCCGTCGCTTCCTCCGTGCACCGTGGGGACTGAGCGAGTGGTAATACTGTCGCACCCCCACCCCCACCGGCCCCAGCACTGGCCCGGGACCTGAGGGAGAGACTCGCAAACCGTTCACGTCTCCACCGGCTTGCAGGCACGGCTCTGTTCCCCTGTCCGAGCCTCACCCTCCTGCCCGTCCCCGTCACTGTGAGAGGAGGCAGGTCCCCAAGAGGCTCCCTGGGAAGGGAGGTGGCCAGGGAGTGTTCATGCATTTACAAACAGCACATGACAGTTCTTACATCAGGCCTGACCGGTTTCTACCCAAGAACTGGCCCTGGGGACAGGTGCTCAGCGTGGGAGGGACAGGTCATGACCACCCACTCTGTGGAAGGGTCTCACAGGGTGGGGCATGACTCAGCCAGGTGTTCAGGGTGCTGGGCCCCCAGGGCCAAGTGCTCTGTGTCAGAGAGATCACCTGTGTCTCCTCCCGAGGTTCCCTCACTGCTGGAGTGGGGGGGACAGGGCTCCATGTCTGCATGGCTGAAACAGTGCTTGCCCCCCACCCCATGGCCAGCTCCTGAGGTGCCCAGAGGCTCCTTCGGCAGCTGGGACACTGGCCACTCTCAGTAGCTTGGTTTTGACACAAGACAGGGACTGTCTCTTCTGTTGTTCGGTCTTTATTGTGGGGAGTGGGTTATTTATTGTACTTTTGATGGGGGGGGTGTGATTTGCCTTGTTATTTTTAAAAATCTGCTTTACTGTTTAAAATGCTAGGATGATGCTAGAACGTTTTCCCAGCTTGTTAGGATTTCTTGTCATGAGTAAATTGGGTAAAACATCGTGAGTAAAGTCAGGTGTCCAATTATATTTGTTGAATTAAATAATCAAATGCTAAATTTGATAATTAGTAAGTCTGTGAGGCGAAGAAATTAAAACTGATACCCAAAGTAGGGTGTGGAACGTGTTTATTCATGTATATGTTCACGGGAAATATTTCCTGAGTGTGCAGTGACCTCCTCGGTCTTCCCCCAGATCAACCTGGCAGGAAAAGCCACAAGAAGATATGTGTCCTTCCGGCCCCTTTGGTTGCCCGTAGACCTTCCAGGTGTGCAGACAGGGTCAGGGGAGTGGAAAGGCGGCAGGAGCCCTGCAGGCCCAGGATGGGGTAATGGGGTTGTTATGTACAAATCAGTGTGCAAAATTAACAATATGTAAGAAGAGTTTTTGAAATTGCGCGAAACCCATGGTTCCACAAATAAGCCACACGTGGGCGAGCATTCACTGACTTTTGCCCACCTGTGTATCCTCAGCATCTAGCTCAGCTCTCACATACACCAGGCCGTGAATTAAATTGTCCAAATGCCCAAGAGAAGCAGATGGTATGTGTCTCGCCCCTGAGAAGTTTACCATCTATCTGAAGCGGAGAGGGGTTAATATCTAGGAAACACTGGGCGTGGCCAAATGCCAAATCGTGCTCTTTCGCCAGAAGTCTTTTCATCCTTCATGAAGGTGTGGGGTGGCGGGGGAGACTGAGGAGGGGCGCTGGCCCCGAGGGGTTCCAGGCGCCGTCTTGGTCAAGGAGGGAGCAGCGCTCTGGGGTGGGCGGGAGACAGAGTGGGCAAGGGGACCCCTTGTCAGAGTCCCCGAGTCAGTGCCCAGGACTGGAGCCAGCAGTGGGTGACAGAGGAGGCTAGCACACACACACAGGCCACACACCGCATGTGGGTTTGTGCTTGATCCTTATGCAACCGCTACCGTTTCTTGAACAGGAAAAGCGATGGCCATGTATTCACTTCTTCTCTTCCTTGTGTCCGCTCGCCAGAAGGTGAGAGAACATGTGGGCCAGAGAGCCGGGGACCGACAGGGTCAAGACCAGTGTTCTCTGATGCGTTTGCCTGAAAATGATTTTAATTAGCTCTCACACTTGCATAATAGATTAGCCAACGGTCAAATTCTAGTTAATTTTTTCTCATTACTTTAAAAATGCTGTTTTCTTTGACACCACAGCTGTTGAGAAGGCTGTTTGCGACTGGCCCAATGGCCGCTCCTTTGGGGTTCACTCTACTTTCTTCCTGAACCCTACAGCTTTGTTGTTCCGGGATCTCCCTGGGCCCTGTCTGGGTGCAGACCTATTTTATTCTTATTTTGCTCTGGCTTTACTGTGTGCCTACCTTGGACAGTCCCGATCTTACATCAGTTCTCAGAAATGACCAGCCATTCACAATTTACATGTGACCATCTGTGTTCTCTCCTCTGGTGGGAGCACATAGGGTGTCCCGTGGCCTCCCGTCTCTTCCACATTTCCTCTCGTTGTCCCTCTGTCCTGCCCCCCAGGCGACTTCCTCAGGTCTGTTATCCGATTTGCAGTCTTTCTCTTCCACAGTGTCTAATCGACATGTGACCCATCCACTGCATTAATAATTACAAGGAGTATATTTTTCATTTGTACTTGTTCTATTTATTCTTTTTTGAATCTGTTCTTACACTGTCGATCCTCACTGCAATATCTTCAGTCATTATAAATGCATTATTTGATTGTTTCTTTTTTTTGTAAATTTTGTTTAATGTTTATTTCTGAGACAGAGAGAGACAGAGCATGAGTGGGGGAGGGGCAGAAAGAGAAGGGGACACAGAATCCGAAGCAGGCTCCAGGCTCTGAGCTGTCAGCACAGAGCCCGACGCGGGGCTCAAACTCACAGACCGCAAGATCATGACCCGAGCCGAAGCTGGACGCTCAACCGACTGAGCCACCCAGCTGCCCCTTGGTTGTTTCTATCTAATGCTTCTATCATCCAGGTTCTTATGAATCTGATCGGGCTCTTTGATGTGTTTGCTGACTTGCTTATGAGGGTTTCTTGTCTGGTGGGTTCTGTAATTTCTATCTCTCATAATTTTGTATAGCCGCACTGGGGGTGTTTAACTCGAGAGAGATTCTGAGGTCCCTTGGCCAGACACCCTGGACTACCGTTAAACCAGGACCATCTTTTTATCAATTCCTTACCTGGAGATTTTCAGACCACCCACATACTGTAACTTCCAGCATCAGTCCTCGATGAGGCCTGTGGTCCAAACGCCTTCCCATTCTGAATCCAGGTGGGAACAGATACACTTCGTTGTGGCATGAGCAGGCCCTTCCCCTGGGAATGGGGTCTTCTGGGGTTCCTGGGGGCGGGGGGGCTCCCACATCCACCTCCTTCCCTCCTGCCCGGCAGGGTTTCCCCAAGACCCCAAACAGACAGAAAAACCCAAGACCCTGGGTTTTAGGTCCAGGAAATCGTCTGCCCTGCTCTCCCTCAAGGTCATGAGCTTCCCACTTGACCTGCTCTTCATTCTGGATGTCCGAGGGTTTCCCTTAACCTTGTGAAAGGCTGACTCTGCCGTCTGTCCAACATTTCTGCACGTCTCGTAGGGGAGGCTCTTCGGGTCAACTCACCCTTCATGTCTCTGGGGCCAGAAGACTTAATGCGGGTTAAACGAAGGGCACACAGAGCGAATGGTGCGCTGCCATTTGACTTCACGTCACCTCGACAGTCGCACCTGAGAACGAGCTTTATGTCCTGCTAATAAGGAAAGTCATCTAAAGGTGGCGACCTGGTGTCAAAAGAAGCCAGGCAGTGCCCTCACGCAGGCCGGTTCCCCCACTTTCCTGTCTGCTGGCAAAGGGGCGACCTCGCTCCAGAAACGCTTGCACGCCCATCTGTGGGTGCGCGCTGCAGGGAGCCCCGGCCGGCGGGTGGGGCGGACAGCCTGGTGGACCCTGCTTGCTGACGGCTGGTGGCCGCGGAGGAGTCCCAGGTGGCACGCGTGTGGCGGCGGCGATGAAGGCAGCTGGTGGCAGGGGTGGCTCCGGGCTCCGTGGCTGTGCTGCGCGGGGACAGAGAGCAGGCGGGTGACAGCCGACAGCACGCTCCCTTCCCCCGTCAGACCCCGAGAACCTGGGGGCGTATAAGGCAGGCAGTCCCCGCACGATCGGCAGTTGAGCTGGAAAAAGATGAAAAGTATAGTTGATAGTCTGATTATCTCTAGCTTTTCACGCTAAAAGGGGAAGGTAATTTCTGGGAGATCGGCTCACTTCCCTTCTCTACTTGGAGCTCCTCCTTTCAGAGGCACCGAGAAAAGAATGCTTGCCAGCCAAGTGCTGGTCACGGAGGCTGAGGCCCGAGCCCCCGCTTCCGTCCACGTCCACAGGGTGGGGGAGCGCCGGGGCCTCGGGCCTCATCCCCCGGCGAGCGAAGGGAAGACAAGTGTTGTGTTTCCTGCCCCCCCCCCCCCCCCCGTTTATTGCTCACAGCAGGTAGCCTGTTGCTTTAGGAAATTAAAAACCAAACGGCCCTGGTGTCCGTGAGCACTTCAGAATTTCCGCGGGTGTTTTCTCGTAAATGCTGAGAACCCGGCACCTCCCATCTGGATACGGAGAGAACGTTCCGGCTGTGAGGCTCTCTGGGGTGCCCTCCACTGACTCACTGGAATTCTTCATTCTCCCTCAGCACCCCATCAGACAGTCGTCAAGTCCTAAGGAGAACAAAGTGCTTCTTAGGGGAGGCCCACTGCTCCGGGGCGGGGCCGTCTGGGCTGCTGGGAGACAGGGTCCCTCCTTCTCCTCTCCTGGGGCCTCCCCTCTGCAGCCGCTCTTGTCCACCCCAGCGAAAACGAGAACGCCCCCTCGGGCACTCTCACGTCAGGTGAGGGAGGGTAGCGGTGTTGGGTCTTGGAGGAGAGAGTCCGCTCCTGTGACCAGGACTTGGAATTGGCCATTTGGATTGATCATCCATTGGGGGGGGGGGGAGGGGGGGACGGCCACCCAGACACGTGCATCTGCTGGCACGCGGCCGGGAAAAACAGCTCTTCAGAAACCGCTTCGGAAGCACTTTGAGGAGCCAGCCTGAGTCACGGAACGCCCGTGGAGACACAACCCACGAGCCACCCTGATTTCTCCACGACACCACGTCCGCCGGGTGTCACCCATCAGCTCCCCACAGCACCAGAGGGGACAGCGGATGTTGCTGATTTGAGACAGCCTGTGTTCCTGCTGGAACTTGTGAACAGGAGGCCTTTTCAGGGTTTCGTTTTCTTAGGCCTGCATTTCCATGACTCGTTTTCCCTCTCGTAGCCCTGACTTTCCCATCAGCGCTTTGGAATCCAAGGTTGCTTTCCAGCCGAATTTTGTGCATTGATGGGATTCCTGAATAACTTACGGCTTAAAGTATTTTTCGTCTGTCAAAGGGACACGGTTGCGGCTGAAATCAAATTCTTATCTTCTCGTTTAATAAAGACCGTGTATTGATTTATATGGATAGAAACTTGTAAAACTATTTGCAAACACATTCTTTCCTCTTGTTCGGGTAATCTATGAGAAATAAATAGAGATGTAGCTTTATCAGACAGCTTCCTTTTCCAGTTACACTATTCGGGTTTCTATTGCACATCAAAGGCTCAGGGACATCAACTTGCTTTGTAGAAGGTAACGCCGGTTTCCTGCGCTAAACTGTAGTCAAACTTTGATTTTACAGATGGAATGATTTACTTATTGCCAAACACGGAGGCTTCAGGCCGGTGAGGCGAGAGCGAGGGGGCCCGTCGGGGGCTCTTGGTCCCGTGCGCGTCCTCCTGACTTTCCATCTCTCGGAAAGGCGATGTCCCGTTGATGGAAGTCAGACACCTTAGGAGTAAGTGCTTGCTTAGAAGACAGCTCTTTCGAGAGTTTCAGATGCCACGGGCAGACATTTTATTTAAACGTTTAGAAGGCGGAAATTAGTAGAAATAGGTTAAAATGGAATGGTGTTTTTCTTTAGACTTGTGTTAATTGAAGAAGCTGCAGACCAGCGGACCGATGTTTTAAATCGCCGCATCGTCAGTTGTGGGGCTGGGGGAGGGGGTTGTTGCTCTTACCGTCTGTAGACCAAAATTACAGAAAGAAGGGAAACACACAAAAGATATTTGGTAAAGGCAGGTGGTCTGGATGAATAATGTGCCTTTCATTAACACAGTTCCCTTATTAACTGTATAATTAATTGTACATAGCCCAGGGAAGCTGTGGAAATTGCATTTTGAGATGTATCAAAGCAGACTTACGCCTCAGACTTCCATGCAATTCACCATTAATGAAGCCAGAGATGGAACCCTCAAATCTATAATTATTACTTACTCTTTGAATGACAAGCAAAGGATTTTATCAGCAGAGTTTTAAATGAAAGGGGATTAGCAGCTAATGTTGAAATTGTTCATCTTCCGTACGAAAATAATTTTGAAGAAAATGTTTTAGTGGAAGGAGAGGTCTGAGGAAAGCCTTTGCCATTAAAATCGCCATTTTCTGCTACTCTGTATGAATTTGCCCCCGTTGACAGCAGGGTGCAAACATTTTTGAAAGCGAATGAATATTTTATAGGATCCAGAGGTGCTCATGCATTCCAGGAATGGCTTACGCAATATTCCCAAATATCCCGGCAGAGGTGAGGGAGTCCGAAAGCCAGCCAGAGAAAAGAGCCAATGCTGGAAAAATTAAAGTCTAGGAGCATATTCTAAAAGAAATGGAAATTTGTTTAGCAGTGTAGAGCTGTGCCTTCCCCCCCCCCTTCTGGGTGCCCCTTTGATGTAAGATCACGAACAGTAAATATTGTTAGAGAAAACTGTTACATGAAGCACTGGTGCCCGTTTGTCCCAAAAGATCTCATTGGAGACGCTGCGTGGCTGCAACACCGTAAATTCGCGGGTCCCCCCCCACCCCCCCCCACCCCCCCCATCCCCCCCACCCCCCCCCCAGCGCGGGGCTCTGAGCTAGAAACCGTGGAGCTGTCGCACATTCTCAAGACGGGATTCATACGACAAATATTTATTGACCACCAAGGCTGTGCCAGGCTCCACGCCAGACAGTGGAGAGACTGTAAGGGGTAAAAATAATTGGCCTATTGGGAGTTCCTAAAATGTATCTTACATTTATTTCGTTGTCCTGATTTTTCCCGCTGACTTGATGGCGGGACTAAAACACTAAGTTTATAGCGCCATCTGGTTAGAACTCATGTCGCTATGAACAGGAGAAAGCCAACGTTCAGGCTTCTAGACGCTCTGGAAGGTTGGTGTGGGAGGGACGGTCCCTCCTAGGGCCTGCGGCAAATCCCACATATGTTCTGGGCTGAAGGTCGTTCTAGAGCCCTGCGCTGGCTGGTGGACAGGCGGGACTCGGGCTCTGTTGTGTTTCTTTGGAAGTTCCGAGCTGCCCCCCTCCGCCCCGTGCGGTACAGACGTGTTCTCTTAAAAATTCTTGTTTGCTCAAACCCGATGTCTTCTTGCTTTCATTCTTTAAAATATAAAAAAGTGTATTTTAATGCACCGGTCCTATCGCTCCGCTCCAGATTGTGAATGTCTCATGGAATTTTTTGTGGCATCTGGGAACCAGCTCATGATTGTAGCAGTAATTTAATAGCTGGAGCCCGGGTGGTCTGAAGGAGGCAGCACGGTATTTCCAACCTACCAGGGCATAATTTGCTCACTAGGGTGACGGCTGGCGATCACGGGCTCCTAACATAGCTGCGCTCGTGTTCGTGGGTGCGCACACGCTCAAATACCTTTGTCTGCGTTTTAGAATGGCCTCATTTGCATATACAGATATCGAAGGGTTCCAGATTAGTTTAGTTGTTCGGTTGATTTTACATTTTAAATTTTGGGTGAAGCTACTGGCCGTTAATTTTCCGCGGTGCTTTGGGCAGACTTCAGTGAGATTTTGTCGTGCAAAGACGAAAACGAAGCAGTGCTATCAAATATCTGAACATTTTGTCCACGCAGCCAGAGCGCGAAGGTTGTTGGAAATATCAGGAATGTTGATGCACTTTTTCGGATTTTACCTAGACTTTTGACTTTGGGTAAAGTAAGGCTATGACCTCGTTTCTCAGACCAACACAGCGGGCCCTTTCTCCTCTGTGGTCGTATGACAAAGGGCTGAACGAATTCCAGAATATCTGACAAAGTGAAGGGTTGCAGAAATGCAGGAGCACAAGGATGAACAGGTTGGATGATCAGATGAGCAGATTAAATCCTCTCATTTGCTCTGTTAGTGAATCTCGGCAGCTCCGCCTCCAGAACACGGGACGCGTCTGCCCATTTCTCTGTGCCCTCTGCCGCCGCTGTGGTCCCCGAACGTCAGCCCCTGTAATCTCCAGTGCAGACGGCCCATCTTGTGCACTTGGTCCCCGCTGGTAGTGAGAGCAACGTTTTAAACCCATCTTTACCGTCACGCACCTCCTTTGCCTAAAAACGCGCCGGTGGCTTCCCACGGCTCTTACCGCAGACCTCAGGCTCGCCCACGGCCACCTGGCACCCTCGGGATCCAGCCCCGGGCACCACCCCACCTCACTCCCTTTGCTCTGGCCGCCCTGGGCTTCTCTCTGTCCCTGGACCATGCCGGACCCCTTCCCACCCTGGGCCCTCACCCTGGCTGTTCTGTCTCCCTGTATTATCCCTCGACTTTTATATGATGAGCCCTTCCCAGCTTACGGGATGCACTTGGGAACCAGTTTTTCAGAGGGGCCTCCCTTCCGGGGGGGTCTGGACCCCTGCCTCCTGCCTCACAGCACTTTTCATGTCTGTGTTCTTTTTTTTTTTCCCTAAAGTATTTGAATGTTTACATGCTGCAGGCACATTCTAGGTGCTTTACAACTGCTACTCCTCATTGATCCATGAAATGTGTGTCCTGTGTTCTTTCTGCTTTCCACTTATCTGAAGTTTCCTTTCTAGTGATATTTGTTTATTTGGATGTGGCCCGTTCTCCAGCAGAAGAAACCAGCCCCGTGAGGACAGACTCTTTGCTGGGTCAGAGCACACAAATGCCCCGGCTGGTCTGATATGCTGGTAACAATGTCAGTGATGAGTGAATACGTAGCTGCACGGCCAACACAGGGGCAGGGCTCTGAAGTAGGCGTGCAGGTGTGGCCTCCCTCCCCCACGATTAGAGGAGAAACCCAGCTTTCACCCATGACTTCTCTGCCCTAAATTTAAACACTAACGGCTGTACACGTGTAGAAAAGATGCTGTAATCCTCTCAATTATTTTCCATCGCTTGTAAGTTTCATCTTTCTACCTTAACCTGTGCTCACGTAACCTTGATTTTTAAGATGTTAAATAAGGCGATAAGATTCATAAAACCGTTTGCTTAAGCTCGCCGGGCTGCCTGAAGAATGACCGCCTGAAACACAGAGCCGCCGCACACGGCTCCCGTCTTTGTCCCCCCGCAAAGACCGCGTCTGGGGCCCCACGCGCACACCCGAGCACCAGGTCGGGCTAGACGACGCCCCGCAGAAAACAGACCGCCTCCCCTCCTCCTGTTTAGTCAGAGGTAAGGAGGACAGGACTGCTTACTTCTCCCAGTTGATGAATTAGAACCTTTCCGGGACAGAATGTGTTCATCATCAACGCTTTCCATCCAGGTTTTCGTCGTAAGTCTTCATAAAATTGCGACTTTTCTTCTTCTGCAAATCTGTCAGGTAAAGGTGAGCGGAAGCCACAGACTTATTTGACGAGCCTGTGTCTCCAGCGCCCGCACAGGTGTCTCAGCGTGCCCCCGTCTCTGTCCAGCACCCGCTAAAGATGACCCTGCGCCCGTGTTAGTTATTTCCCGATTCCGGGAAACGCCCTGCAGGCTTCCATCCCTGTTCAAGACCTCTCTTTCGTCCGTATGGTTTCTTGCGATTCTGGACTTTGTGCTAGATGCAGAATACCAAGACCAAAACCATGGTAAAATTATAGTGAAGCCCCCCATTGGTTAAGTGCTACGTCATCAAGACTTAACTGGTGTTTGTGTCCCCTCGCCGGTCCCTGTGCCTTGCTGTCCCTCTGCCCCTCCAGAAGCACGTCGGTCGGGGTGGAGGGGGCTTCCCGGAAGTTCTTGGAAAAACATGATGTTTTGTTTAGAGCTTTTGTTTGTCTTTCTAGTTCTTGCATTTTTGTGTTTTATTTTTCGATTACGAAAAGGGTTTTAAATGACACAGGGAATTCCGTGTCACAGCCTCAAAACCAGCACGCTTGCTTTTCTGTCCCTTCCGGGCTGCATTCTGTCACCGTGTTGACTCCACTCTGTGCCTGAACGGAGTGTAAGCTGGGGCTTCCTCTGATGAAGGCTCCATTTGGCAGTATTTGAGGGTGTCTCCACCACGTTAACAAGCACATTTCTACCACCGCAGGCTGCCGGGTCGCGGGGGGCAGGGCATTTCTGGGTCACGTGCAGACAGCCCTGAGAAGTTTCCAGGGGCCCCTGGGCTGGTCCTCAGAGCTTTCGGGGGAAGACTTTGGGGGCAATGACGCTGGCTCACACTTGTGGGGAAACCGCTTCTGCTGCCCACGCAAAGCCCCTGCAGGCCGGGCTGCCCAGGGCGAGCGATGCATGGAATGTTCCCTCCTCAAACTGATGTCCGTGGAGGCGATTTTTTAACTGTCTAAAAAGGAGGGGAACCGCGTGGCCCTCCGTTCATTCCTCGTGCAGGCTTGTTCAGGCTTTTCACGCACACGCCCCAAACTGTGTTTGCTTTTCCCCAGGAAGCGGCACGCTGACAGCACAGGCTTCGAGCCCTTTCTGGGTCTGCAGGCGGGGCTGTTTTTAAGGACAACGCGCGTGTCTCCGCTGTGCGTTCAGAGGGGCACCGCACGAGCGTTAGCCTGCCGTGAGACCAGCCGTCCCAGAGCGGTCGCGTGGGCCGGGGGGGGGGGGGGGCTGCCCCGGTGCGGGGCCGCACCGTGTGCTCCTGTTGTGTGCATCTGCTGACAGTGGGGATACAGCCGTGGAGCTCGGGAGTCCGGCTCCCAGCACCTCTTGTCTACGCTGAGAAATGACAAAACTGTCCTCGGATCGTTTAGCCGGATCTGTCCTGGGAGCTGTAACTATTCCGGATTTCTGATTTTGAACTTCGAATATCTTAACATGCCCGCCGCACGGTAAGTTACGTGCAAGCGTGTCGGGCGCGGCGCTCTGCAGAGACAGGTGCGCAGCCCCTCCTGATGAAGCCGTGGCCGTGGCCGTGGCCGCGCGAGCCGAGCGGCACCCCTGACCCCATCGAGCCTCTGCCTTCATTTTCTGTACTTTGTGCTTGGAATTCAAGCATTCAACAGAAACATTCCCTCCACTGCGTTAATGAGGTGTTTATTTTCAAAGAGAGGAACGGTCCCCCTTTCCCCAAAAGGCAGCAGAAACAGCTTTCTCCTTGCTCTTAAAGGCTGTCCTCTCCCGGCCGACCTCACGACACCAGCCGCAGGCCCGTCACGGGGACGGGCAGCGGGCGTGCGCTCTCGCGGAAGGCTTGACGGTCACGTCGGCCAAGTAACGTGGCGAGAGGCGCCAGGGTAAAGAAGGGAGTGGAAACAAAGCTTCGCGCGCAGAAACGGGGCCTTCCCAAACCCCAGCCTTCCTTCATACGCCTCAGCCGCAGCGGGAGGACGTTGGCTCCTGGGGTAAAGCGAAGTTTCGCCAGGACGCTTTCTACTCGGTTCATATCGTACCGCAGAGCGGTGGACGTCTCCAGACACCCGTGAGGACGCCGCGACGTTAACGGCGCCCGCAGACGGTGACTGAGGGGGCATCGTGCTGAGTGTCTCGCTGACTGGTCCGTGGTCCCGATCCGTCTGAGTGTTAGCCTTTGGCGCTGGGGGTTCGTCTCCACTGCTCGCTTTGATACTAACGCAGCCGCCCGCACCGCCCAGCCTCCCGCCCTTCATCGCTGGCGGTAAGAGCGCGAAGGAACACGCGGTGTCTCGGACGCTTCACCGAGCTGAACTCGCGGCCCCCGCGGGCTCTAGCCGTCCCCTCCACGTGGATTTGGCGGGGCGCCTGCGGCAGCTGGGACCCAGGAGGCACCGGACGAGCCAACCGCGGGGACCCCAGCTCTGCGGCCCGGGTCCACACGGCCCCGGACGAGTCCGCACGCTCCATCGTCCCGGCGTCGGGAGGCAGGCAGCAACACTTCCTGCCGGCATCGAAGGGTGGACGTTGGCCTGTTGAATGTGGTGAAATAGTAGTTGTAAGAAGTGGGACCGTCTCCCTGGAAACTGATCCCTGATCCTGGAAACTGCCCTTGATGTTGACACTAAACCAAAGCCCCGAAACTTCTCCGGTCCTGGCTCGGGCCGAGGGCGCTGAGCCAGCAGCACCGCAGGCTGTGACCTTCCTCTCCCCGCGCCGGAAAACATCTTTCTAAGTAGCCGCCGGATGTCTCACCTTCTCTGCGCTGGCCTTTTCCAGTGACTCCTCTTCTCAAGACTGGCCATCAAACTTCTCGCTCCCTACGCAGGAGTCAACGGAAGGCAGCCAGTAGAGAGGAAGGGGCTGGGTTCTGGGACCATCCCTGATTTCATGGCAGCCTGAGCACGTGTCGGTTCTATGCACACGACGCAGAAGCCGAGTGCTTTCGGAAGACCACCGACCCCCGTGAAAGGACACAACTTGGAAACCACGAACCGCGTGTTTGACGGTGCTTCCTCTTAGTCGTGTCTCTGGTGGCGTTTGTGACGGTGTCACTACACTCGCTTGCAGCAATGGCGTGTCCCCAGTAAAGGTGCCGCCACGACCGCCCCTTGAATTCTGCATCCAAGCTGCGGTCAGTGGCTGGTATTGGTGGAGATGTACTGTGTCATGGCTGATCAGGTAATGGCAGTGTCCCCAGAACTGCGGTACAGCCACGGAATCTGGAAGGGAATTAAGGAGATTCCCTCTTTCTCTAATTTTTGGTGATGTTTATTTGTTTTTGAGAAAGAGAGGGATACAGTGGGAGCAGGGGAGGGGCAGAGAGAGAGAGGGAGACACGGAATCCCAAGCAGGTTCCAGGCTCCGAGCTGTCAGCACAGAGCCCGACGCGGGGCTCAAAGCCACGAACTTGAGATCATGACCTGAGCCGAAGCCAGACATTCAACCAACTGAGCCACCCAGGCGCCCCGCAAGAGATTCCCTCTTTTGCTGGTGAAAAGCTGATACCCACCATGATCGCCATCCTTTCTGCCTGTTCACGCTTTATAATGCACAAAGTGTATGTCACATACTGTCCCAGTCAACCCTCAGAACCACCTTCAGAAATACGTACTGTGATTCCCAGTTTACGTAGTAGTGAATCAAAGGTGGGTGAGATTGGGTGGTTTGCCCAGAAGTACAACCAAGAAGCAGCTACGTGAGGACCAATCCTCGTTGTTTATTACATCGTTAAGAAGTCTTTCAAAATCAAGTCCGGTGCCTGTTCCATTTTACTGCCTCCCAGTTCAGCAAAAGCTCCTCCAGGCCTTCCTAAAGGCTTTGTGGATGGTAGCCAAAATCATCTCCTGAAGACACGAAGTGCTCTTGTGGTTATTAGCAAAACCCCATTATGTTGCAGAGCATCCCAGATGATCTATATTTCTAGAAATCACTTTCCTGAGCTCGCGGCGTTGACAATTCGATGAGAAAACACTGCAGAAAATATTTAAGCTATCTTGACAAACTGTGGACATGTCTCCAAGCAGTAACGTTTTTGTCCCAGAGGTTTGGGATTCCGTGTAAAGTTACCCCATTAAATGTGGAGGCCAGTTTGTCTGACACAGGGAGCTGTTTGAAAAGTCCTCTGATGGCACACAGTCCTTGTGACCCAGAAGGTGTTTGTAATCTTCCTACCCGTGGTCTAATAGTGTGAGCGAGAAGAAAGAAGGTGTAAGGTAGGGAGCTGGGCTCGCAAGAGGAAGATTAAACAGGAGAACCTCTGATGGGGTGAGTGTCTCACAAAATAGGGCTTATGAAAGCTGGGGTCCTTCTCACCTCACAAAAAACTCAAAAGAAATGCTGGACCACCGTCACCTGGCGCCATGTGGCCCGAGGCCGGTGTCAGCCAGCGTGTGCCGGTTGTAACTTGGGAAACCACCTTCTGGAACCTGCGGGCCTTTTCCCACAAGCGGTGGGATCTGGGAACTATCCTTTCCGCGAGCACATTAAGCCTGGATCCCAGGAAAGTATCAGAATTCAAGAAGGTTCAGACAGCTCCCCACTCAGGTCTCACCTAAAATCAGCTGGAATAAAATCCCGATGGAGGTCAAGACTATGGAAAAGCGATGCCGAGTTCTTCCGGCCAAGAACCCTTTCAGAACCTCTCCCTCCGTCACCCACAAATACTAAGGGTGCAGTGAGCAGCTCGGAAAGATCAAAGACCTGCTTCCAAACATTCCTGACGAACCACAGGAGCCATCAAAATTCATGTATCTAAGCTCTTCAAATTGAACCAACTAACACCGAGCACTGGCTCTTCAGACTGCCCGTCGTGGGGGACCCCACCCGCATGTGCCTGGCTCCCGTCTAGTGCCATTAACGAGTACTTTGTGTATCCCAGGGCTTCTTTCTCAAAGCTTTGATTCGGAGGTACTCACAAGGGCCAGGAACGGGGGCTGTGTAAAGTGATGTGCGTGAGACGGGCCCCTGACCGGCAGCTGCTCGCAGCTGGGACGGCAGGTTCTAGAGACACCCCCGTCACACCAGTGATGGCACTGTTGTATCCCGAGCACAGGAGTTCTCACACAATGACAAAGAAGGACTCGGGGAGATGACACAGGGTCTGGACTCAGAAGGAAGAGGAGGGGCTCGGGGAGAAGAGCTTTCTCAACCGTTGCTGTGTCTCCAGGCTCCTAAGGCTGCCATTACATTGCAGTGGCCACCACGCCTACTGGGTGTGGATCATAGACATGCTGCTTGGGTAACCCAGAAAGGAAGAAGGCGGTGAGGAAACATATAATGAACCATTCCAAAGCCCTTATGTTACCTTTAAGACCAATTCTCCCAACTTCCAGAAGACTCTAATGCATTTTTTTTGGATGCTGTCATTGACGTAAAATGTTTATTTGTAACACAAATTACTTCTAGAAATTTCCAGGTTATGAGCAATCATCCAGCAAATATTGACTGTGTGCCCAAAGCACATGCCAAGTGAATGAGACATGGGTCCCATTTTCAAAAATATTGATCTCATGAGAGGAAGATCCTGACACCACCCCCCCACCAGGCTGTAGCACAAAGCAGAATGTGATTAATGTCACAGGACGTAGTTTTTAAAATAGTAAGTGTCTGACGAAGAGGGTGGAATCGTAGGAAAGGAGGATCAGAGAGGCTGGCCGTAGGCACATCTCAGACTCACAAAGGAGACAGGAGCGTTTGCACTGACCGTAAAGTCTGGATAGATTCATTACAGAAGACTCCGCATGAACAAAGCATAGAGAGTGATGGCGATATGGGGTGGGACATCAAAACACTGGGAAATGGTCTTATTGAGATAGAAAGGCGCAGGTTAGTAAAATGAAGTTTAGACAAAGGACAGTGCTAGTCTAGGCTCCATTAGTGATTTCTGAAACGGATGGTATCTGGACCAGAAGTTCTGTGGATGTGAAGGTCAGGGTGTGGGGAGAAGGATGCAGCAGTGAGCCAAGACAAAACAGCAGCATCCCAGATGGCAGACCCAAGCTTGGGTGCTGCCCCTGACTGCTGGGGACTTCGGGCTCATGGTTTCACAAATCTAGGCCTCGGCTTCCTTGAATATAAGAGGAAAGCTTCATCTCTGCTTCTTTTCAATTCAGGTAAGAAAGTCCTGTAATAAAAATGTTGTCCAAAGCTGAAGCGATGGTGATAAGCGAGGGGGAAAAAAAGTGGCCGAAGCACATGCCAACAAGGGTGGGGCTTATCGAAGCCTTATGGTTAGCTCTGGATGGTGGAGTTATTAGTGGCATTTGTTTTCATTCTGCTGACCTTCACTATCTTTCTTTTCTATGAATGCTACATGTGTAATAAAAATGTACAGACACACACACACAGATAAAACAAAAGTATTAGAATGTCAGTTTTTAAAACAACTCCAGCTACACACTCACTCTGGGGGAAAGAACATGAGCAGTGTCTCAATTACATGTTAATTTACCCAGTTATTCCCAAAAGCAACTGTGTCTGAGGAGGGTTACTGTACCTGTTCTGGCTCATACGTCCCACACCCTTGAGAGACAGGACCCCACAGGCAGTTTGTTTTTGCCGTTGTTTAAAACACATTATTTCACAGACAACATGGAAATATCCTCTCCTGTCACAGGTGAATGGCATCTTGTCCCCAAACATGAGAGAGGAAAGTCTCCTAAACCGTGCAAGGGGAAATTACATCAGTTTAATATAAGTGATAAAACATTAACAGAACAGATCAACTTGAAATGCCCCGAACCGGGCAGACACAGGAGTGTCTGTGGAAGCAACACAGGCCGAGAGGCTGGAAAGTTATCTCAACTTTCATAGAATCAAGTTATCACTTTAGAAGACTTTGTTCTCAGAAAAACCATGTCTTTGCTCCCTCCTCCGTCTTACCACCAAGCTTCCCTCCTGGAGTCCGGTGTGTATTTCTTGCCATAAGTTTAGAAATTGAACTGACCTTGCAGCCTTCACGCCCCATGGTTGAGGTGACTGTAAACACCTAAACAGCCGCAGGTGCAGGGTCGGAGATAACATCCCGTGCCTGTTTCGCAGACGATACCTGATCTTGAGGAAAGTTCGGAAACACTGAAACCACACACGTGAGCCAGAACTACTCCTCCCCCCACCACACCATATTTTAGCTAGAGGACTATTTCACAAAACTTAAATATTGTATCATGCTGAAACGTCCTTATTAGGACAACTTTGGCACAAAAATATGCATCCGATATTCCATAATGATTGTCTCCAAAAAAAGCAGTTGGCAGTTGACGTTTTCTGGATTGGGCCACTTAAATTCGCTTCCTTCCCATGCGAGGAAACTGGAGGGACTGGGTGGGGGTCCCAGAGTCAGGCCTTGGCAACGAGGGTCCAGGGCGTGTCACGGAAAAAGCACCCACTGTGTGGTTCATGTGGTCCTCCGTCACCTGCACAGAAGGCTGTCAGCTGGTTCCCTCAGTGGCTTCAGCAGGGGCCACGGAAGATATGTGACAGTCATAACCCAGGTCCCGGCATCTGGTCACAGCCCATCGCTGCCCCCCCCCCCGGGCCAGGCAGACCCTGAAGGTGATGCCTTCCCTCCCACAGCACCCACCGAGGCACCGGCTTTCCGTGGTTTGTAGACCAACATGGACACAGTAGGTGCCTGTTGAGTGAATAACAAAACGACTCGAGTCCACACTAGTCCAAACTGTGGTAAGAGGAAGGAGGACCCAGCAGGACTGGCTTGAGTTCCCTTCCTTCTCCCCGGGCCCCTTGAGCCCCGAGCAGCTGGCCGGGGAGGAGACATGGAGCAGGCCTGTCCTCGTCCTTGTGGGGGCCTGAGCTGGGTGCTCACTTGGGGTGACAGGACGGTGGGGGCTGGCAGGGTGCCAATCCTTGGGGAGACGTTGGGGTGCCTGACCGCTAGAGACCCGGACCTGCGTGCCCGTGTTTTATTTTGTTGGTGGGACTAGCTGAACATGTGTGTCCACACACAACACACTGAAGAGCCACAAACAAGATGTTACAGGTGCGACCCTCTTTGGGCACGACAAAGCAGCTGGGGTTCGGTCATTTGCAGTGTTTTTCCTCAAAATCACGGTCATTTCACCACTACCTAGATTGGTGAGATGCCGGCCCCTGTGGTTGTCTTTGTGGGAGGGGATATTCCGGAGGCATTTCCCCGTCCACGTCTAGCGATCGCTGACGACAAGCAGGTGCCCGGAAAACTTAGAGCCAAGCAGCCGAAGGTCAAGATGTCCGCTTCCATCGCTTCGGGTCTGTGTTTTTCCCGCTATAGGCTCTGTGTCGTTTTCTGTGTTTTTACCGCCACAAGCTCTGTGACGTTTCACGCATCAGAGCAGCCAGTATCTTCTGCATCACGCCCGCTGGATCCAGAACAGTGGGCCAGTTACAAGGAAAATGGCTTCTGTCCGGACACGTTATCTACGCCAGCTTTTGGTCGGGTGACCAGGTCTGGCCCTACGCGTGCAGTTCTTTCTCCCGGTCAGTTCATAATAGCGGACAGGGCCCCCCGTCATGATCCAAGTGTCCCTGATGCCCAGGCTCCGCGCCCGAGCGAGCACATTTTGAGCCCCCGGGAACCGACCCGCAGAACACGTGTTCTTCCTGGATCCGGTAGGAACCGGCTTCTTCACGCGTGCCCGCAGGGGACGTGTGGGCCGCCCTGTCCATCGGCCCCTTGGGTGTCACGACGCCTCCCTGACTCTGTGTTTTCCGCTCCAGGCCTACATGGAGGACCACCTGAAGAACAAGAACCGCCTGGAGAAGGAGTGGGAGGCGCTGTGTGCCTACCAGGCGGAGCCCAACAGCTCGCTCGTGGCCCAGAGGGCGGAGAACGCACACAAGAACCGCTCTCCGGCAGTGCTGACCTGTACGTAGCCGCGCGGGGGCCCCGGCCAAGGGAGGGCGGCCCTCAGTGACGGGTGGGTTGGGCTGCCCCCGCCTGCCTTCTCCTCATTTTCCTGCTGTCCCCACCCCCGGTGCCCGGCCGGCGAACACACCACCCCTGGGAAGCCGCCCCTAGCCTGAAAACGGGGTCGGCTCCTTCCTTTGTGCTCCAGCGACACAGTCCCGGGTTGGGGACGGCTGTGCCCCGACCGGCACTTGCTCTGTTGGCTGTTACCGTGCAACTCGAGACTCGTTTCTTAGCTGCTGCGAACCTCCTCCTCGTCTGTAATCGGGGTCGAACTGTCTTCCTTGGAATCGCCAAGCCCCGAGGGCGGTTAGCATAGCGGCTGCCACGTCGTGGGCAGGGCGTGAGCGCTGGTCGCTGCCACGGCAGTCTTCCCGCCTGACACTCGGGTCAACAGGCGTCGCTGAGGGCCGACTCTGGCCGGGAATCACCGCCAGAAAGCAGCGACACAAAGAGACCAGTTCCGCAAAGCAATTTGCGCCGAGTAGGAGACAAAGTTACGTCAGGGGTTGAGTGTGTTAGCAGTGACCTACAGAAGGAGAGGCCGCAGAGGACGTGCTCAAACAAACCCGCCTGGTGGGGCTCCTTTTCTTGCATCACTTAACAGGTGCGTCAACCTCCCGTGTTCTAGCACGTTCCAGGCCAGGGTTGCGCTTTGATTCACGTATGAACCCGCCCCGCACGGAGGAGAGAGGAGAGGGATCGCAGGTGCGTTTGTGACCAAAGTGCCTGACACGAACGGACCCTCTCTGAACACTGATCCGTGAAGAGCAAATGTGTGCACGGAGTTACTATCTTAGTATCTGCAGACGAGGGGTCCTTGCACGTACGGCCAACATGATGAAATG
This sequence comes from Prionailurus bengalensis, assembly GCF_016509475.1. NCBI lineage: Eukaryota > Metazoa > Chordata > Mammalia > Carnivora > Felidae > Prionailurus > Prionailurus bengalensis. The sequence goes on along the minus strand of NC_057348.1, from coordinate 167,632,115 downwards.
TTGTCGGCTGACATTTTTGAGGGCACAGCAAAGCCACACCCTCAGCAAAATCGGCATCCACGGTGGGGACAGCCGCCCCCCCCCACGCCACCACCACCGTGTCCCAGTCCCCGGGTCCCAGCCCTTTGGAGCCCATGATGCAGCCTGGTGGTGTGGCCACGGGCCGTCTCCTGCCGGGCCCCCTCGCCTGGCCCAGTAGATGCCTCGGGAGTAGATGCCTCGGGAGATGCTCAGGTGTAAATGGCAGCGATCTGATCCGAGTTTACGGGTCAGAAAGATTAAAAGCTGGCATCCCGTGTCGCCTTAGACACTGACGACAGCGTCACAGACCCTTGAAATCTGAACGCGCTTCTGGGTGTGATGTTTTCTAACAGGTCAGTGAGGGCTCAGGCTAGGCCCTCTGTCTCCGTGAGGTCTGAGGAGTTTTTCCCCGAAGGGCTTTAATAGTAGAGGAGCTTTTGTCATCTATGTGTTTTATATTTAGAAGAAAAGCAAAAAAAAAAAAAAGCCATTGACTAACACATTTATTAAGTACCTACTGCGTGCCAGGCTGCTGCTAGATACGGGGCCACGTGAGGATCTAACGTGGCCGCTGTGCTCGGGGCCTAGATGGGGAGTCCAGGAGGCTTCTGCCTGTACCTGGAACACTTAGCTGTTTGGGGCCGACGCTCAGCAAACTGGGACGGCACGCGTCCCTGGGTCGGGTCGCTTACGTGGACTATCAGGTCCCTTGTGGTAAAGACTAAATCCAAAGCATCTCCCTCCAGCACCCCTCCGGACCACGGTAGGTGCCCCACGCTGTCCCTGTGGCCACAGGCCAGGACCTTAGCGATGGTAGCACGTCCTGTCCCAAGGCCCTGGTGCCCCTGATGTCCGCCCTTCTTGGATCAGGCGCTGGGGGGCAGGTGGCCGGTGCCCCTGCCCCAGCAGCCTGGCCGGGTGCTCTTGGCTGTCTGGGGTCACGAAGGGGCAGCTGTGCTGGTCACGGATGGCAGGGCAGGGCAAGCACACTGACACAGTGACACAGGAGCATTTTCGTGGGTGACCCGGGGACCCCACTGTCCCCCACACTTGCGGCCTCCTTCACGCGTAGAGGGAAATCCTACCGGCAGATTTCGGCCCTCGTCCCTCCCTGAGCGGGATGGGGACGGCACGGCTTACGCTCTCCTCGGTCCTGCCAGACTCCACCAGAGACGAGTACCCCGCGTCCTGTTGGTGAGCGTGCACGGCCCGCACGGCACAGCATCGGCCCCGTGGTGGAACCACAAGGTGCTGGGCAAGTGGCTGGTGGTGTCTGTGAAAAGGCGGCCGGCGCCCGTGAGCGCAGAAGGCACCCTCCCCGGCACGCACAATGCTCTGGGCCTGCGGCGGCGGGTGGGCGCCTCGGCCGGCTTCCCCGGTGTCTCCCACCCCGCTCCCCCGTTGCCTGGTTTGACGGGTTCCTGGGTGCGCCTGGCGGGACCCCGCGGCCCGGGCCTCCCGTCCACGCAGACGGTCCTCCATCCGGGAGACGGGACCCGTGACGTCCGTGATGCGCACCAGTCCCGTGCCCACGGGGTTTACCAGCTGGACTCCGGGGCTTCCCAGGGCCTGTCATGCCCGCACTCCCCGCGCCCTCTGCCCTCCGCCCTCCTGTGCGCCCTCACTCGTCTGCGGCCCGTCTGAGGGCGTCCCCTGCTCCCACACCGGGGCTTCTAGCGGAGGCTGGCAGGTCCCGTGGGAAATTCAGAAGTGGCTCCGATATCCATTTTCCATCCCTGACAGCCTGGAGCTGTGTTTCCGAGGACGATTTAGGAACAGATGAACCGGCTTTGTCTGTGCTCCGTCATCTTACAAGTTTGAAGAATTTAATATGCTTCCTAAATGTATTTGTATTTTTAGGAGGAATTATGCAATATTCTGCTCATCTGCTTTTTAAATTAAGAACAGGAATATGATGCTATTTTGGCATACCGTCTTAAACAAAAAAAAATGTTTTCGATTCTGTATCACAAAAACAAGGGAGAGATTAGATGGAGACAAAGAACACTTAGAGGTGAAACCGGAGAGAACAGCCCAGGACCCAGATACCCAGAGACCGAGCGAAAGGCCCTCAATGGAACATTCTCACAGTCTGGGTTTCCGGGGCTTTGTCGTGAAAGAGATCACAGCTCAGCTCTGGAGCCAGGGTGCAGCCGCGGGCGCCCCTGCCTTGACTCGCGGACCTGGCCAGGTGGGGATGACGGCTGACCTTACCTGGCTGTCCCCCACGGTCAGGGCACCTGGTGGCACCAGGCCACAGCTGAGCGCATGAAGCCGCCCCCCGCCCCATCGCCTCTAGTCCCCCCGGGAACCAGCCCTGCACTTGCCAGATGAGGGCGCCGGGGCTCAAACCCATACCCTCTGCTGGTGGGACTGCCCACATATGCTTGTGCACGAGCCTGACATTTTCTGTGTCAGAAAAATGGACACAAATTTCAATCGTCCCCAGAGATGACTATTTGAAATACATGCAAGAACTGTGGTACTTTGGCTAAGCGTTGCTGTCCTTAAAACAACACACAGAAAATAATTTCTTTCCAAACAACTGTTTGGTTTAAATTGGTTTTTCTGAACTCTAAGCAGGCTCCCCATAGAAGAATACTCTGGGCTGGGCACTTCTGAGCCACCCAGACCTGCCCCTATCTGCCCATAAGCACTGGTCCTGGGCGAGACTCCTAAATCTGGTAAGCAAGCGGGATCTGTCCTCCTCTGGTGTGAGAAGGGTCTGCACGCGTCTCACCTCCACGAGGAAGTTATGGGTCCAGAGAAGCACCGGGCGTGGCTGCCGTGTTTCGGTCTCGGAGCCGTCCGGATCTCTGCCTCCAGATGCGGGGAGGCCGCGGGTTTGTTGATGTCGACAAGGAAGCATCCCAGCGAATTCCGTGTGGGCTTTCTCGTGGCTGCACCACGCAGAAGCTGTCCCCGCGGCCGCGCTGCCTGAGACCGGAGGGGAGGTGGTGTTTCTACGGGAAGTCGGGAAGAGGCAAACGCGGCGTTTCAGGAGCAGGAGTCCTTCTCGACGGGCCACGTCCCGAGGGCGCTGGAAGTGGCATCCTTACGCGGTCACGGCACAGACCCCGCCACCAGCCCCTCGGGGTTCCAAGGGCGTTGACTGTCGGCACAATTTAGCCACTCGGGAGACCCCCTACGGCGTGGCTGTGTCCGCCCCAGCATTCCCTTCGCGGGGCTACTCACGACCCTTGACGCCGTGGGGGCCCTGAGGCCGCCGGCCGCTGGGCCTGACCCCTCCAGACGGGCTCCGGTCTCTTTGGCCAGAGCGATCCGGTGGCCCTTCAGAGGGCGTGGGCGCACCCCTCCCCGCCCTGGGCACGCCGCCGTCTGCCACAATCTCACATTCACTGTGCGGCAGGCCCGTCATAAGCCACGAGGTCCGCTCGTCTTGGGGTCGCCATCAGCTCAAGTCCAGGGGCCCCTTCTGTCCCCCGGGATCCCGGTCCCCACGCCCTCACACAGGTGCCTGAGAGGTGCTTCACATCCGTCCTCATTCGAAGTCATGAAGATCTGGATTCCTGGTTCAATGTAGCGCCTCCGTCTGTCGCCAAGCCACCTGTACCTGTTATGAACGGGACTTCTGCGTCTTCAAGTTTTCCAGAGAAATACATCCGACAGGGTCGTTGCGGGGCCCTGTTCCCCCAAGCCTCCTGCACGTGGGCACAGACCCGTGCGGGGACATCGGTGGCTGTTCGTCAGCTGAGGCTTGGCCAACAGCCCTGCTGCCCGGCCCGGGTCGGGAGGGCGTCCTCTCGGCCCGGTCACATCCAGATGCTTGTCGAGCATTCTCGTGCCAGACCCCGGGGGCAGATGCCACAGATGCCGTATCTCTGTTCACCCTGACAGACTCGGGTTCTGTCTTCCCCGTCGCCCGTAGAAGAGTCAGCCCTTAAGGTCAAGCGGTTAGGCTCAGGCCGCCCTCCCGACCCTGGGGAGGACGGGCCAGCAGTGAGATCCCACCGGAGGGGCTCCCGCGCAGGCCCGCCCGGGAGCCCCTCGCGAAGACGAAATGTGACCAGCCTGGCGTGATTTTCCCGCACACGATTTACCGCAAGAGTCTGGAAACACTCGGGCTGAAATGACAACTTGGTGGTGGCATCCCACACCCACGCTCAACACCTGCCGGTCAGTACTCCGCCGATTTGCCCAGCGTGTGTGTGCGCTTTACTTATTTTTTGGCTGAACTATTTCGAAGTGAGTCTCAGCCATCAGGACGTCTACTTAACTGCTTTCCCCGGTGCCTCCTAAGCGGGGGACATTCTCCCACTTACGACAACTGCACTGTCACAACTAAGAAAACCAACAGTAACACCCCAGCGCCGTCTAATTCCCATCCATGTTTGTTTACCATGAACCTTCGTTAAGGGTCACCCCTGCACTTGGGGTTTGACGTCTCCGGCTCTTTTTAACTTTAAAACAACCCCCTTTGTTCTCTGACGTGACTTGTCCCTAATGAAGCTACTCTCCCACTGACCACATTCCCGTTCCAGAGCCTCACGGAGTACGCAGTTCGCAGCCTGCCCATCCTGCTGGGTCGGCGGGAAACTCGCCTGCTGGTCTGCAGACCTGCCGTTTCGCCCCGTTCTGGTCACGCGATCAGGGCGCAGAGGCCCAGGGCCGCCGCGAGATCCAGAGTGGCGGTGCGGGTCCGCGTCCCCGCGCGGCTTCCGTGAACGGGAGCGGCATGCTCCTGTGGCCTCACCCGGAACACTGGCAACACCCTGCCCTTGCTCACCTGGCCGGCGCCCGGGACCCCGACAGCGAGTGGGCACCCCACCACTCTGTCCACTCAGCCCACCGTCTGTCCACCCCCTAAGTGTCTCTTCTCTGCCCTTCCTGGTCTGAAAAAGTGTTCTCTTTGACAGAGGTGGTCGAGGCAGAGTCGTGATTGAGTGCATTTCCTCTAAATTACCTGGTTACGTGGTTTCATCTGCACCAGACAGGTCTGTCTCATCCCGATAAAAAGATGCGACTATCAGACTCTTCTGGTCTGAACAGATGCGGCTGTCAGACTCCTCTGCCCCCGTGCGTACTCCCTCAGCCCACAGGACGTCAGCCTCCCGGACGTGTGTCCCGTGAGGTTTGCGTCCTCGCTTGTCCCCATCCTTGGTTTACGTCCCCTCTCCTCCGCGCGTGGCCTCCTGAATTTTGAAGCCCCTCTTCTGTAGCTGCTGTTTCTCCCTTCTCACTTGGGATACATGCACCTGTGCCCTCTGGGCTCCAATGCTTAGGGTGTCCTGTGTCTCTTTGGCTGGGTTCCCTTCTAGAGTCTCCGGAACAAAGTTCTCTCCTCTGGTTGCGCATTCAGTGTCCAACAGGTGTTTTCTTTCTTGGCAAATAAACACTTTAAGATCATCTGGCCACTTTTCCCTGGAGGTTAACACCAATGTAGACATTTTTCCCTTATTAAAATTCAGTTCGGGCGAGAAGCAAGCCTTGGTACTGGTGTGGGCTTCCAGGAGGCGGGTTTTAGCGGGAAGTTGCGATGTACAGGTGCACCTCCCTTCCTAACCGTCCTCCCTCCGCCCCCCGGTGACCCCTGAATTCCCACTTGCCTAGAGGCCCTGTTCCACCAGCGAGGTTTCCGAAACACTTCAGTTGACTTCAGTTGACTTCGGCCCTCCCTCGGCAGGGAGGCTGACCTCAGCCGCCTTCTTCTGCACTGGGTCAGGAGAGGGCCACCCACCCACCCGGCCGCAGGGCCCCTAACCCGTGGTGGGAACCTGGAGAGAGCCGCCAACCCACGTGACCACAGCATCCCTAACCTGCGGTGGGAACCTGGAGAGAACCGCCAACCCACGTGACCGCAGCACCCCCTAACCTGCAGCGGAAACCCGGAGAGAACCGCCCACCCACGTGGCCGCAGCGTCCCTAACCCCTGGGGGGAACCTGGCGAGAACCGCCCACCCGGACGCAGGGTCCCTAACCCGTGGCGGGAACCTGGGGTCGCAGAGCCCGTTTTCTCTCGAGAGAAGCCAAGTCTCCAAAGGATTACATCTGTCACTTTGCTGAGTGTGGCAGCAGAGTAATGGCCCGAAGATGCTCACGTCCCAACCCTCCGCACCTGTGACTATGTCACCTCACGTGATGGGATTTACGTGGCAGATGGAAGGAAGGTTTGCTGATCAGCTGTGTTGACGTAGGGCGGTTCCCTAGAACTGCGGGGCAGGGGCGAGTGGAGGAGGGTGGTGCAGGGGGAAGAGGAGTAGGGGGCGTGTGGGGGAGGGAAGAGGGGGTGCGAGGGGGAGAGAAGAGGGAGCCGTGGGGGCGGAGGGGGTATGGGGGTTGGAAGGAAATGGGCGGCACGCGTGGGGCGGGCGGTGCGGGGCGCGTGGGGGAGGGCAGTGAGGGGTGGGGAGGGGAGGGCACGTAGGGGAGGGGAGGACACGTAGAAGAGGGCAGTGGGAGGAGCGGGGGGTGCAAGGGTGTGTGGTGGAGGGCGGGGGGGGGGTGGGGAAGAGGGAGCAGTGGGGGGTGCGGGGGTGCATGGAGGAGGGGGGTGAGGGCGTGGGGGAGGGTGGGGTGGGGTGCATAGAGGAGGGAGGAGGGGGTGGGGACGTGGGGGAGGGCGGTGAGGGGTGGGGTGGGGTGTGTAGAGGAGGGGGTGCAGGGTGGGGGCATGGGGGAGGGCGGTGAGGGGTGGGGTGGGGTGTGTAGAGGAGGGGGTGCAGGGTGGGGGCATGGGGGAGGGCGGTGAGGGGTGGGGTGGGGTGTGTAGAGGAGGGGGTGCAGGGTGGGGGCATGGGGGAGGGCGGTGAGGGGTGGGGTGGGGTGCGTGGAGGAGGGGCGCGAGGTGGGGGCGTGGGGGAGGGCGGTGGGGTGGGGTGGGGTGCGTACAGGAGGGAGGAGGGGGTAGGAGCGTGGGGGAGGCCGGTGAGGGGTGGGGGGCACGTAGAAGAGGGCAGTGGGAGGAGCGGGGGGGGGGGGTGCAGGGGTGTGTGGTGGAGGGCGGGGGGCGTGGGGAAGAGGGAGGAGTGGGGGGTGGGAGGATGCATGGAGGAGGAGGGTGGGGGCATGGGGGAGGGCGGTGAGGGGTGGGGTGGGGTGCGTGGAGGAGGGGCGCGGGGTAGGGGCGCGAGGGGACCGCCGGGAGGTGTGGCGGGGTGCAGAGCCGGGAAGCGGGAGGGGCTCCGACATGCGTGTGGAGGGGTCGCGAGTGGGGAACAGCCGGCGAAGGCAGGGCGGCGCGCTGTGCCTGGACCCTCAGAACCCACGTGCGGGCACCTCGGTGAGGACGGAGACTCGAGGCTGTGATTCGTGGGTGGTGCCCGCAGCCACCGAGGGTGGCCCTTCTTACAGCGGCCACAGGGGACCCAACCCCGTCCGCGCCTGCGCCCTGTGGGTCGGCTCCACCGCTGTTGCAGGGACCGTGGGACCGGCTTCCGTGTGGGTCTCTGATGGGGACGAAGACGTGGCACCGTCTGCACCACGAGCCTCTTGGCCCAGACGCCGGCGTCGCCCCACCGGACGGGCCGCCCCGGGGTCTCAGGCACAGCGGATTTGGGGAACTCCTCTGCGCCCGAGGTAGGGTTATCTGCTGGACACTGGCCGAGCGCGCGGGTGCGTCCCTTGGGATGCGGGAGGCACCGCGTCTCCCCAGGGGGCGCTCCCCGGGTGTCTGTCGTTCACCGGGACATGGTCTCGTGGTCCCTCTGCGACGGCCGCCTGCTCGCCAGCAGCTCACCCTCCCCGCAGAGCTGGGCCGTTGGGTGCGGGGCGTGGCCGCTCAGGCCTGGTCGCAGGGACCGAGGAAGCCAGAAGCCGCTCCGAGTCTGCCCCCTGCCCCCCTTCCCCAGGGTCACACCCCTTCTCCCTGGAAAGTGTTTGTTCCGGGGCCATTTGGGTGTTCCTCCCCGCCCGCGTTTGCTCTAAATTTCGGTTACCTGCGTGAACGTGTACCCTGCCGAGCTCTCTTCACTTTTCCAGAAGCATCCTACTGGCAAGGCCTGGGATAGTAATGTTGTCTCAGCACTACAGAGGGCCCCTGGGGTCACTGTGTCTGCCTGGGTGCCCTTCAGATGTTGCGACTGTTACTGGAAGACTTGAAAAGACAGCCGGTCTCCAGTCTCCCCATTGTTCTCTGGGGCAGCTGTGTTCTCGTAAGAACACAACCTGATCTGTGCTGAGCGTGTGTGATTGCCACGGAGGAGGTGCGCGTGCCTGGGGACCGTGAGCGAGCCAGAGCAGGACAGAGCCCCGCCTCTGGGTGTGGCGTCCAGGACAGCAGCCAAGCGGCAGGAGTTAATTCTCAGTCCCGGAGGTGAGATGTCGGAGCCCCGGGCGTGGGCAGGGCTGGCTCCGTCCAGGCTCTCTGCGGGCCGCAGCCGGCTGTCTGTGCCCTCGCTGCCCACATGTCATCACCTTTCTGCGTCTGCCTCTGTGTCCCAAGTCCCCCTTCCCACAAGGACACCAGACATCTCCACCTGGGGCGCGTCTGTGGTACCGGGGGTTCGGGATGCCGACCTATCTTGTGTTGTGGAGACAAGCGTTTCTCAGGTCAGCTTTTGGCCCCACGTGCCTCCAGAGCCCTGGGGGGCTGGGTGGGCAATGCCAGGACGCAGACCTCGGCAACACCAGCATCGGTGCCCAGAGCGCGCCTTTCCCGCGCAGGCGCACAGCGGTGGGGGAGGCCCACACGCATCTGGAACTGCCTCCGGGGTGGGTGTCCCGCTGTGGTCCGGGCCTTTGTGACGCACTGCGCTGTCATTCACACACAGGGCAGGCTGGCAGTCCTATTGGGATTTCTTGTTGAGACATCGGCAGAGAGGCTGGTGAAACTATTGAAGCAACTAGAAAGGAGACCAGCCCCCGTGACCAGGGACTGCCGGCCGCCGTGTGACTCGAGACCTGCTTCTGAGTCGGGGACGGGAAGTCGACGTGAGCCTCTGTGGCGCGTGACGGCCGGGGCACCGGACCGGTCTCGTTCTGTCACCACCTCCGGGCGTGGGAGGCTGCTGTGAATCTGGGACCTCCCCACCCGGGCCACCCAGACGCGCCGTGTGCTCATCCAAGGAGCCTCTGGGTGGAGCTTTTTCATCTGGGATGTTCGGTGGTCTTTATAGGTTGAACTAAGAGTTTTCAGCAAGCTCAACTAAGAGCAGGAGACCTGCCTACTTACTGAGGAAGGGAAGCCCCGGACAGAAGCTTGAGCCAACCTCTCTAGAGACGACTTACCACTCCAGAGCAAGCGTGTTTCACGATCACGCTGTGGTCATCCGGTTCCTAGATCTGCAAAGAAACACGCCAGGCAGTCTCGAAACAAACAGAATACAGAACTTTATTGCCTCGCTCAACTATGACAAGTCCTAACAGAAAGACGTTACCGGGTGTGATTGGCGACAGTCGTCAGACCAGCTTTGACAGCTGGAGAGCAGCGGAGAGCTCCGGGCCGCGTGCACTAAACCCTCTGTGGACCCACGAAACCGGAGAAGATGCCGGTGGTTGCTGATGCCGTCGCTTCTCCGGGCGCACCGGTCTCCACTCCGGTCTCAGAGCCCCGACCCTCCAGCACAGAACGCTGGCGGGTCACCGCACACGCCCCGCGTCCCCACTGGCCACGCCGTCAAAGTAAAGGAAACGGCGTAACAGCAAGACGCCGCCGGAAGGCCCCACGAGGACGCTGGCCGACTGCTTGGGTGACGAAAATTCCCTTGTGCGAGGCCAGTGTGCACCAGTGACCCCCCCCACACCCACGCGCCTGAGCTGGAGACACTCGACATCAGGGAATTCATCCGCTCCTCGCGGGAAGATTATTGACTCACACGCATCGGTTCACTTGGCGTGAATGACGTAACCAAGGCGCCTCGGAAAACACTATCTTCAGTGTCGCAGGGCGGGTTAGAGGCACAGGAAGCCTCTGCGCACCTTCCTTCGACGGGTTCACGGGGACGTGTTCGGATGACGGCACGTGCTAGCTGATGGCTCGGCCGCAGCCCTCCCGAAGTGCCCCGGGCTGCCTTCAAGTGCTCTTTGCCCTGCCAGCAATCAAGAAGACCTTCTAGAACTTGTTCCTTCCGGCGTCCGTGGAAATCCTTTTGTATTCACTGACAACACGGTGCACCGTAAATAACTCTTGCCGAGTTAACTGACCTTTCATCAGTTAGGTCTGTGTCCGTCCGTCCGCCTGTGGCCTTGGACTTGCGCCTCCGCCCCTTGCCGTGCACGAGGCGCTCCAGCCAGTGCTTCACGTGTGCGTTCATCACGACGACCCTGGAAGAGCGCCAGCCCACGTTTTGGATGACAGATCTGGCCTTTAAAACACTGAGTAATTTACCCAAATGTCACCGGGCTAGCAGGTGGCAGGGCCGGGACTCAAGCCCTGGGCTCTTAGCCGCTGGCCGTGTGGCCTTTGCCAAGGCAAACATCGCACCTTCCTGGGCCTTGGCTTCTTCCATCTACAATGGGGGTGTAGCCCCTGTTCTATGTAGGGCACAAGAAGAAAGGTAGCATCTGTGGAACTACTTTTAGAAGAGACAGAATGTTGGAGAAGCTCGGGACAAGGAGTTGGGAAAAGCAGCGTGTGCACACGCCTCCCGACTTCCACCTGCGGGGCGATTTTCTCCTTCCCTCCTTGATAAGACTTACCGTTGGGGGTCTTGGAAGGGAAAACGGCTGCGTCTTAGGGCCAGAGACAGAGCGGAAGGCACGGAGTTTCCCCTCTCTGGCTTCCGGGTGAGCTCTCTAACCCTAAAGAACACGGCCCCTTCTCAGCCGAAGCGTAAGCACCCGGGTGGCTGTAGAACTTTGCTCCGTGGTTGCGACCGCTGTGTCGTGTTTGCTCCCGGGGCGGGAGCCTGTGCTCGCACACCGTCCCGAGGAACCATACTCCGTCCGCGGGGCGTGGGCCGGGGACACGAGGGTGTGCTCCTGAGCGCCCCGCCCCCTGCCCCGCCGGCCTCACCTCCGACTTGCTGGCTGAGCTTGAGTGAATCTCAGCCGTTGCCCTTACGAAGGGCGGAGGCAGCCACTCCCAACTGATGCCAGCTCATCGTCTCCCCTAGCGGCCCTTTTAGAAAGATGAACAGGGAAAGTGAACCACAAAAGAGTTGGCATTCACCCAAGCAATCGAAACGCCCCCCGGGTCGTCCCCGCCGCGTGACCGTACCTCCACGGCGCCCTGTCTGGCGCTCTGGTCCTTCCCGGGTGGCTCAGATGTCCCACATGGGGGTTCAGACGGCCCAGTGTGAAAAACAAAGCAAGTTCACCGTTCACTTTGAAATCGCCGTGTCACCGCAAACTCAGTTACGTGACCGTAAGGTGGCAGGGCTTGGGAGCTTCTGAAGCCCTTGTCCCGACCTCACTGGTGCCTGTGAAAGGGTGGCCTGCGGGAAGTGACGCGGCCGACGCGGTGGTTCGCAGACGGCGTGACGGCAGGGCTGGCCTCACAGCCGGGCTTCGGCTCAGCGGCTCCCAGCAGCTTGTCCCCTTGTCCTTCAGAGCACCCGGCTCCTAGATTGTGTCTGTATTTCGCCGAGACTCCCGAACCTGTGAAGCGTCTTCTCCATTTCCTGACTAGAAGACTCAGCTGGCGTGCGTTCACCGAGCTGCTTGCTCGCAGGACAGGGCAGCGCTGTCCCCTTGGAGGTGAAGGGCACCCAGCAGCCCTCAGGCCCGCGCCTGTCCGGCCGGGCCACGTTTGGGACCCTCACAGCTCGCCCTCTGAAGCCAGAGATACACGGTCCAGTTCTTGCCCCCTGTACCCCTCCCCTCCCTCTCGCCGTGACCCTGCTCTTTGTGAAAGGTTCTCAGGCAGGAGGGGTCCTCACTGCCACTATCGGCAGTGTCTGAACTTGGCTGTGTCGAGACGATTTCTCATCGGGCGGGGCTCCTGGGAGGCCCTCTGGAACCCTCCGCAAGCAGCTCGAAGCTCTGCTTCTGTATTCCGGAACTGTACATAGGCTGCAACAATAGACTAGGTACAGCCTTCAGAAAAGGTGCCTGCTTCTGAACGACACATCGCCGTCTCCAGCTTGATGCGTCCGTGAAGAGCCCCACAGTGAAACTGGGTTTTTGAACTTGGTTTGGGGGTCACTGTAACCAAGTCTGAGTTTGTTCCACTTGCTGTGTGACAGGCCAGTAAGTCAAGAGGCCAGGTGTTGGGGTCAGGAAAGTGACCCTGCCCGGGAAGCCAGCAGACCAAGGTGGCGGACCGTCATCCCGGAGAACCATCTTGCCTCGGCACAAATGCAGGCTTCCTTTGTGTCGAGAGAAGGGGCGGCAGGAGGGGCTGGAGTCCAAAGGTGACCGATGACCGCAAACATCCGGGAGCCAGAAGGGGTCTGACAGGGACCGTGAAACTCCTTTGTCCTTGGTCACTCGATCTTTGCAGATAGGAATCCTGTCACCATGGTCCTATAAGTCTTGGACACAGCGACGTTATTTCTATACGTACTTCCGTATCTGCTCAGGGGAACGTGGGGTTCCCGTCGGACAGTTTGTACGAGTCTCGGCCGTCCGCGACGTTCCTTCAACAACTAGCATGCTCACGCGCAGGGCTGAGTGCGGGTTTCCAGGCCCCGGGTCACGGCAGCCAAGGAAATGGAGCAACGTGGAGGCAGACGCACCAGGTTTTCCCAGCGCGGTAGCGTCTGCAATGTGTTACGATGACACAGGTCACCAGCTTTTCTGGTGATTTGTATCTCAGTTTCCTGCCAGTGCCAGTTTTCAGTCTCTCAAGAATAAATCTGTGCAGGACCCCAAAACCATCGAGCACGTGGGGTTTTTGTATTATTTTTCACGCCTCAGGGGGACGTCTCCGCAGCTACGTGCCTTCGCGGCGTTTCCGCAACCTTTGGGTGCAGATGGCCTCCAAGCAAACCATGCAACGTCCGGGCTCGTCCGCAACGCTAGATGTTTCTCATCTGTCTCGTCTCTACTGCAAAAAAGCCAACGTCGATACCTCGGTAGGACCGCTGGGATGACATCCGGTCCCGTAGACCCACCAAGTTTCCCAGGCCCCAGAGTTGTTGTTAAAAGAGATTCAGTAAAACGTCCTGGAGACATGAAACCGAAGCAGAGTCCCCGCGCGTTCCCTCCCCCACTGCCCAAGCTGCTTTCAAGGCCGGGAGCCCGGACCTGGGAGACGCCGCTGAAATTCAGGACCGGGGTGAACCACTCAGCGCCCCCCAAATCCCTGGCTTCCTAGGCTCCGGCCAGGTTGTCTCTGTTTTCTCACAAGAAAAGAAGTCGGGGTTGTGTACAACACCCGAAGCCATTCACTGGAGCGGAGATGGCGGGGTCGAGCACACCGCCGTTCTCCGCGGCTTGCAGTTCTCAGCTGCTCCTCGCAGAGGACGGACAAGGTGGCCGCGCGCCCGGGGACGGTGGGAGGAAGGAGGGACCCTCGTGGGCCTCCCTCCCCAAGCCGGCTCCCCGCCGGGGAGTGGCCTTGCCCCGCTCCCTGCGCCGCCTCCTCCGCACCCGACCGAGGGCGCAGCTTTGAAAGTTCCTGAAAACAGGCAAAGAGGGGCGTCACCATACACAGGAAGGTGGTTATTCCGGAACCAGAATTAGGAATCATTCGCGTGTCAGGGGCGCCTGGGCGGCGCGGTCGGTTAAGCGTCCGACTCTTGATTTTGGCTGAGGTCATCATCTCCCAGTTCGTGGGATCCAGCCCCACGTCGGGCTCTGTGCTGGCGGCATGGGCCTGCCTGTGGTCCGCTCTCTCCCTCTCTCTCCGCCCCTCCCCCTCTCGTGCTTTCTCTCTCAAAGATAAATAAACTTTTTTAAAAAAGAGTAATTCAGGGGCACGTGGGTGGCCCAGTGGGTTAAGCATCTGACTTCAGCTCAGGTCACGATCTTGCGGTTTGGGAGTTCGAGCCCCACGTCGGGCTCTATGCTGACAGCTCGGAGCCTGGCGCCTGCTTCGGATTCTGTGTCTCCCTCTCTCTCTCTGCCCCTTCCCGGCTCATGCTCTCTCAACAATAAGTAGATGTTAAAAAAATCTAAAAAATAAAGAATGATGCGTGTATCAAACACACTAAGCTTTGACAATCACGTCTCTAATCCCCACTGATATGTCTGGCTGCAAAATCAGTCAGGTTGCTGTGCATGTTTAAGGCACTTGGCTGTGTCGTCAGGGGACCCCCGCTTGCACAAATCTCTGTTCCTTCTGTAACTGTTTGCTTTTTCTCCCATTCTCCCTTCAAAACGAAATTCCTGTCATCCCAGGATTTAGCCGTTCCCAGATCACAGAATTTTATATACAGAACAGTTGTCTAATATCTCAATATTCATGTTGATACGTGTTTCCCATATGTGGCCAAATATGTCTCCTACTTAAAGGGAAACCCATAGGGGCACCTGGGTGGCTCAGTCGGTTAGGCGTCCGATTTCGGCTCAGGTCATGATCTCGTGGCTTCGTGGATCGAGCCCCACGTCGGGCTCTGGGCTGACAGCACGGACCCTGCTTGGGTCTCTCTCCCTCTCTCTCTGCCCCTCCCCTACTTGTGCTGTCTCTTTCTCTCTCAAACTAAATAAACTTTTAAAAACTTAAAGAATAATAATAAATAAAGGGAGGCCTTAACTATAATCTTGCAGAGGAACACTAATCCTGGGATTTGAATCTGTGTAAGAAAAACACGAAAATATCTAACTTCTACTGGGTGAAACCTAGAGTCAGGTGCCCACACACCCTTCTCCTGGAGAAGGAAGTGATGGTAAGTGGCCTAAGCAGAGCCCAGGAGGGGACGTCACCTGCACGGGCACCCGGTGCCACGGTTTCCTCGCACAGCCCCTTACAGACACAGGCCCGCGTGCACATCTAACGTTATGCCTTTGGGCTTGTTTGCAGACGACCACTCCAGGGTCCTCCTGAGATCAGAGAACAGCCACAGCAGGTCGGACTACATCAACGCCAGCCCCATCGTGAGTACCTCCCCACGTGCGCCCCCACCCCCGGTCACGAGCGGATACGGCCTCAGCCGGCCGGTCAGCTAGTCTCCTCCGACTACTAGCCAACTAGGCACTTAGTCTCCACCGGATGACTGGTGAGCCAGCTGACTCATCACCAGCCGGCCTGGGCTGGGTCCTCGCCGGGAGAGAGCGGTCCTGGGTCCGCTGGCTTACTGACGAGAAGCGTGAATTTCAGGAAAATCTACAGTCGGTTGTGCCCCTCTCCCCCAGACCCACTTGTTCCCTGTTTATTCAGGGGGGATGGACAACGTGAGACCCACCGTCCCCTTGATAAAATGACGGAGGCCGCCGGGCAGGTGTGGGCGCAGGCTGGTCTCCGTGGGTGTTTCCAGGGCAGATCTACCCCTGAGGACGGGGAGCGAGTGCGGGGCTGTGCCTCCGCGGGCCGCGCTCTCTGCCTCTGAGACCACAGAAGCCCCTGGGGAGACCCCCGACAGGCAGGCTCTCGGGCTCAGGGAGAGTCCCTGGAAGCCCACACCTGGTGTGGGCCTCTCCCGTCACAGACGCTGTGGGAGCAGTGGCGGCGGGGCGGGGGGGGTGGGCGGGCGAGGACGGACTAATCGATGCTCAGCCTGGCTTTTCAAAACGAAGTTGGAACGATTCCAAGTGGGAAGAAAGTACAATGAGGGTCCACGGAATGGATGTGTTAAAGCACGTGGTTGACGGCGGAGAGTGTGGGAGCCGGCGGGGCTTTGTGGGGGAGGCTGGTTGTGGTCCCCCCTCAGCAGCCCCGTAAACTGTGCAGGGAAGCTTCAGGACGTCACAGCGCCATCCGATGTGCGTTCAGGCAGACACAGCGCCCGTGGGACTCCGGCTCAGAGCGCGCCGGTGACGCGTGGACGGCTCCGTGAAACCCCGGGGTCGCCCCTGGATTCGTCCTGACAACCCCTCCCAGCCCCCAGGAGCAGGCTTGACATGAGAACATGTGATCGCGAGCCGCGGCCGTGGACGGTGGACCGTTCTCGTGGCTGCTGGTTCCATGTATCTCAGGAAGCCTGTTGTGGGAGTCCGGTACGCCCCGGTCAGACCCCATCTGCGGCCCTCTCGGCCCACAGCGGGAGCAGTGCGTTACATGCTTGCCGCGAGGAAGTGGGTTAAGAGCCGGTCTGCTGCTCTGTCTACACCCCCTGAGCCCAGACCTCAGCTCCTGCAGTTATTTTTAGGAAGGAGCCTCGTTCCTTCGGCACAGGTGGCCCTCAAGGGTCGGTTCCCTCCGTGTCCCGAAGGTTCTCATTCGGAGCCATTCGGTCTCTCTCAGTAAGTGCCCTGTGCCGTGCCCGGTGCTTTTGTGTCGTTTCGGATTCCGAAATCAAGCCAGAGCCCCATCGGGGCCAGGAAGAGAAATAACGCAATTCTTTTCGGGTCTGAACGGTGCGAGTCCAGAGTTGGGGCGTGCCCAGCTCCCCCCACTTCGACGGGTTCCAGCTTCCCGATGTGTGCGTACTTGAAGCCGAAGCGGGTTGCGGGAACCCGCTGCCCCCTGGACACCTGCAGCAGCGCTCCCGCGTTCCGGCCTCCCCGGGCCTACCGGGCGGGGGCCTGGTCCGAAGGCGACGCCCGAGAGGAGAGGGATTTAAGGCCTCGTTTATGTTTCCCTTTTGTCTCGTGCCACAATTCTCTCTCTTTTTTAACTCGGGCTCTAAGAAAGAAGCAGGGAACCTCTTCTTCCTGAAGTAGCCGGAGGACGGTGACGATGAGCTTCCGAGCGGCGGTTGGACGCAAAGCTAACGGTCCCAGCCCCCGAAGACCCTGGCCGTGCGGAAGAGAAGGAGCAGAACTGCATCTGTCACGTCTGTACTTGGCCTCGTCAGATGCCAGGGAAGTCCTCGGCTCGTAAATTGCGTGCAGTCTTCGCCTTGAGATCAGAGGTCAGGAAAGTCAACGGGAACCCTGTTTTCCTGCTCAGCACGGCGGAGGGACGCCCGCCAGCCCCGCCTGAGAGCGCAGCGTGGCCGCGCCTGGGACGCGGACTGACTCGGGGCAGTGACGCCCATTTGCTCGAAACTGCACCAAACTTCTTTACGGGAACGGGTCTGCAGTTCCCCAGACTTGAAGCTACACTTCTTTCATTCCACTCTTTATCGAGGGAGAAAGAGCCTTTGATTCAGAACGCACGGAACGAATACAGGTACGCACGGACGCCTCAAGAAAGGAGGACTGGTCAGATGTCCTGAGTGTCATAAGAAATCGGCGAAATGTGGGAGCCAGCTGTCTGGCTCTCAGAAAATAACCACGAGCACACATCCATGTGTGCCTGTTGTAGCCTATAATCTACTTAAATCTCAACTCAGACAAATAAAATATGAAAGTAACTTCAGCTCCCAAGTCAGCCTCCCTCACATCGATTTCCGAAGCTACCGTTTCGCGGTAAATTCTCCTATGAACACCTAGTGTCGGGAAAAGTGGCTCAAAAACTCAGGTCTGATATCTGCTTGTTTCTAAGAAAACGTTCTGTGAAGTTTGCTCGACGTGTCAGAACAGATGCAGGGGCAGGTGGGTAGGCATTCAGAAAGAAAACACGCGTGCGTCCTCTCCGAGATCTCAGAGTAGAGGCGCGGCCCCGCACCCCTCCCGGGTCGTGGGGTCAGGGTGAAGGCAAGGCCCCGTGGGCGCAGGAGCAGGGCTGGCGCCCCCCCCCCCCGAAAGACGCATCGGCGTGCAGACGGCCGGTTTCTTCCCCGGTGCTCTTGGAGGCTTCAGGACGTGGGCCCCTGGTCTTGACAGGCTGAATGCTTGGGTTTAACAATCTGTTCTGCTGGCACGACTGGAGGAATTATTGCTGAGTTTTTAATGCACGTTAGAGTTTTGAAAACGACTCACACCTAGTTAAAAACTGCCATTCCGCGGCTTCTGGCAGGTGGCGAGGTGTGTTTTCTGGTACGTCGTACCTATGCATGTAGAAATTCATAGCGATACACCCTTCCGGCTCCCCGCCTCCTTTGTTGTCTTCGTAAGAATCAGCCAGCCCCGTGGATAAGGGATTCAGCACAAACAAACGGTTTTCCTCTCTCTGGGGAAAAAAAACAGACAGGAAAAGCAAAATCGTGCTGTTGATTAGACTTGGGACCTGGCACCCTGTGGCCCGCACTTAACATGCAGTCACTCGGCGTTAAGTCACGTTTGATTGGACGCTTCTGTCAGGCGGTCCACGAAGGAGAGGGCCACCCGGGGGCGTGGGGCGTACACGCACGGGCTCTCGCTGATAGTCTCAGGTGGCCGCCAGGACACCCACACAGGCACGCACGTGGAATCCCGGAAGGAACGGGCACGTGGAGGCCCTGGTGCAGCACATCTGGTCCCAGACGCCGGGACGGCGGCCAAGAGACGGGAGCTGACTCTCCACGGTCCCGGAGCTCGTGTTGGTGAACATCACAGACGTACAAGGAAACAGTACACGACAAAGGAAAGGAGGATAACGAGAGAGGAGGGGGAGGAGACACAGCACAGACCGTAGGAAGCAGCAGGCGCCACGTTCACTCGCGCGCTGGGAACGGTAGCGGAAGACGCGTCCGCGTCCACGTCCACGTGTTGGGGTCGCGGCCCGAGTTCCTGATGGAAAAGGCAGTGTTAGTAGAAACTTACTTGATTGCCTCTGCTCACACTTAACCTGCCTTGGAAATCTTAAATATAAAGCTTCTGTTCACTTGGTGAAATATTTGCTTTGCGTTCCTCAGTTAAAGACCGCCCACGACCATCAGGCTTTCTGTCGCCTGGTATTTGCCACGCGCACAACATGAGCGACGTGCTTCTGCCCAGAAACATTTTCCGTTCGACAGAATGTGCACGGGATGAAGTCACTGTAATTGTCTTTGAGTCATTGTTGCGCTGATGACACATGTCGCCGCTCTGGGATCATTATGCTATTTACTGCCTCCCGAGTGGCGGCCACGTGACCGCCTCCGCGGCCCGAGCCACGTCGTCCCTCGTCCGGGCGCCTGAGCGACGGGGTGGACCACGGAGACCTGCCGCGGTAGGATGCCTCATTTACGCTGCTGAAGCCCTGCTCAGGTTTTTACTCCTCGTCACAGATCTCTCAGTTTGAAAGCAGCTAAGCCGCTAGTTTGAACATAGTAACGATTTTTAAACGAGACGCTCTCTAAATTGCTGTGGGCAAAAAAGCGCGTTTGAAAAGGAGGTGGGTTTTACTTTTCTTGCAGAATCGTTTGCTGGGAAGGGATGGGGTTTTTGTAAATAGCTGTCACCCCCACAAGTGCATATTTTGAAAAAATCGAAACTCCTTATTTCTGCTAAGCTTTTCTACTGAAACGTTTTCATTGGGGCTTGCGGAGAGAGTAACGTAATTTACCTGTATTGTGCGTGTCGTGGCGAATTTGAAAACGAGGTCCGGCTGTGACTGGGAATCACTCAACTGGAGGCAGAGAAAGACGTTCCTGCTCCCCAACCCCAGCCAGCGTCCCACTGTTGTCACGTGGGAATGACTCACGCCCCCCCCCCCTTCCACGGCGTGTGTAATTATTCGGTGCGCGTGTGCTCTCTCGTGCCGACGGCCGTCATCCCTGAAGGGCTGGAGGCACGGATTCCCCGGACCGGGGTTCCAGGGACCGCTCCTCCCGCGGGCTGCTCTCCGAGACACAGGGCCGTGTCTCAAGGTGGCTCTGGCCCGCACGCTGACGTCCTCGCGTGTTGCCACAGACGACGTGTGGTTGAAACTTCCTTTCTCGCTGTATTGGGAAACGTATGCTTAATAACTGTCTTCGACTGCAGAGAATTTCAAATCCGTGATCAAACCCTGGCATCACAAGAGTAAACTCTAGTGCCTGAGGGGAAAGAATCAGGCACTGAGCGCGTCTGGAGGCGAACGGCCCGTCCGGGCCTCCGGGGGGGTCTCCCAGGTTCCTTCTGGAGCGCGTGGTGGGCAGGGCAGTCCTTGGGGACACGACGCTGATGCCCCCGTGCTCTGGGGCCGGGCGCGACCCCAAGGGGAAAGGGCCGTCCGCACAACAGCCCGGCGCCAGGCTTTGTTGCTCAGTCTTTGAATTAAATGTTGTAATTAAGGTACTTTGAGCCAGACTCCCTCTGTTGAGGCCAGCAGGCTGCACTCGGACGAATCCGCCGGCCAGAAGTCCCACGACCGCATTCTGCTGTTTGTTTGTTTTCAGCCCCTTGCCTGGCACAGTAGGAATAGAATCGGAAATGAGCGGCTGGAAGGCTGGGCTGCATGTCCCGGGGCGGGTCTGCACGCGGTGCTCCAGACCCCCCGGACGACTCGGTGTGCCGGAGCCCTTTCGGGGCCACAAAAACGAGCTCCCCACGAGAGGAGCCGACGCTTCCTGGGGGGCAAGGTGCGCCTGTTCGTCAGTTCTTGCCGGACCTGGGGTGGGGGGCATTGTTCGCGGGCCCCCCGCCCGCCCAGAGCCTGGGCCTCCCCACTCCCAGCCCCGCACCCGTGGCTCTCACAGAGGGCACGCTGTGAGCCCTGCGCGTGGCCTACGGTGGGTGCGCAGGCCGCTCCCGCTGGCAGGTGGCCGGGGTGGAGGCCGCTCGGGCGACACGTGGCCGAGCTGCTCTGCCACGGTGGCATCCGCGGAGACGCTGCGGCGGTGACACCCCACGCTGTGCGCCGACCGCTGGCCTCTGGCCTCTCTGATCCGCCGTCTTCGTTCGGGCTCTGCCGCTCTCCCATTACCTGCGTATCAGGCGTACGGAAGGCATCCCCACGCCATCCCCGGGCTCCGAGCACGGGCCGCAGGGCTCCCCCTAAACGCCAAGCGCTGGGGCGTCCCGGGGGACCCAAGGAAGACCAGCCTGCTTCTCTCGCCTCCGCACACGCCGTGTGTCGATGCGGCACTGGGCGCGGGACGGGCCGCCTTCACCTCCCCCGTAGCCGGTGCCTTACTTCCTGGGTTTTTTGCTAGCTTGGTAGCTAACCTTTGTTACTGTCATCCTGTCTCTGCAGATGGACCATGACCCCAGGAACCCTGCCTACATCGCCACCCAGGGACCCCTGCCCGCCACCGTGGCCGACTTCTGGCAGGTGAGTCTCGTTTAATTAAGACTTCCTTCTGAAAACCAGATCTTTCTTACATGCCGATGGTGCGCAATGCCCTGGGTCCCACGAAGCACGTTTAAACGTGTTTAGAGGCGTTCATCAAGTGTTACCTGCTTTCAGAATTTAAATGAGTCTTCTAATGTTTTATTATCAGTCTTCTGTTTTCAAAACTTGAGGATACAAAATTCCCTTTGAGGGACTGAATGCTTTCAAGACCCTTACTTTGTTAACCCCCGTACGGTTGTATCTTATGAAACGTGAAGAAATGGAATTAGTAAGCATTTAAATTGTTATAAGGTGTTCAATGTGTCTTCTTCTAGTGTTCTCCTCTGATGAGGGTAGAAAATGGTGTTCAAATCATAGTTTCTCTCCCTCTAATGCATTCGAAAGGCCAGGCTGGTCTGTCTCCTTCCGCACGATCCTGACACCCAGTCAGGCCCAGGCGCTGAGAACCGCTGAGAGCCGGAGCCAGTGAGAGCAAGCAGGACCCGAGAGCAGGCGTCCTCCCCGGGCACCGGCCGGGCCGCTTGGCTCCCGTCCGGCGGAGGACGCGGTCGGGAGGGCGGTTCCACCAGCGCTGTGACACGTACGTGGACGCAGCGGCGCGTAGGCCCAGGGCGGCAAGCCCGTCCCCCCCACAGCAGCATGGCGACGCGCGAAGCCTGGGCTGTTTCGGATCCCGGTGGTGACAGCAGCTCCTGAGGGCAAACGCGTCACCGGGCTAAGGGTCACTCAGCTGACCCGTGCCGCACGTGTCCTCTGCTCCTCGGAGGCTCCCGCTCCCGTCCCGACTTGCCCGTCAGCCCTCTCCGGCCTCTCCACCCGAAGGAGGGACCCGTCTCGGCAGCGGCTTTCTGCAAAGTCGGGATGGGTCCAGGGCCCGCAGGGGGCCGGCCGGCAGCCCCTGCCCTGTGAGCGTGTCGCTGCACGGGTACCACGGCCTCCCCGCCCCAGCAAGCGGAAACCCAGATTGGAGCACGTCTGCACGGCCCCGCCCTAGCGACCTTCACGCTACTGGAAAAAATAAAACACACCGGACCTCAGAGTCGTGGCGCCCAAACTTGTAACCGCGGCACAGAGCCCTCGAACCGCAGCGTTGGGAGGGGGCCGAGGAACCGGTCCCACCACCCACGAGATGCTGGATTTCCTCCACGTCACCCCGACAGCGGTCACGCAGCCTGAGCGGGGTGCCTCCCTGCACGGGGAGCTCAGTGCCCGCGGGCCGCCCGGTCCCGGCACAAGCGCTCAGGCAGGAACTTCGCGCCGGGGCCACGGGGGCCGCGTGAGCCCGTGGGTCCCGGCTCTGCTCTTCCGGCGTGGCTGACGCTCCAAGGAGAACCCGCCCGGTGCTGTTCCGCTGCGTGGGGTCCCCGGCTTCTTCCACTCCGGAGAAAAGGACCTGGAAGCTTCTGAGACTGCCGACGGAATTCCCGTGTCTCTGCAGAAGCTCCACTTTGCCTTAACCGTTCTCCGAAACGTGCGTCTTTCCGTGCGGCATTCAGGGCCCCAGACGCAGGCTCTTTCCTTTCTCCCGGCCGTTACCTCACACGTGTGACACAGCTCTTATGAACAGAATCGCCCCCGAGTGCTTGTGGCACTTCACGGCGGGAGTCATTGCTCAAGGCCACCGGCCACCTCCCACGGACCAGGCCGGGTGCTACCAGCCGCGTGCTTGGGCACATAATCTTTGTGGTCCGCGGGACTCAGAGGCTAGTACTTCGCCCGCGGCCACGTGGCGTGGGAGTGGCGCTTCTCACAGAAGGCTGTGGTCGTTGGGGTGACTCGTTCCGTGAGTATCTGCAGCCCCTAAGTTCTCGAGAGCGTGTGGGGGCCCGACACCCAAGAGATACGTTCGTGAGATGGAAGAAAACTTCTCTAAGTGAAGTGACGCCAGGAAACTAAGCATGAGACCACCCGAGACACACGGCAGCCGCCACGATCGCTCTGTCCGAGCGATCCCTCAAAGTGGCACCAGGTCTCCCAGGACAGGCAGGCTTTGTGGCCGACGGGCTCGCCCCTCCGGGGACTGTTGGCCGCAACCGCACGTCGAAGCCGCTGACAAATCCTGTCCTGAAGGAGCCGGTTTCGCTCTGTCCCATCCGAATGCCCTTGACCGCGACGCCGTGGTCTTGAGGAAGCAGCAGAGGGAAGGGTGTCGGCACAACTTTTCCGTGGCTGCTCTGGCTGCTGTAACAAGGTGGCACAGAAGCTCCCGAGGCCAGAGGTCCGAATCCAGGCTTGCGCCTCCGCGGCTGGCTTCCGGTCGTGGCACTGCTCGTGGACGCACCGCTCCCGCCGTGGAGGCTCGCGGGCATACCGCTCGGTGTGGACGGCTTGTGGACGCACTGCTCCCGCCCCTGCCTGCATCCGCACGGTGACTGCCCACGGGGTGTCTGTTCTGTGAGCAAACTTCCCTCCTAGAAGGTCGCGGTCGTCAGACTCGGGGTCCATTCTGACCAGTGTGGCCTCCTCTGCAGAGGCCCCGTTTCCAGAGAAGGTCACGTTCACAGGCTGCAGGTGTGCATGACCTTTGGGGGACACTGTTCCACCCGTGACAGCGGCTAAGAAAAGAGCATCAATCGAGCACCTGGTACCGAGCTGCTGTGACAGACCCGCGGCCACCGAGGGAATCCAGAGAGAGGCCGCCGGGCGGGTGGGGCAGAGGAGGAGGGTGGGCGGGAAGGGTAGTGAGGGCAAGGGCAGGTCGTCATCGGGGGACG
Organism: Prionailurus bengalensis; assembly: GCF_016509475.1. NCBI lineage: Eukaryota > Metazoa > Chordata > Mammalia > Carnivora > Felidae > Prionailurus > Prionailurus bengalensis. The sequence goes on along the minus strand of NC_057348.1, from coordinate 167,608,439 downwards.
AGAGCCAGGTCCAGCACGCCCAGAAACGTGGAGGCTTCTAATGCGTCTACATTAACGTCTGGGAAGGAGCCAACACCTGGAGGGGGCACAGCCTTTGACGGCCCGCAGGCACCCAGCTGCTCTGGTGTCTGTGATCCGTGCCGGGAGGGACGTGGGGTCAGGAGGGCAGGGAAGGAGAAGGCGATGAAGGCCCGTCGTCCACGGGTCCGGCCCCTGAGGCGGGAACGCGTATCCTCACCCGGGAGGACGTCCCCCTACGTGTAACGGGGCCTACACGGCTGCTCTGAGAGAAAGACACGCACACACACACACACACACACGTGTGCAAAGGGAACGTTTAAGTCCAAGTTAACGTAAGGAAGGGAGCGGGAAGAGAGAATAACACTAATTGAGCGCTTACTGTTTGCTAGACCCTGGGCAGGTGCTTCAGATGTGACTTCGGTCAACGCCCCTATCGACCAAGGACGAACTTGAGCCCCTGGGGTCCCCCTCACGTGAGGTCGGAGGGGGTCAGGTCCAGGGAGGGTGGGCAGCAGGGCAGCGTGAGGGCGGTTGGAGTTCGCCGGGGACAGTTTGGGTTTGGGAAGATGGCCCGTTCTGGGGCCGGTGATGTGACGGTCGCACGGGAACGTGAGTGTGCCTAACGCCCCTTAACCGTGCACCTAAAATGTCTACGAAGGTACGTCGTGTATTGTATTTCACCACAGAGGAAGTCGTGACCCCCATCCTACCAGAAGGCTGATGTCCGGGGAGGGGGTCTGCATGACCTCCCCAAATCCACACGGCCGGGCGGAGGCCGGGCACGTGTTAACCCAGAGCTGTGAGATTCGGACGCTTCTTAACGACCCGCGCTCCTTACAAAGAAGAAGGTGCAGGGGCGGGGAGGGCGTTACTCATCGCCGGTCCATAAATAGAAAAGAACGGAAAGCAGTCCGACCGTGGAGACTCCGCGTTCACAGAGTAAACGCCCTGCTCGGAGCTGTCGTGCCGCTCTTCCCCAGGCCGGGCCCGCGAAGCTGGTGTTCCTCACACATGTGTAGGTGTGTCCCGGAGCTCGCCGGGCGCGGGGTTTCCCTGCAGGGAAGTCAGCTCCGCACCTGCCGGGGCGGCGACCACCGCGCCAGCCGTCTCCAAAGGAGCACCAGGGCAGCTTTCTCAGAGAAGGGACATCTCTGAGACGTGAGCTGGGGAGTCGTGGGCCTGGCCGGGCAGCAGGAGGAAGGGGAAGCCCCCGGGGAACTTGGCCAGTCCGTGTCATCCTGGCCACGGGCGGCTGCTCTCTCTCCAAAGCAGCGTCCCCACCCCAGCTGGCCCTGACGCGGCCGGGCACCGCCACCCTGTCCTCTGGGGAGGAGGCAGCTGCCTGCCATCTCTCATATCTTCGGGGGACGCTGGCAGAGCCGCGTGCTGTCCACAAGACAGCTTCCACGTGTGCCCACCCCCGCCCCGGTGCGGGGTGCCTGGGAGGCGTGGTGGTCGTACGCCAGGAGTTCGGGCACGTGAGGGCCGTTTCCCGGTGTGAACATACTCCAGCATGCGCAAAGCCCCCGGACGCGGGTCGCGGCAGCGCCCCCGCCCCGGGAGTCGGGACGGTCCCCGTGGTAGGTGGACCGCTCTCGCTCCCCGTTCACCACGGGGCGGCCCCGCCGAGAGGACGCTCGTGAGTTTCTAGCCGTGCCCGCCCTGCCTGACAAGTGAGCCCCTTCAGAGGGAAGCCGAGGCCGGCGGGACCCGCTCGGGGCAGCGGGAGTTCAGCGGGTGCCCTGTGAGCGTCAACACGCTGGCCGTTACCATTTCAGCAAGAAAAACAGCCTGCGGTCCTGTTGGGTCGTCCGCTCTCTGAAGACTTTCTGCTGTAAGGTCTTAGCTGGGGAAGCACGCCTTCTCCTTTCCAGAAGCGATGGGCTGGGTTTAAGTAGTGTTTTTATCTTTGGGTGTCTCTCGATCACGGTTCTTACGGTGGCCAAGAAAAAACCCTGAGCCAGCTCGGAGAGGGGAGCCAAAGAAGGCACACGTTCTCCCTTCCAAGTTCGTTGTGCGCGGGGGCGGGCGGGGGCAGGACGAGAACACCGGAAGAAGAGTCGGACAAAGCCCGGAGGCCGGATGGGCCGAGGACCGAGTCTGCTGTGTGTCTGCCCTGCTCTCGTGGCCCAGGTCTGCGGGGGGTGAGAGGGCAGGTGGTCCCATCATTGTTCTGAGAGACAGAGCGCAAGCAGGGGAGGGGCAGAGGGAGAGGGAGAGGGACAGAGAGAATCCCAAGCGGGCTCCCCACCGTCAGCACAGAGCCTGACGTGGGGCTCGATCCCACAAACCGAGAGATCATGACGTGAGCCGCTATCGAGAGTCAGCCACTTAACCGACTGAGCCCCCAGGCGCCCCTCAAATATTCAGTCTTGTTGCATTTCCTGCACCTAAACTCATAAACCTTTAAAGATAGGAGAAAACTTTTGTCACGCTGCCGTACTTAAAGTTGGGGTGGAAAGCCCTGCTCCGCCGGGGAGTCCGCGGTTATGCTTGGGGAGCACCGCCACGGAGAGTGCGGGTGTCCTCTTGCCAAACTTCGAACTCAGGCCTCGGTGAACAACACACAACCTGAGTTTCTTTCTCAGCTGATATCATGGATCACAGCAGAAAACATGCTCGCTATTATGCTCGTAAGTGTCTTACTGGTTCCCTTGTCCCCTTCCTTCCTCCCTCCCTTCCTGTCTCCTTCCTTCCTTCTTCCTTCCCTCCTTTCTTTTCCTTCCTTCCTTCTTCCTTCCTCCCTTCTTCCTTCCTTCCTTCCTTCCTTCCTTCCTTCCTTCCTTCCTGTCTACCTTCTCCTCCTCATCTGCCTTCACCCCCCCTTCCCTTCCTCCCCCTCCTCTGGGATGCACAACTGGATCTGATGCATTGATATCAGGTTCCCATCTTGAAAAGAAAAATGGCCACCAGAGCAGGGCGTTTTTACCTAGGATACAATATGTCAGGTGCATATTTAACCTGAAAGGTGAAGCAGGCTGGGGACTGTGAACGGTCCTAAGCGGTGACAGGTCCCTGAGGTGCGGTAACGTCCTCTGCGGGCAGATCCCTGTTGGGAATACCGCCACAGGGACTGCTCACAGGTTGGACTAAAACGTCCCATGCGGAGCTCTGGAAACTCCCGAATGACAGGCACTCACACCCAGCCGCGTCCCATCTGCTGGACGACGAAACGGGCCACTGCGACTTCTGAAGAGGGCTCTTTCTTGCCGGGGCAAAACTGTTCCGGAGGCGGGGGCTGCTGTGTACAGAAGATCGCGTGGTGGCCGTGACTGGTTTGGGCTCAGGACCCGCCTTCACGGCCGCCAGGCGCGCTTCCTGCCCACCTGCCCCTGCCGCGTTCCTCGGCCGCCGCCAGCACTGCGCTACCCCGTCGCTTTATCTCGAAGGGAAGCCCACGCGGACACATTTGTTTACTAAGAGGCCGGTCAGCTGGGGGTGCTGTGAGTCGTGCAGAAGACATAACGTTACTACCCGTCACCTGCTCAGATCACCATCTCCAAAGTGCACGCTTCGACACCGAGCCCGGGACTGCAGGGCAGAAGCAGAACTGGAAAGCTTAACACCACGTCGCCGAGGCCTGTGTTCTGGGCAGGGGGGGGGGTCTCCTCTGCCAGAGGTGTTACGGACACTTGTGGGTTCTTTCTTGTTTGGTCTATTTGAGACCACAGCAGAGCTGACGTCCGTGAGCTCACAAGGAGTGAAATGCACGTGCTGTTAAGCCTCAAAAACTGACTCCTTATTATTTAAAAATGTGAGCCAGCCTCCTTCCTCGTTGCCAGACTGAAGATTACCTCCGTTCCACCCACGAAAGCAAGTACCACCGAAATGAACCGCGCGGTCAGGATTGCAGGGGTGTGGAGCCCACTCCGGGGAGAGCCGTCTACTTCGTACCGGCTGCTCCGACATGAGTGCAAACGGTCTATGGGCTATACAAAAATAAAAAATAAAAGAGCTCTTCTGTACGTTAAGCGGGTCCTGGGACAGGCATGGCTTTGACAGCATTCTTCTTTGAGTTACTCTTTTCACAGAAATACTCTGATGACGTCTTTCAAACGTACGCATTGTTTCCCACCAAGCATCCGCTCTAACACGTCACCGTCCCAGCCGCTGCGGAGGGTAGGGGCGTCAGGCAGCCCAGCGTCTAGGCTCCTCCAAGATGCCAGTCTGGTGGGAGAAGGGCGGGAGCTCGTGACAAGGGTGATACAGGGTGGAGAGGGACACGTCACAAGAGATCTAGGTAGAGGAAAGAGAAAGTTGAGTCTGGAGGAACTGGGTCCCTGGCAGACAGCACGGCCTGGGCGTCTGCTGTCTGGGGCGGGCCACTCTCCTTTAATCAGGTCTTGGCGGGGCTTCGAAAGAGTTTGGTTTGCTGAATGGTTCGTACCCGAAAAAAGACTCCGGATGAAGGGACGCTACGGTTTCTTTGCACATGCTCCGGCTAGGTTAGTATATGCAGCTTAGAGCCGGCGTGCCCAACCCCCGGGAAGGCCACGCACGGCGAGCACAAAGCGGAGCCTGGGGCTCGGGTCTGAGCTGCCGGGGCCCGCTCCACGCGGACTACAGGACAGCGCTATAAAGGTAGTCTCGTCCTTATGACTTTGTTAACAGCATTTTTTTTTCCTCCAGCTTATTATGAGAACGTAGGAAATAATATGTACGGCATATAGAATATGTGTTCATCGGCCGCTTATGTTATCGGTGAGACTGTCGGTAGTGAAGTCTTGGGGGAGTCAGAAGTGAAACATGGATTTTTGACTGCGCGGAGGTCAGCGCCCCTCACCCCCAGTTGTTCGGGGGCTAACGTACCCGTGTCTGGTCTACGGCAACAAGTGACTGCAAGCTGGGGGGCTGACGACAGGTGTATTCTCTGAGAGCCCTGGGGACGTGCTGAGTGGTGAGAGGGGCGTCCTCCCTGCAGCGTCTCGCGGCCCCACGCCGCCCGGGACCTGTGGCCACGTCACTCGGTCTCCGCCTCCTTCGTGACGTGGCTTCCCCTGCTATCCGCTGTGTCTGCTCTCACGTGGGGTTTCTCTCTTCTCATAAGGACCCCGTCATGGTGGATTAGAGCCTGTCCTGTTCTTGGACACTTAACAGAAGAGTGCTAGAAATCACCGCGTGTGGCCCGGACCCGGTCAGCTCACTCGCTCGGCAAACTGCCTGTTTCGGGACGCCTCCAAGACTCGGTGGGGCCCCTGAGGCGACAGCAGCTTCCTGGAGGAGAAACTCCCCCTGGAGTCGGGCGCTGCCCCCACGAAAACCAGGCCAAGGGAGGGGAAATGGTGGAAGCTGTCCCTGGTTATAAGCGGAACCTGAGTTAGCTGGAACTTCCCCTGGCGCCTTGTCTCCCGGCGGAGTCCACGTGAACTTTCCGCAGCGTGCGGTGAGGGCCGGCCGCTTGGACTCGGCCGTGCCCGACCCCCGCGCACAGACAGGTGCAGGCCCCCCGAGCTGGCAGGCTCGGAGAAGCCACGGCCTCGTGACATTGGCGCCTGAGCGGGCCGCCTGTTGGCTTGATTTAGTAAATTCCCCTCCCTGCTCTTACACACGGTGACCTAAAAAGAAATATGATCCCCAAGAGCGCCTTCGGGATTGTTTGTGTAAATTAAGTTTCATTTGGATTTAATCTTAAGCCAGTCTTCGGGGAGCCGGGCGGGCCCCTGAATGGAAGTGCCGAGCGCGGCCCAACGAGCGGGGGCCGCGCGGAGGGGAGGCCCCTCTCCAAGGGAGGGCTTCCCAATGTCACACTTGGGTACCACGAGTGGAGTGTTAGGTGATTAGTTTATGGTCCAGATCATTGTAGCTTTATTACGCTCATAAAATCTGTGTTCCTCCTCATTTTCGTAATGGCCTCAATGAGCTTCTCCACCTTCTAAAGACACGTTAAGTTGTCATGTGCTAGAAGTACCGATCCCGCGGGCGGGTCTGGGAGCCTGACGGCCGCGAGACACACACACGGCCTGAATCCTCGCCTCGTCGTGGGATCTGCACCGAAGACGTTGAAGGTGTACGGGCTTGGGCACAATTCGTACTTCCCTGTGGGCGTTCTCGTGAACGCTTCAGCAGCTTCCGTTAAACGCTAACATAAACGATACACGATGAAGGGCCTGAAGCAGGATCGACTAGTCTTACCGTGCGGGAATTTAATCCGCGGTGAAAGAAGAAAATATCGTAGACATGTCTGTTTTTAAAATGCAATTTAAAGGGGCGCCTGGGGGGGCTCAGTCAGTTGAGCGTCCGACTTCAGCTCAGGTCACGATCTCACGGTTCGTAAGTTCGAGCCCCGCGTCGGGCTCTGTGCCGACAGCTCGGAGCCCGGAGCCTGCTTCGGATTCTGTGTCTCCCTCCCTCTCTGCCCCTTCTTGTCTCACTCTCTCTCTCTCTCTCTCTCTCTGTCTCTCTCTCTCAAAAATAAACATTAAACAAAATTTTTTAAATAAAAGGAATAGGAGTTCTCTTATCTACTGAACCTACATCTGCATGCAGCCGCTTACAAATGTCTCTGTGACGTTAACACAACCCCCATCAGGAAAAGCAGACTCCTCTCCACTCTGTAATTTAATGCTCATCAAAGTCTGCAGTGCTGGGCGCCTGGGTGGCTCAGTCGGTGAAGCGTCCGACTTTGGCTCGGGTCATATCTCGCGGTGTGTGGGTTCGAGCCCCACGTCGGGCTCTGTGCCGACAGCTCGGAGCCCGGAGCCTGCTTCGGATCCTGTGTCTCCCTCTCTCTCTGACCCTCCCCTGTTCATGCTCTGTCTCTCTCTCTCTGTCTCAAAAATAAATGTTAAAAAAAAAATGTTTTTTTTAAAGTCTGCAGTGCTGCCTCAGCGTACCCCGTGGGATTAATGGTTTGGTAATTACGCTCAAAGTATTAACACACAGGGCCACAGCCACAAAGTCAGGAGCTGTGTTTGAGAAGTCCTCTGCCAGTTGTCCACGTTTCAGGGTCCATTCATCGCTTCACTCTGTCTCAGAGACGCCTTGTCGTGTGGCTGTCATGAATTATTAAATCAGTTTTGTTTTCGTTGAGCCGCACTGCCGTATTTTGTGTAAGCAAATGAAATCCCGGTGACCGCTTTCCGTAATGCGCAGAGCTGGCTTCTGGTGGGACAGGGGAAGAACGTCACGCAGAATCATGACAAAACCCGATTGTGTCAACCAATCTCAGTGTGCGCCACACAGAGGAGCGGACGTTTCCAGAGAGGTGCGCGTCCGCCTGCTCCTGGGGGGTGCGGGGGGGGGGGGGGCCTTCAGACGCCATGGTGTCTGTTCCGTGTTGCATTATGGAAAGTTCCCTTTACAGATCAAAAGTTGGGAGGCCAGACAGCTGAACGTGGATTTGAAGAGGTTTTAAGAGGCACGGAATGAGTCACTGGTTGTTTGGGGTTTTTTTTTTAAATAATTCACGGAACGTGGAAACCACGGGGCCATTTAGAGATGGTGTAAAAGTGTCCAGTCTGCGCACAGGGCACATCTGGCCCGCGTATCTGAGCGGCGCGAGCGTTGCCTGGGGGATCGCTGGTCACACTGTGGCCGTGGGCCTTTCTCTGTGTGCAGATGGTGTGGGAGAGCGGCTGCGTGGTCATCGTCATGCTGACCTCCCTCTCGGAGAACGGCATCTGCCAGTGCTGCCACTATTGGCCAGATGAAGGCTCCAGCCTCTACCACGTCTACGAGGTACTCCCCCAAGCGCCTGGCCGCAGGGCCCAGAGGAGCATGAGTCGCCCGGCCCCCCGGTGGGAGCTCCCCCTTGGGAAGGCTGGTGGGCGGGCCAGGCGTCCCCAGGGCCCCGTGGTCCCCAGATACCCAGCCCCTCCCAACAGCCGTGGCCCCGCGGATTCTGGCGTAGACGGCCCGGTCTTCGCCTTTAAAGTTTCGTGATTCCAAACCCAGACAGAGAGGACCAAAGAGTTACCTCCCGGGGAGGCCCGTTGAGCCAGGCCCCGAGGAACGGCGGGCGGGGCAGGGGGATTGTTTTAGGAAACACTCCCCTGCTGTTCTCACGGCTCAGTGGTCCCAGGGGCTTGTGTCAGAGATTTGACCTTCCTTGAGGGCCGCCTGGCCACGCGTTTCTTTCTCTTGCTGGACTTTCTACCCACGTCAACGACGAACCAAGTGAACGCGGGCAGAGCGACTAGTGCTGTGTGTGTGCATGGTTTTGCGTTAAAATTGGAATGCCAAAGCCCCATGGCAGAAGTGTGAAAATTAACCCTAAATCACGCGGCCGTGGCTTTTAGGGGGCTGAGAATGGGCTTGACCCTGAGAAGTCCCGGGTCAGTTTCCGTGTGAACCCTCCGGGCTCCTCTCCACCTTTCGGTGACACCACCGCGGTGAAATGTCAGCTCCGGTGGAACCCGTTGGTGTCTTGCCCGAAAGTACAGTTGTCCTTGAAGGTTTACACAGCTCAGAAATACAAAAGACGGAAGCTGGAATAGTTTTGAATCCAAACACAGTTTTCTGATAATTTGACTAATGCGTCTACGTGACATTGAAACGCACAGAGTTATCTTTTGCGTAAACCCTGTCAAAATTGAGTCGGTGGGAGGGGCCGTGCAGCCCGCCGTCGGCCCGCGAGCTGCCCCCCTGGTATTCACCCTTGGCTCCTGCAAATCCCTCCGTGTTCAGACGATGATACTTCACGTTCCCAATGCCCCCCCCCCCCCGCCCCATCCAGGTGAACCTGGTCTCCGAGCACATCTGGTGTGAGGACTTCCTCGTGAGAAGCTTCTACCTGAAGAACCTTCAGACCAACGAGACGCGCACCGTGACCCAGTTCCACTTCCTGAGCTGGTGCGACCGCGGGGTGCCCTCCTCCGCGAGGTCCCTCCTGGATTTCCGCAGGTACGACCGACGGTGCACCGGCGGGTTAACGCTTTCACGGTGCGGGCGTCAGGGAGGAGGGGACGCCGTGTGATAACCGGTCTCCTGCCTCCAAGAGGCCGTTTGCCGTGAGACACGACATCTGTTATATTTTTGCGTAGATTATAAATATACGATCGATCCTAGAACAACACGGGTTTGAGGCACCGAGCCCCACACACAGTTGAAAATCACATTGAACTTGTGACTCCCCTGAAAGTTACCTGCCGACGGCCTGCTGTACACCGGAAGCCTTACCGGTGACCTAAAAAAGTCAGTTAACGCATATTTTGTATATCCTGTGCGTCACGCACGGCGTTCTTACAATGAAGTGCACTGGAGAAAAGAAAACCTTATTGAGAAAATCACCAGGAAGAGACAGTATGTTTTCAGTGCTGCCTTGTATTTATCGAAAAAAAATCCACGCGTCAGTGGACCCGCACAGTTCAAGGCCATGCTGTTCCAGGATCAACTGTATTTATAATATATATAGGAGAGGGGAGGGGAGGGAAATTATGTTAATGGTACGTATTAACTGCAAGATGTTTTCTGGTTTTAGAGGAGTCAAAATGGGGGACGAAGATACCTTAGAATTATGGAAATAAGGTGGTTATTTCTGATCAGATTCTCTAAGTGGTCGAGTCCTCAAGTCTGTGCCTCGCAGGGCACTGATGAGGAAAAGACAGGCTTATCTTGGAGACTATCTGGTTGGACACGATGATGAGATGTGGCAAGTGTGGGCCCAGACTCGGCCCTGGATGACCTTGGACCTTGGCGGGAGAGCCTGGATGGGATTAGCACATGACCGTGTGTATTTTAGTGCAGTTTGAAGCTGACGGTCTGGAAACATCCAGTCTTTGTTCCCGCCGCAGTCAGCCAGTCGCCCGGGGGGGGGGTGTTGTTATCAAGTGTGTTTATTGACCTGTTGGGATGAATGCTGGGAGCCATCTTCCAGGAAGATATTGACGAGGCCAAAGAGGGAAAATGTCAGACGGAGGCTTTGACTGTCCATTGGATTCGGTGATGACGGTGGGTCAGCATTGGCTGTCGTGTGGCGGTACGTACACATCCGCCAAGGACAGGCAGGCGCTGAGCAACAGGCTGACCGCGCTCTTGGTTTCCCAGAGCCTCTCTTGCGTGTCACTGATGGGGAAACCACCCGATACCAAAAGCAGACAAATGTCCAAAACAAGGACTTAGGAAACAAGATGTGCCTTGACCCAGCCTCGTACACAGTCGCGCAGCGGTTTGTGTCTGAACGGTATTCATCCTTGAATGCACGCTGCGTCACTCGAGAGAGCGGGGTTTCAGGCTCATCTCTGCGTTTCTTGAATTTCTGTGTGAGACATTCTCAAGGCTATTATGATGCTATTTCTTTTGCCCTTGAAAAGCAAAACAGATTTTTATTTGAATGGTTCTTTGGATCAAAGAGCATGCGAAACCTCGAGGAGAGACGAACCCTAGGCGCCACGGCCACGGTGCACGCGCGGGGACCCGTCCCTGCTCCGTCACCTTGCCCAGAGAGGCGGAGCGCGCACCCCGCACCCAGTCCTGAACGCAGCCCCAAGCCCTGGTTCCACACAGCTCCTTCCCAGCCCAGCCCAGTTTCCTGGCTATTTCATTCGTTGTCGTAATACAAACTTATCTCTGAAGACGTGCTACCTAAAAATCTTACCTAGGGCACATCTCCTGAGATAGAGTCTCCAAACAAGGGGCGTTACTGGCAAAATGGATGTGGCTACAAAGATAGCCGTTCCTCTTGACCCCCGTCTTTATGCTCATGGGGTGCGTTTGTACATGTATGCATATGGGCGCACGTCCGCGTCCGTATCCATACGTGGGACTGACCAATACACAAGCAACCTCTGTGCTTATCACCTGTCATGAAGAGACACTGAGTCCCCAAGTTCCCTTTCCCCCAGAGGCTTAGGAGATACGGCTCCGGAAAGTTTTCTGTTAACTTGAAATGTGCAAGTCTGTTCAAACATCAAGCTTCGCGGGCTTGCCTCGTGTGGCACCAGCCCGCCTGTCGCGGACCAGCCAGACAAAGGGCGTGAGCGGCCACGGTCTCGGGAGGGCCGCGCTCAGGCACGGACTGCCGCTTTGCGGTTTTCTGGGGAAAAGAGCCGCCCAAAGTTCAGCCATCGGCCAGGGGCGACGGCTTCTGAAGACACTGGTCACCTTACGCACAGGTCTCCTCCCGCCCCGCCCCGAACATTCGCCCAGCCTTCCCTCGCTCTGGCCGGCGTGTGCAGCAGGCACCGGGATGTGTAATTACTTCCTTCTGGAGCCCAGAGGGAGCGCATTTACACTTTAAAGAGAAGCTGCCAGAGCTGAGATCATTAGCATCACGTGTGAGGGCTTTGCTTTTAAAAATTATCTCTCTCTCTCTCTCTCTCTCTGTCTGTCTCTCTCTCTGACTCTCTCACTTCTTGCTGTGTGCAGCGGCACTCAGACCCTTACTTTGCCAGCTAATGAGCGGTGGCCAGTGTCATTTTTGTGATGTTGCAGCTAGTAATATGAGCCCAGTTGCATAGTCACAAAAGTGATCATTGGAGGCTGTGACTCTGCTGCTGGGCAGTGTGGGGGGCCCCCTTCCTGAGCCTCTCACGACCTCTGACCTTTGCTCGCTGTGGGTTGCATGCGGCTCCTTGTCACTCAGCGACCCGTGGGTCGGTTTGTATTACTAATCGTTCTTTCTCAGTGAATGCTCCTGTTGAAATATATCTAACCTCCATTTTTCTCCATGTTTGCAACCGTTGGCTTGCTGATGATTTGTTCTAATCGAGTGACACAGGACAGCTGTGTGTTGCCCACCTTCATGAATAATCTGCATCTGTATCTTGGGTCAACCAGGTGAACGCTTTTGTTGACGATGTGATGCTCCTGCCCTCCTATTTGTGATGTTTTACGTTGTGACGGTACAAGCACGTGACTCTTTGCCAATGAAATTCTCAGCCACGCGGGCACATTGTTTGCACACCGCGCGTCTCCTCGATTGCTCGTGGCCCTTTGTGGATAGGTTTGGCAGGGGGAGGGGCTGAACGTGGCGACTAAAATGACAGCGAAACCTTCGTGGGCCACACCGGGCGGCCGGTCACAGCGCGCTGGAGAGAGAAATGTTTTAAATACTCTGTGAAGTCAGAACGGGGACTGCGGGAATTCGGAAGCAGGCTGCCCTCGTAGGTGCCGGGAATTCCTTTTTAGCAACTTTTCTTTGCCGAGGGGGCCGTGCTTACTGCACTCTGCCGAAAGCGAGGCTGACCAGCTGCGAGTGGGACACCCCGGTCCCGCGATTCCTTCCGGTGATGGTTTTCTGAAACCAGTACGCTTACTGTTTCTTTCTTTCCTTAATGTACTATTTTTGTACTTGGCCCCCTCAGAAAAAATGACCAAAACCTGTGATTGACCAGGGTGTGAACGTGCAGACGTTGGGTTAGTCTTTACAAGCACAGACTGGACAGCCCAGTACGAAGTATAACAGAATGTTGGAGGTTCACATCTAAAAAGATTCAGCGACCGAGAGATTTCTAGTAAAAGGCCTACAAAAATAAAGCCGTCCTAGATCTAATCTGACTCTGAGCTTGCTACATTCTACACATGTACACACATACACACACACACACACAGAGTACACACTGTGCACACATGCACACGCAGGGCACACAGCGCATACACACACACACGCTCACAGTGCATACACACACATGCACACGGTGCATATGCAGGGCACATGCACACACAGTATGTACACACTTGCACATGCAGGGCACACACACATGCACACACACAGTGCATACACACACATGCACACGCAGGGCACATTCACACACAGTATGTTCACACATGCACACGCAGGGTACACACATGCACACAGTGTGTACACACACACATGCTCACACACAGTGCATACACACACATGCACACGCAAGGCACACACACGCACACAGTGTGTACACACATGCACACACAGGGCGCACATGCACACAGTGCATACACACATGCACACACACGTGCACAGAGCATACACAGACATGCACACGCAGGGCACACACATGCACACACAGGGTACATACACACATGCACAGAGCGTACACACATGCACACACAGGATGCATGTGCACAGTGCATACACACATGCACATGCAAGGCACACGTGCACACACGCACACAGTGCATACACACACATGCACACGCAGGGCACGTGCCCACACACAGACACACACACAGTGTGTACACACATATGCACATGCAGAGCTCACACACATGAACCGACAGTGTGTACACACACATACACATGAAGGTCTCGCCCCACACACAGGGCAGGTGCACACGCACACACAGGGCACATGCACATACATAGTGCGTACACACATGTACATGCAAGGCGCTCACGCACAGTACGTGCACACACATGCATGCAGGGCGGGTGCACACACATGCTCACATAGAGTGTACACACACATGCACGTGCAGGGCACGTGCACACACACGGTGTGTACACACACGTGCACACGGCACATGCACACACACATGCATGCAGGGGGGTGCACACACACAGTGCTTACACACACATGCACACACACAGTGTGTACACACACGTGCACACAGGGCACATGCACACATGCATGCCTGCAGGGAGGGTGCACACACATGCTCACATAGTGTGTACACACACATGCACGTGCAGGGCACGTGCACACACACGGTGTGTACACACACGTGCACACGGCACATGCACACACGCATGCATACAGGGGGGTGCACACACACAGTGCTTACACACACATGCACACGCAGGGCACATGCACACGGTGTGTACACACACGTGCACACAGGGCACATGCACACACGCATGCATGCAGGGCGGGTGCACACACATGCACACACAGTGCATACACTCATGCACACGCAGGGCACGTGCACACACACAGCCTCAGATGAGCTGGCAGACCTCACGTTGCTCACATTTGAGGCACATCTTGGGGTCTGGCATGTACTTTGTCAAACCTAAAGCTCTGTTGACCTTACGACCCGAGTCAAGGATGGGAGTTTTAAGATGCAGACCACCTCCACTTCCGGTTGTAAATTACCACTTTACTGAACGTGATGCTGGGTGTTCATCTCGACCACCTTGAGTTTATAAGACACTTACGGTCTTGGCTGGAACTGACCACCCAAGACCAGGAGCCTCTCGCTCTACCGCCTGAGCCAGGCGGGCGCCCCGAGAATGGAAAGTTTTACTAGGAGAAAGTAGCGGGTCTGTTTTTCAATCTGTTTTATTCTCAAAGGCCCACGAACTCTGAGGGCACCGTGGCACGCTTGCTCGATCTCGATGAGCTCACGCGTGCTTCCTTCACCGTCCCGCTCCACCCCAACGTTAACGTGCGCCTCGAAAGCGAGCCGAAGCTCCAGCAGAGGTGGCCACCGAGCAGCCTGTTTCGCCCGTGTTCGTGGGTCGTCTCATTTTTAAGACTTTCGGTGGCCTGCCAACTTTAAATGCTGCCGGAGGCGGCCCGAGGGGCGTGGGGGTGGCCCCGTGGCAGGGCACATCGCCTCACGCCTGGGCTCCCCTCGTGCTGTTCGGCGGGGCGTGCGGGCCTCACTCCGTTCACTCGTAGAGGAGATGGAAAGGACCAGCTTTGTGCTTGGGGGGAAGGTACCGCCGGGCGCCCGGGCCAGCCGCCTGCCCCCAGCGCCCCCTCCGTCTCCGCGTCCAGGGGTTGGAAGCCAGGCCACCCGCTGAGAGAACACGCACTTCCCACACCGTCTCTGCGCCGGGCAGGCCAGCCTCCGCAGGGAAATGGGGGGTTTTCCTGTTTCCGGTGCGAGGGAAAAGATCTTTTTTTGCACCGGTTTTCTTTTCTCTCTCTTTTTTTAATTTTGCCCCGTGTCATACATTGTAGAAATTCACACAGAGCAGTTTCGAGCACAGCCCCCTCACGCGTTTGGCTCATTTACTTTTCTCTATTCAGAAGTATTTTGCTGAGAATTTTCATGTACTTTGTAAGCAAGTTTAGTGGTTTCACTGACTTCCAACACGTTTGGAGCTTACACAGTGAATTTTAAATCAGCCCTCTGTTTCGATTCAGGGCTCGGTCACGAGATAATCTAAGCTCCTTGTTAATTTTCATAAATCCTGGTCTAGAATCTGCACAGCGAAGTTGTTTGTCAACATGTTCAAATGTGTACAAAGGAAGGACTTGTGTCTGATGTAAGCTCAGGTTTCTGTGGAAGGAAGAAGCCCGGACCCACCGGACGGACCAGAAGGGACCTTAAGCTGCCCTTTTGAGACAATACTCATATTACATTCCGATAGGACATCTGGGACGTAAGAAACTTGGAGCAATACATCGCAGAACGCGGCCGTTCTAGCAGAGTCTAGATGCCCACGTCACAACAAAAAGTCAGGCTGAGCGGAGCCGCAGACGTGGGGGCGGGGTGGGGGCGGGGCAGGCCAAAGACCGAGCCCCCCCGGGGTCTGGCTTGTCCAGGGAAGGGAAGATGGTGAAAACGTAAGAGTTGTTTTTAAAGCTCTGTCTCATAACTTAACCCCGACAAGGAAAATAAATCTTCGAAAACGTGCGTGTGATTTTGACTTGGTGACACAGGCTGTGGGAAGCGGTGCCACCGATGGGCCCCGTGACTCTGGCTCGGGAGTTACTTTGCGAGGCGGGAGACAGGAGTCGTGGTGCGTAACCGTAATTTCTGTCTCTTTTCGTTTCAGAAAAGTAAACAAGTGCTACAGGGGCCGTTCTTGTCCAATAATTGTTCACTGCAGGCAAGTACAAGTTCGCACGTGGATGACACGCACTCGCCACCTCAGAAGGCAGCCACAGTGAGGTGATAAGTACATCTAACTGGCGCTTCTGAAGGGAACCAGAGATACAAAGTTACTCTTCTAGGCCCTCGAGCTAAATGCGGCCGCGTGTTTCTTGCACTGACACCCGAGTGAGCCGCACGTGGCCCGCTCTTCCCCGCGAGCCGCCGGGCATCCCGCACCCGGTCTCCGGCGGCCTGGGCCCCGCCGCCCCAGTTTTTCTTCAGCCCTCGTGGCTCTCACGCAAACCCCGAGGCGGTGTCCGTGGTCCGTGGCCTTGTCTTAGCCACCAGTTCACGAGGTGTGGAGCCAAGCTGCTGAGAAATGCGTGGGGCCCGTTAGGAGCAGGGACAGACTCTGTCGTGACCGGAGGGACGGCCGCCCCCAGTTGGTTAACGTGAGTCTGGCCTGTGGGCAAAACCCAGACGGGCTGCACTCACCCTGGTAAGTAGAGGCACTCAGACGCCCGTGTGAGGGTGCCCTCGCGCCCTGGGCTTCACATCCACCCGGGTCTGGCGAAGAGCCGTGCTCTGTAGCGTAGAATGTTCCTTTCTGCTGGGCCAAAATGGAAATACGTCTCCAAAGATCAGACGCCAAGACGGTCCGATCGGCCGACAAGTGTGCACGCCTCCGTGTGGGTGTCTGACCGTGTGTCAGTGTGTGTGCTGTGGAGCCACGCGCGTGTAACTGTGTGTGTCTGCGTCGGGTGCCTGGTAACTGCACGGGTCCGCGTGCTTCCGCGCGGGTCTGTGCGGGACCAGTGGGGGCTGCGCCGCGGGTCCGTCAGAGAGCGGAAGGGAACGGCCCGGAGGCACGGGTGTCCCGGGCGGCGGGTGGACGGCTTGGAAGGCGCCTGTCGGTGTCAGGGCGGCCGTGGCCCCTCGGCTCTGGGAGGAAAGAGGAAGACGGGAGCAAATCCACGCAGGCACCGTAGCTAATCCCTGCTGCGAGGGTGGGGGGCTCCCGCCCTCCTCTTCCTCCTCCCCCTCCTCTTCCTCCTCCTCCTCCCTTCCCTCCCCCTCCTTTCCCTCCTCCCTTTCCCCCTCCTCCTCCCTCCCCCCTCCTCCTCCTCCCTCCTCTCCTACTCTCCTCCTCATCCTTTCTCCCCTCCCCCATCCCTTCCTCCCCCCTCCTCCTCCCCCCTCCTCCCTCCCTCCTCCCCTGCCCCTCCCCCCTCTCCCCTCGTCCACCCAGCGATGCCTCCTCACCCCGCTTCCTTCCGCTGTCTCTCAAATTCACAGCCTCCCTCTCCCCACACGACTCCCCTTAAACGCAGAGGGCAACCGGCCGTCTGCTGGCTTTGGTGGGCGCGGGGTTCACGTGGCCCCGGCTGCGTTCTCACCTCTCCCCTTCCGTTGGCAGCGACGGCGCGGGCAGGAGCGGCACCTACGTCCTGATCGACATGGTTCTCAACAAGATGGCCAAAGGTGAGGCTCCGAGCGAGCGGGCTGCTTTGTTGGGGCCGCGCGGGGCCAGCGTTGCCGTGGCAACCTCAGGGTAATGCTCTCGGCGGCCTCGGAGGAAATTAGCCGCTCGTTGTCCCTTCCCCGGATCACGTGAAAGCTGTCTGCAGCACGCACGGTGTCTCTGTGGCTCTTCCCTCGCTGCCGGTGTCGGGCGCGGGGCTGGGCGCACGGCGGGGGCCGGGTAGGCGCCTGCTGAACGTGCTATGATGATCGCGATCGAGGCGAAGACGCCGCTTGGAGCTTTAAATGCAGTTCGTAGTACCCTTGAGGTGTTGGCATAAACCGTACCCCTGAATACAGCATCGGTCATTCCAGACCCCGCTACGCCTCTGGGGGTGACTGCGGCCGCCCGACTCCGTCTTATCTCAGATAAAACCCGGAACACCCCCTGTTCGACATACCTGCACCTACGTGGCCTCTCCTCCTGGTCTCTTCCTCCCAAATGCGGCACGGGGACTTGCACCCTGAGCGCCCCACGGCGAGAAGGCACAGGGGCGCCAACAGTGCCCGAGAGCAGGGGCCACGGGGAGAGCGGCCCCCCCACTCCTGCTCAGGACTGGGCGGGCCACGGGGAGAGCGCCCCCCCACCTTGGGACTGGGCGGACCACGGGAGCAGGCCGTAAGCCCCGGCCCCTTCGCTCCCGTGGACGTGTGGGCGCTGAGCTGGTCTGCAGCACCCACAACGTGGTCTCGGGAAGAAACCCATGAGGGGTCTCCTTAGGGACCAGGGAGCGAGCTCCACAGTCACGATCAGGGAAACCCCCGTGTCGGACCCACCTCTTGGACGGTCACTCGCAAGTCGCCATGGCAACCCAGGATCCTGCTGCATTGCCCAAGCTGCTCTGAGAAAACACTGCTTTCCCTGTGGTGCACGACCCACGGGCCCCGGAAGGAGGTGGGGACACCTCCCGTCTCTCTCACCCGTGAACCAAACGGTCCCTCCATCTACACACACACTCGCACGTGTGTCCTCGCAGACAGGCCCCGCCTTCCAGAACATCCTTTGCCCAGAAGCAGGAGCGGATTATAGAAATGAGGTTCAGTGGCGCCTGGGGGGCTCAGTCTGTTAAGTGTCCGACTTCAGCTCAGGTCATGATCTCGCGGTTCATGAGTTCGAGCCCCCGCGTTGGGCTCCGAGCTGACGGCTCGGAGCCTGGAGCCCGCTTCGGATTCTGTGTCTCCCTCTCGCCCCTCCCCTGCTCACACTCTGTCTCTCTCCCAAAAATGAACAAATATCCAAAAAACTTTTTAATAATTCAAAAAAAGAAAACAATTTCAGTACATTTTCACGCCGATGCTGGCAACTCTAAAATAAGCATTTTCCTTACTCCACTTTCTTGTGGTTAAAAAAAAGAGAAACGGAGCCCGTCTCCAGACCAAGGATACGGGTGTGTGGATGAGCCCGCAGGCCGCTGTTTCACACGTAGAGACTAGCGCGTGAGGCATCTCTGCTGGTACCACCTGCTCCCGGAGGACCAGGACTGAACCCGGCTGCACACCCCACACCCTGCCGGACGTCCACGGCTTCCCGGCCGGACGCCGGAGGGAGAACGAGATCGGCTTTGTGCCGCCAAATACTATTTCAAGCGCCCGAAATCAGCTGAGTGCTGGCCACGCACAAAGAGACTGACGCAAAAACACAAAAGGTCTGACACTGGTGAAGACGTATTTTGGTTTTAGGGCGTAACGTGATCCTAATCTTTTTAGTTAAAAGCTTCCTGTCCGCTAATGCTACTGTGTCTTATCAAACACATCCTTTCGTTTGCAAACTTGCAACTACGGGAGCTCGGAGCTCTAGCAGAATTTCTGTTTCGCCCCTGGTACCTGCCCTCCCTTCTCGGCCTGCTGCACACGTAACGCTTGCCTCGTGTTAAATCAGAATTCCTCCTGAAGGAGCCCGACCGGCGCTCGTGTTCGAGATGCCTCCCGTGTGGGTTCGCGCCAGGGTGGACCCCGGCTCGCCCAGAGGCACGGGGCGGACGCCACGCTTTCCCAGTGCTGGAGGGGGTCACCGGGGTGTCCTGCGAGGGGGTGCGGCACAGCCGGATGCTGCGAGGTGCAGTCGCTGCTTCGCGAGAGGCAGCTGTGGACGAGAATGTTCCTGCCTGAGGAGCCGGCCGGGGGCGGGGTGCCGGCATTGTCCGAGCCCCAGCCCGCATTGACCCGCTCTGCTGTGCCATGTAACGTCAAATCCCACGTCAAGTGTGGGCGGCCGTCAACAATGGAGCCCAGCCATGGGGAACCGGCCAGAGAGGGCCGCCCCAGGCCCTGGCCCATCGGTCACCCCCCCCCCCCCGTTCTGTTCTTGACCTGCTCCCCTCTGCCCGGGGAGGGGGCGTGCGGTGTGAAATCCCCTGACCTGGGGCCTGGGCCGCGGTCTCAGGAGAGATCAAAGGGCAGGACGGCCCCTCGCCGGCCAAGTGGGTCTTTCCCAGGCCGCCACACTGCGCCCCCGCCCCCGGTTTTGTTCTGGGACAAGCTGGCCCGGCCTGTCGCGCCCGGGCTGCCTTTGTCTGGCCTGAGAGCCGGAGGCCGCGCCACAGACCTCGCTCGTCAAATGATCAAAGGCCCAAAGCCCGGACACGAAACCTTTCTTCCCATTTCCTTTTCTTCCAAGGAATGAATCGCATGGGGACCAAAGAACGCCTTTCCCAAGCCTTGCCGAGTGCGCCACGCTGACACCGGAGCCCCTGGATCCGGACGGCAGGGCCCGGGAGCGCGTGCGACCCGGAGCGGAGCCCCCGCGGGTTCACACGGGGCCCTCGGAGATTAAGGCCCTCGTCCTCTTCAGGGACCTTGGAGAATGAGCGAGGCGCGATTCACCTGCTTTCTCCGCCGTCTGGTTTGTTAGCAGGCGGACGACAATGCCCTTTGGAATCCAAGCGAGCGGCCCCCGGCCCCCCGCCCGACCCGTAAACACCTTCGTCGCGTCCCTGCTGCCGCTGCCAGGGCGCTTCCAGCTCCGTCCGTCCGTCCGTCCGTCCCGCATCAGCATAGCCCGGGGAGCGCGCTCCTCCCGCTCGGGAGACCCCGGCTCGCGTGCAGCCGAGACGTTTTCCGAAGCTGTGCCTTCTCCGCGCGTCAGTGACGTCTCGCCCACGTTTGGGTTTTTTTCTTGTGATCTTTTAGAGGCATTGTAAGCGCCAGGCGGACGGTGCCTCCCCACGGCCGTATTTGCCGGGTCACCGTGAGGGGGCGGCGGCCGGCTGTGTCACTCGTGCGGGGCCGTGACCGACCCCACCCCCGAGCGCCCCGCCGCACAGCCCTGAGTGAACACCACCGCCCACCCGCCGCGCCCGCGTGTGTGCGGGGAGGCCCGAGTGCGGCACACTCTGCAGGTGTGGACGACTCTTAACTCTTTAGTGTGTGTCCCTCTGGGCCTCGTGTGTGAGCACACACCCTTTGCGTTCATCCGGCCGGTGACAACTACATTCTCCGGAAAGCAATACGTAATCCGTGTGGGAAACACGCAGGGTGTTTTTTAAAAGATCTGTCCCCAACTTTGTTTCTTACGTATTGACACTGAAAGTGGTCATCCCACAACGGCCCTGCGGACTTAACACTTTCATTACCATTTGTCAGGTAAAGACATTTGGGCTTCCCCCACCCGAGGTCACGCAGCCGCCATGTGACCTAGCCGGGACGTGAACCCAGGCTCGTCTGACAGCCCGCGTCCTTGATAACGATGCCCTATGGTTGCCTCTTCCCTGCCAACAAACAGACCCGCCCCTTTTTTAAAGTCTGCCATGAATTGTCTGGTATAAGGAATACACCCGTTACAATGGCTGTTATTCAAAAAAAAAAAAGTTTTCCCCTACGTTAACTTTTTCTAAGTTTATTTATTTCTTTTGAGAGAGAGACACAGACAGTGCAAGCAGTGGAGGGGCAGAGAGAGAGAGAGAGAGAGAGAGAGAATCCCAAGCAGGCTCCAGGCTCTGAGATGTCAGCACAGGGCCCAACGTGGGGCTCGAACTCACAGACTGTGAGATCATGACCTGAGACAAAATCAACAGACACTTAACTGACTGAGCCACTCAGGCGCCTCCAGACATGCGAACTTTTAACAGCAGGTCAGAGTAGTAGACGGGATACTAGGTTTGGAGACCAAGAGACACGACAGATCACAAAGCTCAGCCAGACTAGTTGAATGATACCGCCCGCACGAGTGCCTGTGCATCAGGACTCAGTATCTGTCACAAGTAACAAGATCAAAACGCCTTTAAAAGTTTTTCCCAACCTTACTGAGATATAGTTGCAATCGAACGTTGTGTAAGTTTCTGGTATACAACGTGGTGAATTGATAAATGTATTTGTTACAAAACTATTACCAAAGTAAGGTTAGTTAGCACCTCCATCGCCCCTCGTGGTTACAATTCTTTTTGTGGTGAGAACATTTAAGGTCGACTCTTCGGCAACTTTCAACTACGTGATACTGTTGTCGACTATCAGAATACCTTTCTTAAATAATATCCTGTGGCTCCTTGAACTTTTTAAAAGCCAGCAGCCCTCCACTAACCACATGTGCCTACTTAGTGAATTACAATTTGAAAATCAGTGCCTCTGTCATGCTGGCCACACATCACGTGCCCAACGCCACACGCGACTCGTGGCTGCCGTGACGGACGACACAGAGCACCTCCGTCATCGCGGGGAGTCCCGCCGGGCCACGCGGCTCTGGGGAACGGCACTGGTGGGCATCCCCGGGTGCCTCCCACCCTGCCTCTCCCGGCCCCGCTCGCTTCTGCCTCCGTCTGGCGCCCGCGTGGCATCTGAAGCAGCGGGACCTCGGAGGCCCTGCTGAGCTCTCCCGTCTCGCCGCTGCCCTTCTCGGGGCCGAGCGGCCTCTGTGACCGCGAGGTTCGGGCTGCCCCCCGCTGCTGCACCACGGCTCCCCGGCCCCTTTCTGTCACGGGTGCTGGATGCCCCGCGGTCACTGCCACCAGGCCACAGTGTCCCTCTCGTGGCAGAGCCACGGAAGCCTCGTTTCAACCTGGTATTTACTGAACACCCTGCCAGGCACACTGTCCGGAATGCACGGTGAACAAGACAGGAAAACAAGGTCACCGTCCCCGAGTTCATCCTCCGTGGAGAGAGACAGATGGCGTGTTCAACTCGTAGGGGTGGCGAGCGCCACGAGGACCCTCGCCTGGGATGCAGCTCAGGGGTTGTGCCTCCCTCCCCCGCCGCCCCCCCCCCCCGGGAAGAGCCTTGACCAGATCTACGGACTGTGGCCCCCGGAACAGAAGGGGACCTGAGGCCCGTACGTTCTGACACCTTGTTGTAAATTGAGGAAGCAGATTTCAGAGGTTTGGCGACTTCCAGAACCCCTCCGGCTGGCCGGGGCGACACAGATCCCTGGTCTTTCTGCAAATGGCAGAGCCCAGGAGGCTGAGACGACAGAGGGCAGCAGGACCCTCCGAGTCAGGCCTGCGGAGACAGGGTGGTGGTTGTGGTCCCCGGGCCTGGGGAGCGGGGGAGCGGGGAAGGGTCTGTTCAGGGCCTGGAAGGGCAGGGTCACTGACTAGGAAGTGACAGGATTGGCTGGAGGAGAGGGGAGGAGGTGTGCGGGAGGGCTGAGCCCACCCTCGCCGTGGGCATGCACGTGGCCACAGACAAGGCCACAGACAACGGCGTGTGTCGAGGGGAACGTGTTTGTCTTATGTTTGAAGCATGAAAACGTGAAGAGCTGGCAGAAAAGGAATTTCGCCGACAGCGTGGCCTCAGCGTGACTTCACGGGGCAAACGCCTCATCTCCAGCTTCGTGACAATCTCAGGCTGAAAGACGCGTCTGGAACGGGGTGGCGGGGGCCTCGCGTGGGCTGCACCGCGGTTGGACAAGTCGCCTCCGTCGGGCGGCGTGTGCGTGTTCCCCCCTCATCGGCTCCCTGCCGTCCGGCACGCTCCTGCCCCAGCCGGCACCGGGCACGTGGGGTGGCACAGGGTCGGAGGCCGTGCACAGAGCTGCAGCCCAGACAGGCGGGGGCCCCGTCCGGTCGCAGGTCTCGGGGCTGCGACCCCATCCGCGCACACCATAGGCCAGGCTAATCCAAGGGGAGAACATGTGGTGTCAGGCCTTTGGCAGGAGCGGGTGCCGTCTGGCCGCGGCAGCGGTGCAGGGGCTGGGCCTCTGTCACTCTCAGAGTCCCACGGTCACCCGGACTGAGCCGGACAGAACACGCTGTGCTGAGTGTTGCCGGTGGAACAGACCCCTCGCGGGCCCCTTTCCCTGAGGCCCAGGGGAGTCCACGGAAGAGGGTCCCGATGCTTCGCCGTCAGCGGGAGCCCAGCCAGGCCTCGGGCTCCAGGGCAGGACCTGCCGCGTGGCCGACTCTCTGAGCAGAAATCGCCCTGAGGGCCGAGCGGCGGCGGCCAGGCCCACTTGTGAGCCGCGGGGGGCCAGTCGCCCTGAAGGACTCGTTCCTCCGCTCGGGGGCGGCCTGGCTGGCCTCTGTGTCCCAACCTCACAGGAGGTCAGGAGGACCCGCTTGGAGCCGCGGACTCAGGAACACGAGCCCACGGCGATTCTGGTGCCTCGGCGGGGCGGGGGTGGGGGCCCTGCTGCCTTCCTAGGACCCTAACCCCCCGCAGTCACCACACGGGCCTTTCTCTGGGCTGCGTGGGACCTCGTCCAGGGGGCTCCCGCGTCCCTCGCTGCCTCTGCATCTCCTTCCTGCCCTGAGCCCACGGTGCCTGCTCCTGGGGCGGGTGGGAGAGGCAGCGGGACCTGGCAGGGCAGGGTCTCCGGGGCCCCCGGGGCGCTGGGCCGTCCCCCCACCTGTCCCTGTTCACGCCTAACGACCAGCGCGCTCACCTCCACCCGGGTGCCCGGCCCGCGTGCCCCACTGGGAGCCCCACGACCTCCGGCAGTAACAAAGGGTGGTGGCCTTGCAGTGACCTTGCACACTGACCGAGCCCAGGTTCTGTCTGACTTACAGTTTTTATAAAAATGTGGAAGGATCTCAGTTTCTCCTGAAAAATGACTCGGAATTTGCTTTTTAAAAAACACGAGAAAGGGGTGCCTGGGTGGCTCAGTCGGTTGGGCGGCCGACTTCGGCTCAGGTCATGATCTCGCGGTCTGTGGGTTCGAGGCCCGCATCGGGCTCTGTGCTGACAGCTCGGAGCCTGGAGCCTGCTTCGGATTCTGTGTCTCCCTCTCTCTCTGCCCCTCCCCGGCTTGTGCTCACTCGCTCTCTCTCTCTTTCTCAAACACAAAACTAAATAGAAAAAAAAGAACATGAAAAATATTTTGGGGGTGGGTTCTGGCATACTTGATTCTCAAGTGAACGGGATGCAGATTCGGCTCCTTTGATCTGGCAATTCCCCTCCAAGGTCAGCAGAAATCCTCCCCGATTTTCACCACCCCCCCACCCCTACATCACCCCCCACCTCACCCCCCCCACCCCTCCTCGCCTGCCACCCCCACCCCGGCACCCATCCCCACCTCACCCCCACCCCCAACCCTGGCCCCCCCACCTCTGCCTCACCCCCACCCCCCACCCCAACTCCCACCCCTGCCTCACCCCGGCCCCCCCACCCCCGCCTCACCCCCAACCCCCACTCCACCCCCGCCTCACCCCCCACCCCTATGTCACCCCCCCACCCCTCCTCACCTGCCACCCCCACCCCGGCCCCCCACCCTGCCTCACCCCCAACCCCCACCCTGGCCCCCCACCCCACCTCACCAGGAGCTCTGCTCTCCCGGGGCAGCATCTCACCCCTTGGCTCCTTTGCTCAGATCCCCCTGGAGCGGAAGCAAAGTAACAGTTTTTCCCCCTTGCACACTTGACACACATTGTCTCTTTTACCTGGAAGAAAACACACTGGACCCCGGCAGGTTGCAAGCCTTCTGGGTAAAAACTCTGTAGCAAAACTGATTCACGTGTATCCGGCCTCACTAGGTAGCAGGGGGCCGAAAGCTGTGTGTGGACACAGCACGGCCCGTGCCCAGGTGTGTGCACCTGACGCTGGCACAAGTGGGCGGGCCACACGACCCCCTGGACCAGGGAGCAAACGCCAGGAGAGAGCAAAGCACCCCGCCACGAACTTGGTTTCCTTCAACCTCAGGTTGATTCCTTCCCTGCAAAAATCAGTTTCCATACTTCAATAAAATGGTTAATGGTTAATGCCTTTTATCTAGAGCTAGAAAACCTTTCCTGTCTTAAAAATGGAGTTAGCTGAAGGGCGCCTGGGTGGCTCCGTCGGTCGAGCGTCCGACTTCAGCTCAGGTCATGATCTCACGATCTCACGGTTCGAGCCCCACGTCGGGCTCTGCGCTGACAGCTCGGAGCCCGGAGCCGCTTCGGATTCTGTGTCTCCCCCTCTCTCTGCCCCTCCCCGACTCACACTCCGTCTCTATCAAAAAATGAATAAACATTAAAAAATTTTTTAAATACTTTTAAAAATGGATTTAGCTGATATGTAAACTTGGAAACCAGTGGACCCTGAGTGAACTGGAAACTGGCAGAGATCAGTATTTACTGGACGGTGCCCTGGGGGAGTCAGTGGACCATGCAGGGCCGCAGGGAAGACGGTCCGGACAGGGAGTGGGGGATGGCCCTGGGTCCCGGGGTGGGCGGGGGTGGGGGGTGCACCTGCAGAGCCGCCTTGAATGGGGTCTTCAGGGAGCACTCCGGTGTTGGGGTCATGATGCTTTCAGACAGAAAACACTGGAAACCAGTCTGCATCCCTGCCGGTCTTGTCTTGGGTATGCGATTCTTTTTGTAGGTTATGATTCTTTGACTAATTATAGGCTTTTGGACGTGAGCACCACACCCAATAGTCTGTTCCCCTAGAATGTAACATGTTGTCAGCAAAATGAAATGTTTAAACAGAGGGTCCCCTTTTCAATGCACTAGAGGGAGCTTCCCTGGTTTGGGAGGATTTAAATAAATCTCTTAGTCTCCAGTAAAGCCTTTCATAAAGTAGCGAAGGACCCACACACCCTCTCCACCCTCTGACCCTCACGGATCTGTTTATAAATGCAGATTCTGGGTTCCGTGCACCGCGAGGCCCCACTGCACGTGGGAGCCACTGGACAGGGTGTGGCGGCTCCTCCCACCGCGTCCCCTTGTGTCTCCACTGCTCAGGACAGACCACGGACGTGAGTTCTGCAAGCTTCTCCCTTTGCTCACGTTGCCAACAACTAATGGTCTTATCCTAACAAGCGAGGGGACGTCCGCACCACCCAGCTGGCTTTACTTAATAAATCCATCAGTTGCCTGAATTTCGTTCTGGACGTTTTTAAGTATCGGTTTGATTTCCTCACTGTCCAACTCTGGCTCCAGGAAAAGTGGGCTCCTGAGCCAGTCCCTGGCCGGTTCCTCATCTCGAACCCCTCCGGGGACAGCCATGTTCTCTCTCGTTCTCTCACGAACAGTGGTCCAGAGGGCGTCACGATGTAACAAAACTAGAGAGTTTATTCGTACATCCATCCAAGGATCCTGCAGGCTCGGGACAGCCGCCCAGGAGGGAGGGCCGCACGTGCGACCAGAGGCAGCACCGGGCCACGTCGCGTGTCCCCAGCCCGTGCCGGCGGCTTCCAGGCAGGGACGGCCTCCATACAGCCTCAGAATAAAACAGCTGTTGAAAGAGGTTTTCCAACCAGCCTGAAGGACTCAAAGAAAGTGCCCTAAAAAGACACTTTTTATCTAAGTCTGGGTCCTACACGAAGCCCTGGGATTTCATTTCGGAAGGATCTGCCCCCCGCACCGGATGCTTCTGAAATCCAGGACCCGTGGTCAGAAGGCGAGCGGTCGCAGAAGGTAGGGGCCCTGCGCGAGCCTGGAGGCCAGCGTGGGATATCGCCGAGCAGAAGTACTTCTCTCCCGGGAGCGCCCGGGATCTGCGAAGCACCATTCACGCGCGTCTGGAGTGCCGTGGCTCCTGTGAATTACGACGTGGCCGGGCCCCGCAGGGCACCCCCCACCCCCCAGCACTCTGTGCCAGCCTGAGACCCCATCCACACCGGCAGGGAGCCCCGGACTGGGGAAGGGGAACACAGCGAGTGCCCGGGCCGGGGCCGCACCTGTGGGACCCATCCCGGCAGAGCCCTGAGCACCGGGCTCTGCTGCTGACCCGCCCGGCCGGAGAACGGAAGTGCCACGCGTGGGGCGGGACACATTCGTCTCCCCCTCACTCGCCCTCTGCGTCGGGTTTAACCTTCTGAGGGCAAGCTTGTTTCTTGAAGAAGCCAGTTTCTGTGCACGGCTGTCCCTGTGACTCGCGAGCGGGCCCTGAGGGCAGGGCGCTCCAGTGGGGAGGCGACGAGAGGCAGCGGCTCCTGGAGCCTCGGCGACCGGGAGCCACCACACACCGTGGCCGTGGCCGGGCCCCCCCCCCCACTTCCTCTCTCCTCCTTCCCCCCTTTCGGTAGCAGGGCAGACTCCTCCTTTGTTTCAGAGGGTCTCAGACTCATGGATTCCCTTTAAACCAAGACTGTTTATTGTGGCCTCGTCGGCTTCCAAAAACTATAACCCTCAAGGCCAGCTGACCAGCACGCCCAGAACTTGACCCCTGTCTTGTCCTTGAGTGGGTTTCTCAGTGGACCCGACTGCCGAGCTCCCTGGGGGACGTCTGGCTGGTCCAGAAGGGGAATTTCTTCCCCTTCCTATAAAGGCCCTGATTTAAGACTTGGGGGAGCTCACAGTGTCCCAATAGGACGGTCCTTACCTGGCAGCTTGGTTCCCGTAAGGCGGCCGCATTGACTAGGAGCTCCCGACGCGCCCAGCGCTGTCCCTACAGCCCTAGAGATGATGGGGCACCTGGGTGGCTCAGTCCGATAGGCATCCGACTTCAGCTCAGGTCATGATCTCACGGTTCATGGGTTCGAGTCCCGAGTCGGGTCCTGCGCTGACAGCTTGGAGCCTGAGGCCTGCTTCGGATTCTGTGTCTCCCTCGCTCTCTGCCCCTCCCCCACTCTCTCTTTCTCTCTCTCTCTCTCTCAAAAGTACATAAACATTAAAAACAGAGAGAGAGAGAGAGAGATGTGAACATTCCTGTCGTGTCTGCTCGAGGACAGGGAAGGGGAGACTGGGGTCACGGATACGGCCGGCCTCAGTGCCGGCCGAGCGGTGCCCCCAGCCCCCGGGCTCCTGGTCTGGGGGACATGCGGCCAGGTTGTCCGTACTTCCTGCTGCTCCCCTCTGTGCAGCTACGTTTGCTTTGGGCGTGTTTCCTCCCAGCCCCTCCCCTGCCCATCTTTCTCCCTCGATGCCCATCGCACCCGCTGTCCGTAAGCCACAGAACCACAGGACTTGAAACGTTCTAACAATCTTAGAAGCTTTCAAACTCGTTCTCCTGGCTCTGTGCCTCAGGGGGCTGATGGGCACACTTGGGGGGTGCAGACAGAGAAGGGCCTGGGGACGCGGGGCCTCTCGGCCCATCCGCCTGATGCCATCTGGCTGCCGACGGTCGTGGCCACCTGCTCCGTGCGACCGGGCATGAGCTGTTGCGCGGCGGGGGCCCTGGTGACGAGGTGCTGCTGGCAACATCGCACCTGCTTGGGGTTCGGCGCGTGGGTCCGAGGCCACCTGGGAGGTGACGGCTGCTCCCCTGCCCACGGTTTGCATTTGTGTAAAATGCTTCTTAAACTGTAAGAAGCTTGCGGGCCTGAGAGCCGGCACTGTTCTCTATCTACTAGAAGTAGAAAAACAAAAATACATGTTGAATTAACAATAATGTCGGGCGCCTGGGTGGCTCAGTCGGTTGAGCGTCCGACTTCGGCTCAGGTCATGATCTTTCGGTTCATGAGCTCGAGCCCCGCGTCGGGCTCTGTGCTGACGGCTCGGACCCTGGAGCTGCTTCACATTCTGTGTCTCCCTCTCTCTCTGCCCCTCCCCTGTTCATGCTCTGTCTCTCTCTCTCAAAAATAAATAAACATCAAAAAACAACAACAATAAGGTCAAAATTTCAAACTCCAATGGTATTATTTTTGTGAAGCCCGGATCACCTGGCTCGAGACAGATGCTGTCCGTGGCGAGGCGCCTCTCCGCGAAAGCCCGGCCAGTGAATACAGCCAGGGCCGTCTCTGCCTTTTCTCGCCGTTTGGAACCCTCGCTGGGAGCTCCACATTTAAAAGCCAATATTCGGATGGATGGGATCTATTAGTCTAATCTTTCGTTACGTGAAATAAAAAAGATCCTATGCGATTGAAATTAAAGCTTATATGCTTTCTATTTCTAAAACATTCTTTAAAATGCCCCACACGAAAATCACATTTCAGTTTCTAATAGCGATGAGGCTGTTGCAAGTATCTTTCTGGGCTTCTGACAGCAATGTTTTAGCCCGGCTTTCTTGAATCAATGCTAATGAACACCGCCTTGCCTTATTTTTCTCTGAGCACCGAAATCGCAGCTGCCTGCCAGGCCTGCTGAGGGATGAGTGGTAATCATTTTCAATTGGCCTCTGAGCCCGAAGGGCCCGATGCGGGAGAGTGACCGCGGAGCGCGGCTCATCTCGTGTCTGAACTCAGCCCGATTCGTGTTCGTTGTTTCTTGCAGGCGCTAAGGAGATTGATATCGCCGCGACCCTGGAGCACTTGAGGGACCAGAGACCGGGCATGGTCCAGACAAAGGTACTGTGGGCCAGCCCTCGGGCGTCTTTCCGCGGTTGTTTCCGAGCGAGGGCAGAGGGGAAGGGGACTGGACGTCTCCCAGGCAGGTCCCAGGCGGGACAGGGGCCCCTCCCAGGAGGGCCGGTCGGGGTCCCAGCAACCGCCCGAATCTCAACAGAAAACGAGGCAGGCAGACCTCCGGTGTTTGGAGCCCTCCATGCACCAGATGCAGGGGAAGGGGAGAACATCACATTTGTATAAAAAGATGTCAATGATAAACCCCAGCACCCTTGCAGGAGAATGTTCTAGATTCACTAAACATTCTGCCAGACTCCCCTGCTTCCGGCCCTCAGAACCACGGCTCTGTTGTGTGGTCGTCAGATGTCCCCCGGGTGCGCTGGGGTCCTCCAGCGCCTCAGCGTGGCTGATTTGCATACTTACTGAAAAGGCCACGTCTGCAGCAAAAGGCGGAAAGACAGGGCTGCTCCCGAGCTGGAAGTGTGGCGAAGCCGACGGTCCGTTCCGTTGGCGCTCGGAGACACCCGTGTCCAGCAGCAGCAGGAGCTCCCACGCCTGTTCCGTGAGAGCACTGAAGTCGCCAAGTACAGAATCTCCTCTTTGCCAAGGTCGTCCTCACTCTCAGAGGCTACGAGCCTCCACCAAAGACCCAAAGTCCGTAAAAGATGCCCTTGCAAAACTGCTTCTTTGCACCCAAGAGGACTTGAAGTTGTAAACAGCACTCATGAAATGGAGGTGGCCCAAGGCCCAGAGGAGTGTGCTCTGTGCCTTGGGGTGACGGTTCCGGGACTGCAGGGAGTTTCCCCTGCCTCCTGGGGTCCCGCTGTTTCCCCCAGAAAGTGCCAGAAGTCCCCAAGCCCCTGTTCTGTCTGAATGTTACTGTGGAACTCAAACGTGACACAAGGTCTGAGCTGGGTGGGGGGGAGGCCCTGGGTGGGGGAGAGGCTCTAAATCCCAAGCGCTCTGGGGAGAACCGAGAAGCCACGCGGCCGTAAGACTAGGCTGAACACATTGTGAGCTGAACACATTGTGAGCTGGAGGATTTCTTAAAATACCTCAACAGGGCCACCTGGCTGGTTCTTCATGGCCAAAGTCAACCCCGAGCACTGAGGCGAATGTAGCTTAATTCTCCTACAGAACCACAAACCTATCCTACACGGAACCAGAAGCCTCGTAAAGACTCCCGAACTGCCCCGGCCGTGCCCCCCGCCCCCCAGCGGCACCTGCCCCAGCCGGGGACCTCCACCCGGGTGCCAGCACCATGCACGCTCGGCCCCCGTCCCTCCGTGGCCCCCGGGAATGTGACGAGACCCTCATATGATCAGCGTGAAGAGACCTTATCAGTCACAGCACACTGTTTTCCTAGGGGTTTGTTTATCTGAAATTCTGACATTATTTCAGAGCTGCAGAACGCTTGCAGAAATAGAAATTCCCGTGTGCCCTCACTCGGCTCCCCCCGCCAGCACCTTCCGCAAGCACCGTGCGGCGATCGAGGCCGGGAAGCCGAAGCCGGCATCAGCATCCCACACACCTCACCTTTCTGTGCCCATATGCGACCTTTCTGCAGAATAACACCAGAGCTAAGGGCTGGAGTCCAGAGGAGAGCGGCCCCACTCACGGCTTCCCCCGCTTTTGTCCTTCCAGGGCCAGTTCGAGTTTGCGCTGACGGCCGTGGCGGAGGAGGTCAACGCCATCCTCAGGGCCCTCCCGCAGTGAGCCGCGGGGCGGGGGGGGCCCCGGGCCGGGAGGCGCCCGCACCCGGAATGACACAACTGCCTGGTCGGTGCAGTTTACCGGTTAAAATGCGCGTTTTCGTTCAACCAAATCACAGTAAGGAGAGATCGGTGGAATCCTGCGATGACAGGGGGCACTTTATCCGGTTTCACTTTCCCGAAAGAAAACCCTTTTCCTTGAAGCATTCACATTCTTAATTGCAAACAGCGTCGTCCTAACGACGCAGCAGGCTTCGCACTCCGCACGGCCTCCGAGGGCTGGCTCGTGACCTGTGAGTCTGGAGGGCGGCCGGCTCCGCAGGGAGGGGGCCCAGACGACGCGGGCAGGGCACCAGGCACGGCAGACACACGTGGCATTTGTCTCTGAGACGCTGCTCACCCAGAGGAGCCACTGGCTTCTTCGGGAGTCAGAGCAACAGTTACTAACATTCAGCAGCTGTGGGGCAAATACTAAGAAAATCGTCACCGCATCTCGGTTCTGTTCCCACCCGGGCTGCTTGACGCCCCCCCCACCCCAAGGTCCACGGCCCATCTCTACCACCCACCCCCAGGGGCAACCGCTTTCCCGCCTGGGGAGCCACACTTTTAACTTCAAAATACGGATTCACACGTCGCAACAGCAGGTGCAGCTGAAGAGCGCTCTCCCCCCGGGACAGCCGGAATCTGGGAACAGTCTGGCAGGTCCCAAGCTCCCGGTCCCCGAGGAGCGCTCTAGCCCCCCAGCAGGCACCTGTTCCCCCCTCTCAGGGGATGTCCCGGGCCCTGCCGGCATCCGGAGAGCACCTGAGCACCCGTTCCTAGAAGGACTTGCAGGGAGACGGGCATTTTAATCTGCGTGAGCTCGTAGCAGCAGGGAGCAACGTGGCAGTGCTGGCCGCAGGCCCCCCAGTTGTAAGCACCCCCCTCCCCCGTCGCCTAGGTCGGAGCCTCGTGTGACACACACGGGCGTCCAGAGGCGATCCGGGCTTGCCGGAATGGCACTTGACCGTGAGGTCTGCCACCGCCCGCCCCCGGAAACGGGGCTCATCTCGCTGAACTCGGAACGATGGAATCCAAGAAGGGGCGCAGACAGCTCCACACTGTTGGGCTCCATCTAGGATTCGCTGTGAGCGCATCCCCGGGCCCCCCCCCCCGCCCTGCTTCGTGCACACCGCCCTTCCCGTCCCAATGGACACTGCATCCCAGAAACGGTCGCGCTGGGAGAGCGGCCTCTGGCTGGGGAGGAAGACGCCAACACCGTTGTGTCTGTACGTGGTCCCGTCCTGTCGTCCACTGCAGTAGATCCGTGATGTGTTTGCCTGTCCGGAATCCCAATGAATAGAAACCAATTTATCTGAATATAGGAAGCATATACCTACTTGTAATTTCTAATTCTTATGTTTCAAGAGAAATCCTCCAGTGCGAGATATATAAATATATTTAACGGTGTCAGATTAAACTTTTGATTTCACATTTGAATGGTCTTTATTTGGGGAGGAGGGAGCCACCTCCCTCGCTCCGGCTCCGGACGTGAGGGCACGCGGGTTGCCGAGAGCAGGCGGGGGCCCTTCCCAGAATTCCACACCAGGTTTGCAGGGCCCGATGTGTACTAAAGAGAACATCTGGGAGGGTTCCCTCACAGTGAGGGGCGAGGCGGGCAGGGCGCAGTGAGGGGCGAGGGAAGGCCCCACCTTCCAGGAGGCTCTGAATTCACCCACCGGGGTGCCCACCCCTCCCCCAGTGGCCTCCTGAGACCATGTCTGGGGTGGTCCTAACGCTACTTGTCAACACTGGGGGCTTCACCGCCAAGTGATTCAGGATGCGTTTTTATGAAATGGTCGCTTGAGACCACGGGTTTTGTTTTTGTTTTTTTTTTTTAATGAAAACTGTTAGATGTAATCTCACAGAAAGAAAACGAAAGTGCCACCTTCCGCATGCAATTCTAGAACCTGATTAAATTCGGGAAACACACAACGGCTCGTAACAGCGACACAGTAAATCTCCGTGTGTTGGAACTCTGTTCATCGTGCTCCCTTGGAAATACACACGCGTGTGCTCACACACACACCTTCTGGTAAAGTCCTGGGAATGTGAGGGTTCTGGGGTTCCAGCCCGGCCCCTCCTGCCACGCTCCGCGCTGCCCCAGCCCCGCCCTCACCCCCCCCGCCCCCCTTCCCAGGGCCAGCTGCAACCGCCCTTACTCGGACCCACTTAGCCCCGACCCCAGGTGGCTGGGACGGGTCAGCGCTGAGACACTTTTGCATCTTCCTCCGAAGCCCCCAGGGTCACGGAGACCAGCACAGCCCTGTCCACTGACACCGAGTCCGCCCGCCACCGCGCCTGTCCTCGGCCGAGGCCCCGGAGCCCCGAGCACAGCGCCCGGGCGTCGGGGCAGGGGTGTCGGCCTCCCGTGTCCCAGGTGGACACGCGGGTCCCAGTGCTGCGCCCCAAACCAGGCCCGCCTGCACCAGCTGGGGCCCAAGGTTTGGGTGGTGCGAACAGGGCCCACAGAGGAGGCTGTGTTTTTCCCAGACCGTTCCCTCCATACTTGTAAAGGGCTGGTTAGCGTGTCCTCCGCTCTGTCAGCTGGCTCGCTCACTCTCCTTCTGCTGTTCCCTCCGTGGAGAAATGACCGTGATATTATCCGTGGTCTGTGTTGTGTGCTTTATTAACCAAGTAGAACGCTAATAAAACCTTCCTAATTAGTGGAATAGGCATTAATTCAAAGATGCTTATTGGAATAGAAAATGAGAATTTGATTATACCTCTGTTCCTAAACCGTGGCCGGGTTCCTTCTATTCAGGGTATGTGTTCAGGAACTGGCCTTAGCTGCTTCTCAGACAAGTGCTGAATGTCGCTTGCTTTTTACAGTGGCTGCAGGTGGGAAAGAGTGTCCTTGTCTTTCTGGACCAGGGGTCAGCGTCTCCCAGCCTGGCGCTCTGGCCCGGGGAGGGACGAGTGGCCCAGTGCCCCGGGCTGGGCAGGGGTAGACAAGGGCAGCGGGTCCCCAGCCCTTCAGAGTGTGCAGCGCGGCCCAGGTGCTTCCCCACACAGCCACCCACAAGCACCATCCCCACTCGGGGAGAACCTGCTTGCGTCCAGCCGCGGTAGGTTTGGGGAACAGCCGGGTACAGTGGGCTGGGCTGGGCCGCGGACGCTGCAGGGCTCAGCAGATCTGTGGAGACACTCCGCCGCATGGAAGCTTCCAGAATCCGTCCTGCACCTGCTCCAGGGACGCTGAGGGCTCCCGGGGTTGCTTCTGGCTCTGAAAGCAGCCCGGGTCTCAGGCAGGAGGGGGTGGGCAGAGACAGAAGGCAGGAAGGAGCCCCCAGCTCTGCTAGCCCATCTGAAATGTCACTTTCAAGGCCCTCACCTCCCTCTTCCCGCTCTCCACCCTGCTCTCGCTGTCTCTCAGTCTGTCTCTTCTCCCTCCTGGGGCATCTACTTTGAAGGAACAACTTACACGTGTCTTCTGGTTTGGATTTTTTAAAAAGTAGACCCACGAGTGCGGGGCTGTCCTGCTGTTTTAGGACCGCGTGCTCCCTGTGGGGTGGGGGCCGTCGAAAGGGTCAAGAGACGATGCAGACTGTGCCCGTGGCCTGCGTGGCAGGTGCCGCGGGCCTGGCTGACCCCCCGTAGGGCACTGGACCCCGAGGCCGGCTCACGCCAGGCCCCGCAGGAGCCAGAGCCCCCTCCGCGGCTGACCACATCCCATCAGGGGTCCAAGTGGGTGCAGAGGCCCAACTGGGGCCGCTCTGGGGGGCTGCCTGTGGGGCTGGGGCCTCGGTGAAAACAGCCATGCTGCCCTCCCTCACGTGCCCGCAGTAGTGGCCTGAGAGCCACAAGCTGCCACCATCTGTGTCACACCTGACCCAGGCGCCACAACAAACACACGTGTGTTACTACATGTGGTCATGCACGCACACACACACACCCGTATGCTCACAGGTGCACGGGGGGCAGGACTTCCTGGGATGACAAATATCCGGAATCTAGAGACCGATCGATCCCTTTGCTTTAAACTCCATCTGAAGCAGGTGACACTGAGCACCACCCAGGGATGCCTCTCCAGGGGCTCCAGTCCCAAAGCCTCCCCGAGGATCCAGGGCCGTCCGCCCACCCGGCCATGGGGTTTTCCTGAGAGGGGTCCTGCCCCTCGGGTGCCGACCATCCCCACGGCCAATGGCAACCAGCCCGAGACCCGGCCGAAGGTCAGGCCCACTCCCCCGTCTGCAGAGGGACACCTGTGAGCGCCCTGCTCCTGTGGACCCCGGGGCTAGAGAGACAGAGCCTGTGGCCCCACAAGGCTCAGCCGACCCCTTGCAAACAGCCCAGCTCCCGGTTCAGATCTGAACCACCCTCTCGTGTCTCTGTCATGTCCTGACACAATTATAATCACAGCACAGGAATGACTTGATTGATCAGGTCTCTGGAAACAGCTCTCCCTTCCTCGGGCGCCGTTTGGTCAGCCCCCAGCCCCCAAACCGGGTTCTGGGTGAACGTGGCCACGATCCTGAGGCTTGCTTTCCTTGCCCTCCTGCGCACCACACCAGGGCACACGGCCATCGCCGTCCACTTGTGGGGGACCCCGGGGCAAGGCCACGGCCTCTGTGTCCTCCCCGCAGCCCCTCTGTCCCCACATCCAGGTTGGGGCAGGGGAGCGGCTGAGCGGCAGCTTCCCGCAGCGTCCACAGGGGCCCGGCCACACCCCCGGCCCCGCATTCAGCCCGTGATGCTCACCCGCTCTGCCTCAGCTTCCCCGTCTGTAAAATGGGCTCCACACTCGACTTTGGGGCGAGAACCACACAGAGGCCCGGGTCGGGTGGATGCCAGCCCCACTGTACCCAGCCGTTTCTCATCCAGCATCGTGGCTGACGGCCCTGCGCTCTGCGGAGGGACCCTGTCAACGACACTTGGGATCCACCCAGGCTCTGAGCAAGTTAAGAAATCCACCAAAGGGGGCAGGACGCCTGGGTGGCTCAGCTGGTTAGGCGCCAACTTCCGCTCGGGTCAGGATCTCACTGTTCGTCAGCTGTTCCAGACCCACGTGGGGCTCCGCGCTGACAGCTCAGAGCCGGCTTCAGATTCTGTGTCTCCCTCTCTCTCTCTCTCTGCCCCTCCCCTGCTCACACTGTCTCTCAAAAATAAAATAAACATAAAAAATCAAAAGAAGAAGAAGAAAAGACATCAATCAAAGGCAAAGGCGGGAGCCAAAATTTGGCCTTGAAGGAGGATGGGGCTCGGGCGGGATACTGAGCTCCAGGGGCCCCGCCCACCACTCCGTACCCCGCCCGCCGCACCGCGAAGACCCCGCCCACCACTCCGTAAGGCCCCGCCTACCGCACCGCCCCGGCCGGCCACGCCCACCACGCCTTCCTTCGGTCACGCCCACCACGCCTCCCGCCTCGCCCCGGTCGCGCGGTCCTCTGTGACCCTCCGCCCGCCTCGACTTGGGTTTATCGAGTCCGCAGACTGCTCACTCCTGCCTCCGTGTGCCTCACACGTTCTCCTTTTCTCTCCCCTTTTCTTCTCCAATCGGAAAGGTCAGACCCTGAGCAGTCAGCCCGCCGGGCTCGCCGATAAAACCCGGCGCGGAGCTCTGGCCGCCCCCCGCCCCCGCCCCAGCAGGCTCCCCAGGCTCGGGGCGCCCACCCGGCACCGGCCGTGACCGCCCGTGACCGCCCCGGTGGAGCACCGCGGAGCGTGCGCTGTCGGGGCCAGGGGGCTCCCTCACGGACGGGGACGGGGACGACCCCGCGGGCTGTGGTCGTTTCCCGGAGGAACCCGAAGAGAGCAACGGGGTTCACCCAGAGGCAGGGGCTGCCGACGGCGCGGCTCCGCCCCTCAGGGGCCGGAGAGGCGGGCGCGCCCCCTCTGCCCTGCGTGCTCGACCCCGACACCGGGACCGGCCGAGGGCGGGGTCGGCGAGGGGGGTGTGGGGGTGTGAGCAGTCAAGGCCACCTTTCCACGAAGGCCCTGAGGACGGGGCTCCGCACCCACCGCACCCCGCATAGACCCACACCCCCCACATGCCACACCCCCCCACGTACACACCCTGCGTAGACCCACACACCCCACGCACACACCCACGCGCACACACAGACACCCCCACACGCACCCCGCATAGACCCACACACCCCCCACACCCGGCACCCACATCCCATACACCCCCACACAGATACACACCCCACACAGGGCACGCGTGATGGCACCGTCGTCCCTGCCAGGCGGGTCACCTCAGCCAGCGGGGCCCAGCAGCTCTGGTGCCGCCCCAGTCTTGCCTTGGAGGCCCCCACGGCGGCTGACACCTCGCTCCACGGTGTCCCTGTAACTACGTCTCCTAAGTTCAAAGGTGCGTTATTATCGGAAAACACGATCACGGAGAAACCATGAAAATCTCAAGAGTACTGAGCAAGGAACCAGGTTGTTTTGATAAACCCCCAAATTCCGAGATCAGGATCACACGGGACGCGGTGGAAGGCACGGGAGCCCTGACCCCTCCGTGGCTCCAGGGGTTCAGCAACCCGGTCCGGGGTGTGGGACGGGAGGGGACGCAGGGTGCCGGGTGCCTGGCCTGCCGTGAGCCTGTTCTGCAGGCTGCCAGAGGGGCCGAGACCCCCCACCCCCACCCCAGGGGCTCCCAGGACCAGGGAGGGAGGAGGAGGGGGGGGACGACGGCGCGGAAGGTGGGAGGGGGGTGGGCACAGCGGGGCAGCAGACAAGGAGGGTGCCTGTGCGCATCCGCGCGTCTGTGTGTGCGTGCACGTGTGCGCACAGGTGCGTGCGTGTGAGAGGGCAGCAGGAGAGGCGGGGCAGAGAGGTCCCCTCCCAGGCCCTGGGGCGGGCGGGGCGGGCAGGGCGGGAGGGTGGAGGTGCCAGCTCTTTCCCTGACCGGCGTGGGAACACCGCCTCACAGAGCCGAGCGCAGTGAGGGGCGGAGGAGGTGGGATTGGCCCCGGCGCTCTGTACCCCCAGACGGTGCTCAGAGCGAGCCCAGCCTCGGTGCTAGCTGTGCCCGGAGAGGACTTGCCCATCGTGTTCCAAGTCTCAGGAACCCCCCCCCCCCCCCCCGAGGAGGAGGCGTCTGAGGCCAGGGCACTTGGGGCATCAGGATCTCTCTACTCACAGCAGCTGCTAACCCTGCAGCGTCCTGCATGGGGCCCACAAGGCCAGGGCTGGATTTCAGCCCCAACTTGTCCCCTCAACCAGAGGCCCTTGCGCAGTGTACGACACGTACAACTGGACTCAAGTGGGAAGAACAGAGGCTGCCGGGCCTGAATATGAGGCTGAACAGCCCTGAATAGGCACGAGGATGTGGCCGGGCGGTGCGGGCACCAAGACTCACCATCTGCCCAAGCTTGGGGCCACTGGGGGGCCCTGTCCAGCTGTAAGGCCATGGGAGGTTTGGGCTCAAGGCCTACTGGGTCAGGGTCTCCTTGGGGGGGTGGGGGGTGGGAATCTGGGTGAACAGGCCCCCCGGGGGAGCGTGGGGGTCCACGACTCCAGGGGGACACTTAACCTAGGGCTCCACGAGCGCAGCCAGGAGGCTGTCCGGGCACAAGTCCTCCACTCTGCTCTGATCCTTCTCTGACGCCCTGCCCTGTGTTCCTCTTTGTGAAGCGCTTCAGATCCCGTCTTGCGACCAGATTAAAGGCAGAAATAACTGCTTTGAAGCACCAACCACGTCCACGGAGAACGTGGGCTCCAGGGACCATGTGACTCCCAGTGCCTGCTCCACGGTCCAAATGTGACTTCCTCACCCAGACTTTGCATCCAGGCCTGTCCCCAAACTCAAACCCCTAGGGGCTGATAATCAGACGGTAGGCGTCGGACGGGCGTGGTCTGAGTCCTGGTTGCACAGCCCGCGGGAGCCACCCCGGGCCGTCCAGCCGGTCCCCTCCTCCACAAGGCCTCCTGGACTGCAAACTCCCCCCCACAAGCCACCCGCGTGCTCAGAGCCCCAAACGTCCGGAGGCCCTCCCCCACCTTCCCCTTTCCGCAGGCTCACAGACGCTCCCACCCCCGCCCCCCAGAGCCCAGCCCCCCACAAGTTCAAGCTGCCGCCTCTGGCCCGGGCTATCGTGCACGTCTTTCTCTGCTCCCCAGTCAGCAGCCAGGGTGGCCCCATTAAACCCTGTCACCTGTGCCCCATCCCTTCTTTCCCAAACAAGCTCACCCCTGCATCGGAGGTGGGCAAGGCGGATCCGGCCTGCTGTGGGGGAGCCTCGGCGCCCAGAGCTGGAACTGGAGGGGACTGGGTGGGGCGTGCACACCTGGGGTGCGTGCTAGGTGCCTGTGGGGGAGGGGGGCCCGGGAAGGTGGGGCTGGAGCCTTGCAGGGGGCGCCCCGCAAAGGGTGCGAGGGCCTGAGTGAACTTGTACGTGAGTCCCGCACACTCCCCACGCTCCCCCCCTGCCGTGGGCCCCAGAACTACGAGGAAGCAAGGCCTCGCCCCTGACGGTCCCTGCAGCCCCCGCCTCTGTGCTCTGACCGGACAGCAATGTGACTCAGACGCGAGGGTGGCCTGTCTCCCTCCGACATGGGTCACTTGAAGGACTTCACACAGATCCTTCTAAATTGGTCACCATTAGACACACACACACACACACACAAATCGTTGCTCTGTAAATACAACTAACAAAATTACACACATTTTTAAATCTTAATTCTGTTCTTGAGAAACGGCACAAAGATGTGATTTCTGTTTCCTCACGTTGAGACACAGGTTCTCCGGACGTGCGGACGTCTGTGGCCACGCTGGGGACTGCCTCTCACACACTAGGCTCATAAGCACCTTCGTTAGGACGAGGCGGGCTCGTCCCTCGTGGGGAGTAAATGCCCGGGACCTCGCTGGAGCCGCCCTCCCCTCCCCTCCCCTTCCTTCCTCCTCCCCCTCTCCCCCACCGCACAGTCGTCAGCATCCCCCGCTGTGTGACAAACACCCCAGGCTGGTGGCTTCAGGCAACCACCCTGCGGCTCTCATGATTCCGCGCTGGCTGGACTCAACCACGGGCGTAACGTGGGGTCCGTCGCGGGGCCGACACGCGGGACGGGCTCGGCCTCCTGTCCAGTGCTGGCCGGGGACGGCGGGCCCGCGGGGACCCTGGCTGCGTGTCTCTGAGCCTCTCCCCTGCCCCACCAGCCTGAGCGGCTGCGCCCGCACATCCGGCTCGGGCAGACGGCCTTCCTAAAGGAGAGAAGAAAAGCCGGCCCGTTCCCAGTAGTCCGGACCGGGCGGCCGAGCGTCCGTCCTGCCGCGTTGTGCCGGCCGGAGCCGAGGGCCGCGGACGCAGGCCCGTCTCCCCGCACCTGTGCCTCCTCGGGGAGGGACCACGGGCTCACTGCACAGGGCAGCCGGCACTAGCCTCAGCAGAGGACGTGCGTGGGCCCTCTGTGTGACCGTCCCCCCCCCCCCCGGACTTCACGCCCGGAAGGCCAGCTCACGGTCGTGTGGACCCCGGGCCCGCTGCCCTCCTGCGAGGAAGAGTCCAGAGACGTGTCTGCAGCCGGCGGGCAGCTGACGCGAGGAGAGAAGCAGAGAAGCAGGGGCGAGGTCACAGCGAGACGCCCCGGGGCCGGCCCGTGGGGGGCAGCCACCACTGGGAGCCCTGGGCTGGTTTGGAAGCGGGCGGGGGTGTCATCCGCTGGAGACCAGGCGCCCCCGCCCTCCGCCTCCCGCCGCGGGTCCTGGGCTGTGAGGCGATGGGAACTTCGCTTTGCCCCGGCCGACCCGACCACGGCACTCGGGGACAGGGCAAGGACACTGCCTCTCAGTCTCGGGCTGGCCTGGCTCTGCCCTCCCAGGCCCCCCCTCCACCCCGGGCACCTACCTTTCCTGCCTGATACCCCCACTTAGCATCAGGCCTGCCCCAGCCCCGATCCCGAGTCCTCCCGGGAGGCCCCTCCCCACAGGGGACAGTGAGGACGCCCGCCCCAAGCCCCAGCTCAACGGAGCCCGCCGTGGGGCCGCCCGTGCTGCTCTCGGCCTGCCTTCCGGGGTTTACGTCGCCGGCCCCCTCTGGTCCAGGTGGCTGTCGGGAGTCCCAGGACCTGGATCCTTGAACGCCCGATCGGAGCCCCTCAGAAGTGCTGCTGGGACGACCACTCAGGCCCACCCCCGCCACCCCCGGCGGGCGCCCAGGACACAACACAGGCCTTCCAGGGGCAGCAGCAAAGCTCGTGTGCCCGAAACTCCGCGGCCCCTCCTGGCGGTCCCTTCATGTAGAGCTTGAGTGATGCTGATGGTTCCCTCTCTGTCTCTCTGTCTGTCCGTCCCTCCTGTCTCTCTGTGGATCTCTGTCTCTGTCTCTCTGTCTGTCTCTGTCTCTCTGTAGATCTCTGTCACTGTATCTCTGGCTATGTCTGTCTCTCTGTCTCTGTATCTGTCTCTGCATCTCTGCTTGTGTCTATCTCACAGTATCTCTGTCTCTCTGTCTCTATCTCTGCCTGTCTCTGTCTGTCTCTGCTTCTGTATCTTTATCTCTGTCTCTCTTTCTGTCTCTGACTATATGTCTTTGTCTCTGTCTCTGTTTCTGTCTATCTCTGTCTCTAACTCTCTTTGTCTCTCTGTCTCTCTTTGCCTGTTTCTGTCTCTGTCTCTGTCTCTCTCTGTCTCCCTATCTCTGTCTCTGTCTCTCTTTAAGTGTCCCTCCTTGTCTCTGTCCCTCTGTCTCTGTCTCTCTGTCTTTCTTTGTCTCTGTCTCTCTCTTTACCTCTGTCTCCCACACACACGTTCCTTGTTTTCCCCTAGGAAGTTACAGCCCATCTCGTGCCTTCGGGACCCCCAGCCTCCACCCTGCGGGGCGCCCCAGCCCTGAAAGGCCCGGAGACGCAGTGACTCCCACGCGGGGAGGTGGTCTGTCCAGCAGAGTCACTCGGG
Organism: Prionailurus bengalensis; assembly: GCF_016509475.1. Taxonomy (NCBI): domain Eukaryota; kingdom Metazoa; phylum Chordata; class Mammalia; order Carnivora; family Felidae; genus Prionailurus; species Prionailurus bengalensis. The sequence goes on along the minus strand of NC_057348.1, from coordinate 167,566,114 downwards.
AGCAAGTTCTCCTTTTATGTGGAAGCGGGAGGGTGAACTTTCGGGTTGGGAGCAAAAGCTGCCTTGCGTAAGCGCCCGATTTAGAACCGTTTGCTGAAATTAAGCCTTTGTTCACCGGACGTTTTTAGACTGAGTAATTTTCAACTCCTGCCAGATGATAAGTAATCTGTTTTATTAGGAAAAATAAAACTTGTCATATTTGTGCAGGGGTTAAATCAGACTTCTCGGCCGTGTCACCTGCTCTCCTGTGTGTGGACGCAGCCTCCACGCCCCCTGGACCCACCCGGGCCCCTCACAGCCCGTGGAGGCGCCTGCAGGGGTGGGCCGTGAGGGGCCCGGGCTCTACCCCCGAGCACACAGCCGCCGTGTGCGACAGCCCCGGGCCAGGCAGCCGTGTGGACGACAGCCCCGACTTCAGCCCCGAGACGGTGGGGGAGGAGCGCGGAGCCAACAGTCGTGAGCGCTCACCCGCCCTCTGCTCGTCACGCGCAAGTTCGCTGGACCCTCGCGACTGTCCCCAGGACAGGTGTGGTTATTACCGACCCGCTACCGAGCGGGACACTGAGGCGCAGAGGGATGGGCCTGGCCAAGATCCCACGGCCATTTGCTGGGGACAGGTGTCCGGGCCACCCGCCCCAAACACCTGCCTACTCCCAGGCGGCCCGACAGGAAGCGCTGGCCGAAAGGTAAGTCCCAGGACCGGAAGGGCACATGGGGCCCCGACCCGGGAGTGAGGTTGGATGAGACCTCCCAGAGGAGGTTACGGCCCGGCCCGGGACGCCGCGCTCTGCCGCCCCCGAAGCAGAGGTCGCCGTGGAAGGCCACCAGGGTCACCGCCTGCCGGAACGCACAAGCCGGACGCGGCCGGGCCCGGGCAGATGTGCCTCGCGGCCTCAACCAAGAGGCCAGCAGCATGTCCCTGGTGCGTCAGCCCGGGGGAGCTGTCTGGGCACGGGGACCCCTGCCTGCCCTCTCCCTCTGCCTCCGCCTCCGCCCGCCTGGGAGCCCCCGTAGGGCGCCACGCCGGCCAGGCCCTCGCGTCTCTCACTACCGGGCGCCTCCAGGTGAGCTCGGCCCGGCCTCCAGGATTCTAGCCGGCGCTGGACGTCACGGAAGGACACGCTGTCCCCACGGCGCCCCCCCCCCCAAGGGACCGTGCAGCCACCATGCTATCACGATCGTTGTGCAGTCTGGCACGGGTGGCGGGGTCGTTCTGAGCTATTGAGCCTGCACGTCCACGGCCGGGGTCGCACCTTCACGGGACAGGAGTCCCAGAGGAAGAGGAGAGGGAGAACGGGGCAAGAATACTCGACCAAGTAACACTCAAAAAAGTCCCGAGTTTAACGAAAGACCTGATTGTATAGTTTGAAGAAACCGACAAGCCCCGAACAGAAAAAATACGAAGAGAAACGTGGCTGGGTGTGTAACAAACTGCCAGAAAGTCTCGACCGCATCTAGTGAAAAGAACCCGCTGTATAGAGGGACACGACAACCCGCACCGCTCCTCTGCCGTGGCCCTGGCCGACCCGGTGGGAGACCCAGGGGAGCTCGCTCGCCTCTAGGGCCAGGCCTGGGACAGCTTACGGGGCCTCTGCCACTTTCTAGAAGCCAGAGGCCAGCCACGGCCCAGCCAAACTCCAGGCGAGGCAGGAGGCCTCGCTAGTCCCGCGTGGTGAGCTCAGCTGGGGAAAGGAGACTCCTCTCTCCCTGCCTCTTGTGATCTGACCTTGGTGCTTCAGGAAAGCGCCCATCTAGACAGTTTCTTGCCATTTACTTTTTCTTTTCCTCTTTGAAAATTAAAAACTTGATAGTTGCTGAGAAACCGAAGAATAAAGTTAATGATATATTCATACAAAACAAAGTCAAGCCATAAATCGGAAAGTGCAACCAGAGATCTTAAGGAACCAGCCCCCTTCACCTCGAAAGCCCCTGAAGGGTTCAGACTTCCCCCTCAGAACTGCCACGCCTTTCGCCCCACAAACCCTGCAATCGAACATCCTTCGTTTTCACCAGCGGGGCTCCAAATCACTTCTAAAGATCTTAATCTGCGCGACTGTATTCTGTTTTGTCTAATTGCTATTTCGGCAGTACTGTTTTCTATTCTACTGCTAAAGGTTTTTGCAAACCGGCCTGGGAATCTCAACACCGTTGACGACTGACTCTTCGTGCAAAATACCTTCTAAATTTCAAATAGCGCTTCCTGCCTGGGAATAAGGCACCGTCTACATTTTTAAATTTTTTTCTCAAATTATTTAAACTGAATAAATTCAAATTCAAGCTAAACTGACGCAGAAACACAAAACACACAGTTTGTCCGTTTCTCTTACCCCCACCCCCTGCCTCTTACAACCACCAATCTGTTCTCTGTGTCCGTGAGCTTGGTTTTTGGGGGACGGTTTTGATTCCACGTGTAGGAGAGATCACACAGTATTTGTTTCTCTGACGTATTTCACTGAGCATAATGCCCTCAAGGTCTCTGCATGTTGTAAATGGCAAGATTCCATTCTTCATATGGCTAATAGATCGTCTCGTGTATATCCTCATCCATCAGTGGACACTGAGGTCGTTTCCATATCTTGGCTGCTGTGAATAATGTGGCAGTGAACATGGCCGTGTGGATATCTCTTCAAGATACTGCTTTCAAAAAAAATTTAATGTTTATTTTTGAGAGAGAGAGAGCAAGAACGCAAGTGGGGGAGGGGCAGAGAGAGAGGGAGACACAGGATCCGAAGCAGGCTCCAGGCTCCGAGCTGTCGGCACAGAGCCTGACAGGGGGCTCGAACCCACGAACCATAAGATCATGACCTGAGCCAAAGTCGGACGCTTAACCGACTGAGCCACCCAGGCGCCCCTCTCACGGGATTTTCTACAGGGCCTTCAGAGTCCTCTGCATAGGGCATCATGGCATCTGCAAATAGTGACGGTCTTGCCCTGCCTTTCCATTTCAGTGCCCTTCTCTTTCTTGCCCAATTGTTCCAGAAGGACCTCCAGCTGACTACAAGTGGTGAGTCTGGGCGTCTCGGCCTTGTTTCCGATCCCAGAGGACAGCTTCCAGCTTCTCACCGTCGAAGACGATGCTAGCTGTGGGGTGTCATACACGGCCTTTATTAGGGTGAGCTATGTTCCCTCCATACCTGCTTCCTTGAGACTTCTTTCACAAATGGATGTTGAATTTTATCAGATGCTTTTTCTGCATCTGCAGGTGTTCTCGTGATTTTTATCCTTCACCTGGCCAACGCGGTGAATCCCGTTGGTGGCTGCGTGGCTGTCGAACTATCCTTGCATCCCTGGAATAAACCCCGCTCGGCCGCAGTGAGTGGTCGTGTGGACTGTTGAATCTGGTTTGCTAATCTCTTGTTGAGGATTTTTGCCTCTATGTTCACGAGGATGTAGCCCCGGAAGCGCCGTCTGCATTTTAATTCTTTGGAAACGCATACTCCATGAATGGTAGACGTAAGCGCTCGCAATTACCCAAAATGCCCGTTTAACCAAAGACGCCCACTCCCCAACCATCTCACTCAGTGGGAGCTACGGTTGCAAAGGGATCGATCCCCCGGAAGGCTCAGGGATGTGCCTCCAGCAACCACGGCACAGTGGTGGTTTAGGACATGCCTCTAATCCCCCAACAATCCCATGCAGGGTCAGCCCCTTCTCGAGTCATGGCTCGGCAGCAAACCACATCAGTTAACAAATGGACGAAATACGTGGAATCTCTGATCATCTGTAAGGCACCGGACCGATGTGAGGGCTGTTAATAATGAGAACAAACGTGCCGCTGTTCCTGTAGGTCAGCCCTGAACGCACGGCGATCCACGCACCAATTTTCCAGAGCAGGACGAAGATGTGGCGGCTTGAAATGGAACGCGAGGTGTAGCGTTGCCGGGTGCCCTCCAGTCACCTCAGCAAACAGCCGGCCTCCACGTGGCTTACAAAAGACGGACCCCAGGAGATGGGAGAAGTGGAAGAGTGGCTTCCCCGGCGGGAACGTCCATCACTGTCTACACCATTTCCCGCATCCTGATCCTGAGGGTCAGTGTGCGGAGCGATTGCGCTCAAGCTGGCTCTGCTGATGTCACCTTCTTGTCACCTTCAAGTGACAGTCTGCTGGAGGGGCGTGCCAGGAGCAGCCCTGCAGAGCACTGGACACAGGGCAGGGCGCCCGGTGCAGAGGTGAGTCGGGGAGGGGGAGGAAATGGGGATGAGCCAGCAGGAGGGAGGCAGCAAGTGGGGCTGAGAGAAAGCAGAAGTCTGCGGTTGCAGAGCAGGGCTCGGTGGAGACCCTCCCAGAGCTGCGTTGGGACAGGAGAGGCAGGTGGCCCGTATCTGTTGATGGAAAAGGATGATGAGGTGAGAGAATGTTAGCTCTGGGAGATGTTTCCCAGGCCGTGTATGCCCACCCCTCCCTCTGCCAACATGCGTGTGCACACACATACACACACGTACACGCACACATGCACACGACTGTATACACATGGTGCACCTACCCGTGTACACACACCCACACATGCACACACACGTGCGCACAGATGAAAACGTCAGGACCCACAGGGGCTACGTGACTTCCCTAGGTGACATCTGGGAAAGGGGAGAAAATGTCACCCAGAAATGTACTAGAATCCCGCCTACCTGAGCTACACTGGCGCTACACGCCTTGACCGAGGCCTTGTCACTTGGCCTCAGACCCCATTTCCCAAAGGGCAGCTCACCGGGTAGAGCGCTGGTCAGCCCGGGCCTCGCTCGGACAGAAGGGCGCTCGGCGGTGAGTCTCCAAACGAACCCTGCGCGCAAGCAGCCAGTGCCAGGGGCCCGTCGCAACTGCCACCCCTCCCGGACACCAGCCCGCCTGGCTCGCTGACCCCAGACCGCCCCCCCCCCCCCCCCCCCGGGTTCAGCAGGCACCATGCCGGCCACCAAACACACAAGGAGGCCCGTCCGGGACTGCGTGGTCCTCGCTGGGGCTCCTGGCGCGCCCAGTTCACTCCCACTTTATGGATGAGAACATTGACCTTTTCCCGGGGTCACCGGGTAGCAAAGCCCCCACGGGGCTCCCGGTGTGTCCCCGAGGAAGCTGGCTCAGCCGCGGGCCCCTCGCCGCCCGCCCGTGGCTGGAGGCTCGTTTCCCAGGCGCGCCTCTCACCTTGAAGGGAAGCTGGGGAGGCTGGCTGCGCTCCCTCGCGCCGTGGGGCTGGGCCGCACCCTCTGCGTCACAACCAGTCCCCTCTGTGCGCCCTGCCCGGTGCCCAGGTACTTGTATCCAGGTCTGTGCTCTTTTCTTTCGGACTTTCTTTCGGACGGAACCGAGGGTGTGTTTCACTCACTCACTGCTCGCGGAGCGCGATCCCATTCTGGCCAGGGTCGGAACTCCGTGCCTTGGGGGCGCCCAACGCCTGTGCCCTCTGCCGTCCCCGGAAATGGACATCTAAGGGTGACGTGTGTGTGCCGACGCCGCACGGGGATGCGCCTCCGTCGTGTCCGCCCCCTCGGGCGCCCCCACGGGATTGTGACGGTCCTCTCCAGCCCAGCCCCCCCCCCCATTGTCTCACTGCTGTGCCTCACACCTGGGGGCCGCCGAGCTGGGCGGGGGCTCCGGGGCGGTGGGGTTTCGGTGGGTGGCCGCCCACCTTTCCTAATTCTACAGGCTGAGATGCGTGCTGGCGTCCGGCTGTGGGTGTCCCCACGGCACAGGTAGCCGAGCAGGGACCCGCCCCCTGCGGTTTGCGGCGGCGGGAGAGGGGCGGGGGCGGGGAGGGGGAGAAGGCGGGGGGGGGGGGGGAGGGGGGAGGGGCGGGAGCAGGGGGCGGGGGCGCGGCCTAGGGCTGCACCTGTCTCAGGCGCGGGCAGGTGCGGCGGCAGCCCGCCGGGTGGGAGGGGTGGCCGGGCGGGGGGCGGAGGGGAGCTCCGGGCGCGGAGCCGCCAGCACGCCTGGGGCCCGGACGACTGCCACCCCCCGCCCGCCCCGCGCCCGGGGGTGGGGCGGGGAGGGGGCTCAGCCATCCGCCCCCATTCACAAAGGCAGGCTCGCGGCACCCCGGCCCGCCCGGCGCGGCGCCTGCGCGTTCCCGCCCGCGTGTCTCCCGCTCTGGGTCCGGAGCGCGTGCGCGGCCGAGGGCGGGTCTTCCCCCTCCCTCCCAGCGCCCCGCGAAAGCTCTCACCTCCCCCACGTCAAAGAACAAAGAACGTCTAGAGCGCCCGCCGGGTCCCTGAGGAAGGCCGAGCTGTCAGGGCACCGACCTGCCCGCGTCTGCAGGTTCTCCTTCCATTTCTTCTTCCCCCTCCCCGAGCTGCAGCGAGCCCCCCCCCTCCCCGCGCCCGGAATCCGCGCTGCGTCAGCCGGAGCCTCGCGGGGAGAAAGAAGGCTTTGGAGTAGGGTCGAGGGGCGACGGGGGGTCCTTGATGGGGTCACCCAGAGACCGCTGCCACCGTAAAGCAATCTTGACTGGAGGGGGTGCGTCCTGGCAAAGAAGCAGCCCAGGGGTGCCGGCGTGGTGGCGCGGGGGCACCCGTGGGCTCTGTCTGCCCAGGGCCCCGCCTACGGGCCACCCTGCCCCAGGGCCCTTATACGTGCCCTGACCCGCATCCCTTGGGTCTCCGGGGCGGCCCAGATAGCGTCTTCCTGCGCGTCTTCGTGGCTCCAGACGGCGAGGGTCGAACTCTTTCACTGTCCTGACAAGCGCTGCCTCCAGACGCGGGCTGCGGGTCCGCCCTGGCTCCTGACGCTGGGGCTGGGGAGAAAGCTGGCTGTCTATTATCCGGAAGTCAGAGTTCTGGGTGATTAAGGGTAAACAGGAAGCCCGCACCAGTGACGGGGCCCCAGGAAGACCCCGAGGCCGCGGGTGGGCCTCACTCTTCACTCCTGTTCCCGAAGCCCAGTGGGGGGAGCACGTGGGGTTCCTTACCAGCGGCGGGGCTGACAGAAGGTTCACGAATAGCACTGTGGGGACGATGCAGACAAACCCACAGCAGTACGACCGCGCGTGAAATAACCAGCCGAAGATTAACAGGAAGCCCTGTGCAAACCAAGTGTTACCTTCGGAGGTGGCTTCAGATGCGAAGGTGTCCCTCCCCACCCCCCACCCCCGCCACGTTCCCCTTGCGGGCTCCCTGCATTTCACGGGGGAAGGTGTCCCCTCTAGGCGTCAGCCGCCAACCCCCACGCCCACGACGATGCCCAAGGACCGCGGCCTCCCCCAGACTCGCCTCACCTACAGCTCTGCTGACTTTTCCACCTAAAACCCACGGCACCGAGCTCCACCTCCCAGAGCCCCGGGTTGGATAAAGGACACCGGGAGCCCACAGGAAGGCTCCCCGTCCGGCGGCCTCACGCGTGGCCTCCGCTCCAAATTCCCCCCTGACCTCAGGCCACAGCACGGCCGCTCCTCTGCCTCCTCCGGAGCCCTTCCCGGCCCGAATCCGCCTTCGCCCCCCTGCACGACTCTGCCCAAAGGCCGTCTAGCAGTCACTTCAGCCACCCCGAGGAAACGCAGCCCAGGCCCGCACAGCTTGGCGGGCCGCCCTCCGCTGGAGGAGCCTTCCCCACGCTGGCCGCCCCCCCCCCCCAGGCTGGACTCCGGCAGGCGGGGCCCACGCTGTCTGTGGCTCTTCCCACACGGCGGCATCCTCCCCGCACCCTGCGGGAACCCGGGCTGATCCTTCAAGACCCAGGCGGCACCGCCCAGGTCGCCGTCACCCGCGCAGACTCATCACAGAGCCGCGTCCCCCTGCACACCGCGGGACCGAGACTGTTCGGCGGTGAGGTTACAGCTGGATGGGGGCACCTCGCAGCCTGGCACGTAGTAGGCGGCCGGGGAGAGTCTGAAGGCAGGGACCCGCGTCCCTCCTGCCCTTCCCCCGGCACTCACGTCCACTGTCTTTAAAATTGTTATTTCTATCCTTCCTTGTTCCAGAAGGATCTGAGGCGACTTTGATCGAAACTTCACAAAGACTGATTTCCCAGGAGTCCCGGATTAGTTGAGAGCCAGAGGCTTAAAATTATACATTCACTCATTCAATCAATCAGCAAATATTTATTCAGCTCTGCGTGCTGGGAACAGGTTCAGTCCACGCGGGCCACGAATTTGCACGTCGAAGTCCACGCGGGCCATGAACTTGCACGTCCAGCCCCACCCAGACCACCTCGGGGCCCCAGCGGTGCCTGTGGACCACAGGCCTGGGAAGTGAGCTCAAATGCTTACACGTGGTCCCAGGAGGAAGGCGGGGGCGGGGGAAGCCAGTATCCTGGGCCGAGAAGCCACGTTCCTCCCGGCCCTGCGTCACATCCCTGCTCCAACCCTAAGTACACTCTTCAAAGTTGCCATTCCGTCCAGGTTGAAAACTTGAACGTGGGCCTCCAGGAGCGGTGTGGCGGCCCTGACCGCCACCCCGCCCTGGCACCCGGGGAGAGGCAGTCGGCTTCTCCAGGACTCACACTTGTCCCCGTAAACAGGAGGTTGAACTGGATGCCGCCAGAGAGCTTCCTGGCTCTGGAGTTCTGGAATCCTGACGCCCCGGTTCACGCAAGAACACAGAGGAAAACCGTCCAGGGAAGGCAAGGGCATTTCCTAGCTTCTCATCTTAAAGAAAACCGCCAAAAGCAAAGGCTTGGGACACAGCCCTGGGAGCGCCTGGCCAGAGCACGCGAGGCCCCAAGGACACTCACTGGCGGCTTTGCTCTTGGCGTTGCTGGCGGACGCACACGCACACTCCTGTGAGACTGCGCCGTGGTTCACAGGGCCAGGCTGCCACGGGGCTGTGTGGAGAAACGAAGCAGGGGGACGAGTCTGGGGGCCGTGGGGGCAAGAAGGCCTCTCTGGGGAAGGGTCCAGGCGGCGACTGGAGACCGGGGAGAGCTTCCCAGCCCGAGGTGGGAATACGGGGCGGTCCCGGTGGGCCAGCGTGGCTGTCGGGGCGCGGGGCCGGGACGGCCGAGTGGCCGGTGGGGCGGGGTGGGTGCTGGGCCACGTGCCCGTGCAGAACAGCCCTGACGGACAGAAACAGGGGAGTGAGGTCGGGGCGCCTCACACTGTGGGGCCCCCACGAGCGCAGCGAGCCTGGCCTCGGCCCCCGGAGCAGCCCGCGCTTCTCCGGCAGCCCGCCTTCTGCCCACGAGACGTCACCTCTGGCAGGTGCCGGTGCTCAGGGCCCCTGGCCGCGGCCCTGACACACTTCCAGGGTTCTTCCCAGCTCATCCGCTGCCCCGGTGCCCTGGACTGGAGATTCAGCGTCTGCGTGTTGATCCTGAGCAGGGTGCTGGGGCGCGTCATTAAATGACAGATCGGGAGTCATCTTTTTTCTTAAAGAATACGCCGTTTTTATGAGGCCAGTGTTGGCTGGCGTGAGCACTGGGCTAAGACATCACCAAGAAAGAAAACTGCAGAGAAATACCTCTTACAAATACGGAGGCACAAATTCTCAGCGAAACCCCGGCAGACTGACCCCAGCAGGATATACAGTAAGAATTATACCCCAGGACCAAGTGGGACTTATCCCAAGGATGGGCTAGAAACAGCGCATCAGATCCCAAGAAAGCTATTTTTTAATGTTAGATGCGAGCTTTTAACACGTTGAACGCACCACACCTGGCCGCGTGGGGTGACACGCCGTGTCCGGGGCTGCCGGGGTGGCTACGAGAGCAGGGCGGGGAAACACAGACATGCCCCTCCCACCGCGAGGTCTGGAGCCGCGGCCCGAGGTCGGCTGTCAGCCGGGCAGAGGCCCCCGGGGCTCTGGCAGAGGGCCCCCCCTTCCCTCCCCTGGCCTTTGTTGCCTGCTGCCGCCCTTGGTGTCACTCAGCTCGTGTACATGCTGCCCCAGCTTCTGCACCCGCCGTGACCTGGTGCCCCCGTGCGTCCCTATGTGTCCCTGTCCCTCCTCCTCTAAGGGTGCCAGCCACTGGACTTCGGGCCTCAGCCAGTACGAGCTCACCTTAACTTGGCGTCTGCAAAGGCCCTATTTCCAAATAAGGTCAATACACAGGCCTAGAGGTTAGGACTTAAACGTGTGTTTCGGGGGCACATAATTCAACCCCCGAGAGGCTGCGAGAGTCGGCCTTTTCCAACGCATTTCACCGACTTCGCCTTCTTTGGCTACAGAAGCGCAGCTGGGCAACTGTGTCACCTTGAAGGGCCCCGCTGACCCTACTGATTTACGTTCCTCACCGTTTCCTGTACTATTTGCTGTGTTTCAATCGATTTATTTTATATTTAAGTTTTCTGGGTTTGGGGGTGTTTTTGCTTCAGGTTTTCATTCTATAAGCACAGAGCATTCATTACACAAGCTCTGTTTGTGAGCTACTAAAGAGGACTTCCACCGGGGAATGTGCCCTGTGCTAGACGGTTTAAGGGGTCCGCACCCTCCCAGCGTGCAGGGAAGCCCACGGCCCCCACGCCACGGCCGCAGCTCCCTGGCCCACCCTTGACTTGCAGAAAACCGGGAAGAACGGGGGCAGCCCCCCACCCTGGCCGGCCGACCCCAAACCCTGCAAAGCCTCTGAGTTCCTCCACTCAAGGAGGGTCTTCACGCGGAGCGGGCCCCTCCCCACCTCGCGCCCCACGTCTCGTGGCCTTTATTTGCTTGCACACCTGCCGTCCTCGAGGATGGAAGGCCGCCTGACTCAGTCATCCCTGTCTGATTCATTACCGCCTGGCTCGGCCATCCCTGCTCCAAACAGCCGCGGAGATGCCCTGGCGAGCAGCTCACGCGGGGCTCTCCTCTACCGCGCCGTGCAGACCCCCACCCGCCGTGCTTGTCCAGAACCCAGGTGCAGCCCCCACCCCTCCCGGTGTCCGTGTTGCCCCTGGGGGGCCTCGGGCTGCCCTCAGCCTCAAAACGGGCCACGCTGAACCCCGTGAACTCCATCCCTTCTCTTGGGCCCGAGGGCTCCCTGACGGGGGTCCAGAATGCTGCCCCCCCCCCCCGCTGGTCAGGCCCTGTGAGCAGCCTGGATGTAGGTGCTCCCAAAAGACCAGACTGGCCCACGGGCGAGCGGAGACCCCCAGCCCCCAGAGCCGGTGCCCCTGCCGGAAGGGACTGGAGGGGGGGGGGGACGCACCCGCCCAATGCCACCCCATGCAGGCAGGAAGTGTCACCCCCTGACTCGGCCAAGGCACACAGGGCCCATAGCAGAAGGTTTAAAGGTCGTTAGCATTTGTCAGTAAAAAGCAATAGGTATTTCTACGCAGCGGCATCTGGATGAGCAAAAGAGATCACTCCTCAATCGCCACGAGACCTCTGCTCATTACACAGCGTCATTTTCGGTTATTAACAGGCAGCCGCGAGCCACCGACATTTTGCACGTTTCCTCCAGGATGCGTCGGGGACACTTCTGGCACTCAGTTTGTCATTTTCATCAGTGTCTTTCGCCAATTGACCGGCCCGGCCCCAAAACCTCACACTGTCACTCATCATAAGTGAATTTATCCACATGTACGCAATCAGAATACACATGAGAGTTCTGACTGTTTGCATACGAAATTACTTCATTCTCCACGCTTCAGAAAAATTCAGTTTTGCATAATAAATGATGATAAGGTCCAGTTGACAATTACATAGGTGGGAATTTTATGAGGAGACGCCTGGAATTTCAATGGGCTGGGAGTGTGTCTGCAGGTTGCTCGAGCAATCAGCCGCGAGGCCCGGTCCCCCGATGCCGGGGGGCGAGCGCCGGGCTCCCAGCCCCCCTCGGAGCCCGCCTCGCCCACACCGCAGACTGGCACGTCTCCTGTTTGTGTCTCCTCCTGCGACACATCCTCCAACCGGCTTAGATGCACAGTCAGGCGAATATTAAAATTAATTAGGCTACTATTGTAACGCGGAGAAACAGCAGCTTTCTGGAAAAAATCCTCCAGGGACGCACCCCCCACAAACAAGCGTCTGGACCGGCCTTGCTCTGCAAGGAACAGGCCCAGGACCCTCTGAGTGACTCGGGTGTGGCCTCGTGACGCCAAAGAAGAAGCGAGAGCAGGGGCGCTTGGGGGCTCAGTCGGTTAAGCCTCCGACTCCTGGCTTCCGCGCAGCTCGCGATGCCGCGGTTTGCGAGTTCGAGCCCCGCGTCTGGCTCCGCGCTGACCGCGTGGAGTCTGCTTGGGATTCGCTCTCTGCCCCTCTTTCGCGCACGCTCCCTCTCTCTCAAAACCAATAAATAAACCTGGAAATTTTTTAAATAAATAGATGAGGTTTAAAAAGAAAAAAGAAGAAAGAACAAAGTGCGTTCTGGGTTTTCCAAGGACCGCCAGTCTCCGTGACTCACGAAGGGGCTCTGTCTGCTCCAGAGACAAATGTGCTTTCATGTCTGATTACACTGGTCCAGGGACAGCATTGTCATTGGTTCATTAATCAGCTGCGTCTCTCATGTTCTCACCTACTTGTTGCATCCGGCGGAGGGCCCGCAAAAGTCACCGTCCCCCCCCCCCCACTGTGTACCTCCTTCCCGATGCCACGCCCACAATCGCAGAAGGTCCCCGGCGGCCAGAGGTGCTGACACTGACCACCGACCTGCCTCGCTTCCTGAATCACAGCCGCTTCGGCCGCTGGGGTGACCACGGACCCTCCCACCTGGGAAAACCAGGAAAACCGTCTCCATTTGTGGTTAAAAAACAAATCCACACGCTTTGACATAATCCCAAACACGTCTTCCCTTTGTCTGCAAAACGGACTCGTACGTTCTCACCTAAAAAATTCCTGTATTTTCTCCACAGACGCGTCTGCGTGTTGCAGCCCCTGGAGACGTGAGTCTCTCAGACGCTGTGGCGGTGAGGCGTGGGGTGTCTGCACACTGCAGGGCCCGCCACCCCCCCTGCGGTCACAGGGGCTCCCCCTGGTCCGGCTCAGCTGCTATGCTCTGGGCATCCGTGTTCGAGGCCTCATCTCGCTGGATCTGCCAATGATCCCGCGTCGAGTGACAGTCGCTGTCACTGCCTGCTGACAGCAGTGAGGGAATGAAAAGTCTGGAAGGAACAACGCGTGCCTGGCCCCCGACGGGTGGGGTGGCCCCGTGTGATCCCGCACACGACACCGTCCTCACCTGCTCCCGCCTTCCGGGGGCTGCGGAGAATCCTGCCCGCGTAGGCTTCAGGGTTACGTGGGGGAAAGCTGGCTCGCCCCCTGCGTTCCCACGGGCACGTGCAGAGAGAAATGTCACCAGATTCGCCGGATCTGAAATCTGCCGGGAGACTGGGGAGGAAGCCTCTGCCTTCAGAATTTGGCCGCAGCCAGATAGACAGGAAAACGCTGCATTCGACCCTACGGAACAAGATGGAATTCAGCGGAAACGTGAATGACTCCGGAACCGGCTGGTTGATTCCGGGAATATGTGTGACAGAGACCTGTGCACCTGCACGGTGCCTCAAGCACTTGGGTGTGACTCAGTCTGGCCAGGGCAGGTCTCCAGGGATGGTCACCTAGGGGCTCACTCAAGCAGCTGTCCCACCCTGTCCCCCACACACCAGTGCAGAAACGTTAAGCATCCCTTCCCTGGGTGGACCTGGTCCTGAAGCCTGGGTAGATCTCCTCCTCACTCAGGGGACATCTCCATCCGGAAACGCCAGACCACAGAGACACCCCCCCCCATGATGCCTTCCTTCCTTGTGACGTCCCCTCTGTGACGGCCCCCGGGACACCCTTGCACACAGCCTGGCGTCTGGGGTGGTGTCTCCAAGCAGAAGCCGCCATCCGGCTCCCCCAAGTGTTGCTGTGAAGGCCACCAGACCCCACAGTGGCCACCGAGGACCCCTTTCCCTCAGCACCTGCCCCCACAGCCTCCAAACCCGCGACACTCAAGGTTGCCCGGGGTGAGTCCTAGGGAGACGTGGTGAACGGGACCACCAGACCCCCAGCCTGCACGGCTAAGGCACCGCACCGCCCTCCCCTACCCCTGCCGGAGACAAGCTAGGCCTCGGGAGAGAGGCCCCAGGAACAGCTGAGGGCAGGGGGTGGCTTTGCTAAGAGGGAGCCGCCCCAGAAGCCTGCACAGGGAGTCGTGAGACCCGTGCCCTTCGGCTCGCACACCACGCGAGGTTGGCAGGCCCCCCTGCAAACCACTGACGCGGCACCAGGGAGAGTGACAGACGTGGACGTCCCACAGCGGGCTGGCAGGTCCCCACCCTGGCCAGCAGGCTTCGCAGAGCCTGACCCGTAAAATCAGTGCTCGTCCAAAGATGCCCAAGCTTTGGGGGGCGGGGGGGGAGAGAAGTACCTATTTATGTATTCAATCTATTTAACAAAAACTTCATAGAAAATATTATCCGGACATTCAGAGAGTATTGCAGCCATGAAACGGAAGTAAGATGCTATGTAAAACAGAGAGGGGACCCTCGGTGGCTCAGTCGGTTGAGCGTCTGACTTCGGCTCAGGTCATGATCTCAGCAGTTCGTGGGGTTGAGCCTCGGGTCTCAGAGCCTGGAGCCTGCTTCGGATTCCGTGCGTCTCCCTCTCTCTCTGCCCCTCCCCTGCTTGCGCGCTCTCTCTCTCTCTCTCTCTCAAAAATAAATAGACATTTAGGGGCGCCTGGGTGGCGCAGTCGGTTAAGCGTCCGACTTCAGCCAGGTCACGATCTCGCGGTCCGTGAGTTCAAGCCCCGCGTCGGGCTCTGGGCTGATGGCTCGGAGTCTGGAGCCTGTTTCCGATTCTGTGTCTCCCTCTCTCTCTGCCCCTCCCACGTTCATGCTCTGTCTCTCTCTCTGTCCCAAAAATAAATAAACGTTGAAAATAAATAAATAAATAAATAGACATTTAAAAAATTAAAACAAAAAAAGAATATTCAAAGAATAAGAAGGAATTCTTGTGACAACAGTATAAAATTGTTGATCGAGTGGAAGAAAAAGCTGAGGGAACCTCGTCAAAAAGAAAACTAAGAGCTGAAACAGGACAAAAAGGTAAGAAAACTATACTCAGCCGAGGGGGCCTCACAACTCGAAGCGAGGGGTCCAGAACAGAGAGCAGAGGAAGGGGCAGGAGGCTGTCAAGGTCACAGGCCCGGAGGAAGGGCGTGACCTCGTCCACCTGTACCGGCGGAAGAGACGAGACGAGACGCGCGCTGGTGACCACAGATCTCAAGCCACCGAGAAGCAAAGACTCCAGAAGGTCAGGAGGAGAGGCAGGGCGCTGGGAATGAGGACGACGGGGACGCCTCCGCTGAAACCCAGGAAGCTGGAGCACGCGGGGAGTGGCCTCTGGGGCGAAGTCTTGTCCAACGCAAAACTATATCCGCGGGCAAATACGTCAAGGATGGAGAAAGAGTGTGCGTAGTTTTAGACGGGTGCGTCCTCAAAACATTCATCTCCCACACGTCCCCTCTCGGGAAACTACCACAGAATGTGCCACGTCAGGGCCAGGGAGCAACCCCGACGGGAGGCCGTGGCTGTGGGCAGTGGGGTGAGGCTCGCCAGGTGAGCAGGGAAGGAAGCCCCCGGCGGCGCCCTCCACCCAGGGGCGCCTGCCAAGGTGGGAGGAGGACGCGACACGCCCGGGACACGTCAGCCGTGAGACGGAGGGTCGGACACCAGGACCAGTTGCGCATCCTGCGGGGAGGCGTGGGTCTGGAGAGCGAGGCCGCGTCGACAGCATCCAGGAGGAGGCGTCTCTAAAAGGACGGAGCCCTCACTGAGTCCAAGAAAAAACAAAATTTAATACAAGAAATGAAACCTAATTACGATACTGAGTGGCTCCAGTTCTGAAAGATATTTACAGTGTAATCCTGTAAGCATTAAAAATTATGTTATAAGGGGGGCGCCCGGGGGGCTCAGTCAGTGAAGCGCCCAACTTTTGATTCCGGCTCAGGCCATGATCTCACGGTTCGTGGGTTCGAGCCCCGGGTCCGGCTCCAGGCTGAATGTGGAGCCTGCTTGGGGTTCTCTCTCTTTCTGCCCCTCTCCTCCTCTCGCACGCACACTCTCTCTCTCTAAAACAAAAATATTTTTTTTCATTTTAAGTAAAAAACAGTGAGTGGTATAGGTCAAGAACCACATGGAGAGATTTTCAGGCTGCCGATGTTGGGGGGGGCCCCCTCCGGGGAGCAGGTGTCGGGGGGGCCGAGGTCCCACGGCCAGTCGGTCGCCCGGGCACGGTTGCTGCTGGGACGGCCACCCGTCAGGGGGACGCGGGTGCCACCACGGCCGCTCGCCCTCCCCTCGGGGGGCAGGTCCGCCCAGCGGGCACTTGCGTGGGGGTCATCCCGGCATCGAGTCCCAAAGGGAGGTGTGGAAAGCGGGAGTTGCCATTTCTGTGTCTCTGCCCCCACGCTTGTTGACCCAGGTTCAGTGGCTTCGGGGAGACACAGAGGGGAACCTCGACTGATGTGACTTTCTCTGCTGACTTGGCCGCTGCTGAGGACTGGGTCTGGGTCTGGGCCGGCAAGCTAGCTTCGCGCGGGAGCAGCGAGCCACCCTCTGGGGTCTCCTGTCCGCGGCCTCGGCAGCTTGGGGCAGGGATGGGCGTGGCCGTGCTCCAGGTGGGGGCTGGTCCGGCCTGCAAACCCCCAGACTCGGCGGGTCAAGACTGTCAAAACAGCCCCAGCGGGGCTCTCAGCGCGGCACGGACGTCTCCAGAAAGAGCATCGGTCGACTCGCGCGGACGCGTGTAAGTCACACTTAGCGACCTGGGGGTAGGGGGGAGCGGGTTCCATCTCACTGCAAAGTCAAGGCCTGCAGCCGCTGTACAAAAACTGAATGTTCCGCAGTGACCAGACGCGGAATGTTCTAAGCCCAGACAGAAACACCTGACTTACAGGCAGGACGAATACGCCCCTGACGTGCTGGTCAGGAAGGTCCCGGGGAGGCTGCACAAGCGCGGAGAGTCTGGGCGTGGGCACCGCTGTTTCCTCTTTCCCCGATGGCCCCTGATGTCCCCGCAGGCTCGGGGAGCCAGCTCTGGGTGACACGGTGCAGCCGCAACACCGTGCAAACGCCTTCCCCCACTGCCTCCTGGCCAAGGGGACCGCAGGCCCGAAAACGCTCCGCGTGCCCGTCCTTGAGCCGCCCGAGTCCCCCCCGGGGGCCTGACGTCTTACAAGCACACGTCCTGCTAACCAACAGCTGGGATCCGGGGCTCAGCCCTGGGGCAACACGTTCTGCGACCCGAAACCCAGCTCGCGAACAGACGCCCCCGGACCCCAGAGGGGGTCCCACGCGCCTGCCCCATGCCTCACGGGGCTGCACCTCTGCCCGTGCCAGCAAAACACGACCTCACGGGGAGAACTGGGCGTCCACGCGCCAGGGAGAGAGGCCTCGGGAGAAACCAGCCGCGAGACGCCTGCACCCGGGACCTCCCGCCTCCAGGACGGAGACAGATAAACTTGGTGGTCACGCCCCCTGAGGCATGTGTTCTGGGGGCCCGGGCTGACTGGAACGCGGGAGAGGCCATCGGGGGCCTCGACAGCCGCAGAGAAATGAGGCACCTCCCCCCCTCGCACCCCTGCTCCCACCTGGTAGGGAGGGCCTCCCCCGGAAGTTTCTCTGCAGGAGAGTGAGCCCAGGCATGGGTGCCGTGGGGCAGGCGGCCGGGTCGGGGAGAGGGGGCAGCCAGGCAGCAAGGGCTCCTAGGCCCTCAAAATGTCATCAACCACGGGCCCCAGCAGCAGCCCATGAGCCACAGCCTCTGCGTCTTCCCTGCCAGCCTGAGGCGAGGGAAGGTCCCCAGGTGCTCACCTGGGAAGGCAGGGCATTGTCTGGATTTGCCCAGGGGTATAGATGCTGGCTTGGGAAGCAGCTGTGGAAGGAAGGAAGGAAGGAAGGAAGGAAGGAAGGAAGGAGAGAAGAGAGAGAGGGAGGGAGGAAGGAAGGAAGGAAGGAAGGAGAGAAGAGAGAGAGGGAGGGAGGAAGAAGGAAGGAAGGGAGGAAGGAAGGGAGGAGAGAGAGAGGGAGGAAGGAAGGGAGGGAGAAGGGAGGGAGGAGGGAAGGAAAGGAGGAGGGAAGGAAGGGAGGAGGGAAGGGAGGAGGGAGGGAGGGAGGAAGAAAGAAGAAAGGGAGGAAGGGAGGGAGGAGGGAAGGGAAGAGGGAGAGAAGAGAGAGGAGGGGGAAGGGAGGGAGGGAGGAGGGGAGGGAGGAGGGAGAAAGGGAGGAAGGAGAGAAGGAGGAAGGAAGGAAGGCAGGAGGGAAGGGAGGGAGGGAGAGAGGGAGGAAGGAAGGAAGGAGAGAAGAGAGAGAGGGAGGGAGGAAGAAGGAAGGAAGGAAGGGAGGAGCAAAGGGAGGAGAAAGAGGGAGGAAGGGAGGAGGGAAGGGAGGAGGGAGGGAGGGAGGAAGAAAGAAGAAAGGGAGGAAGGGAGGGAGGAGGGAAGGAAAGGAGGAGGGAAGGAAGGGAGGAGGGAAGGGAGGGAGGAGGGGAGGGAGGGAGGGAGGAGGGGAGGGAGGAAAGAGGAGAGAAAGAGGGAGGAAGGAAGGAAGGGAGGAGGGAAGGAAGGGAGGAGGGAAGGGAGGAGGGAGGGAGGGAGGGAGGAAGAAAGAAAGGGAGGAAGGGAGGGAGGAGGGGAGGGAGGAGGGAGGGAGGGAGGAAGAAAGAAAGGGAGGAAGGGAGGGAGGAGGGAAGGGAGGAGGGAGGGAGGGAGGAAGAAAGAAGAAAGGGAGGAAGGGAGGGAGGAGGGAAGGGAGGAGGGAGGGAGGGAGGAAGAAAGAAGAAAGGGAGGAAGGGAGGGAGGAGGGAAGGGAGGGAGGAGGGAAGGGAGGGAGGGAGGAGGGGAGGGAGGAGGGAGAAAGGGAGGAAGGAGAGGAGAGAAAGAGGGAGGAGGGAAGGAAAGGAGGAGGGAAGGAAGGGAGGAGGGAAGGGAGGAGGGAGGGAGGGAGGAAGAAAGAAAGGGAGGAAGGGAGGGAGGAGGGAAGGGAGGGAGGAGGGAAGGGAGGGAGGGAGGAGGGGAGGGAGGAGGGAGAAAGGGAGGAAGGAGAGGAGAGAAAGAGGGAGGAGGGAAGGAAAGGAGGAGGGAAGGAAGGGAGGAGGGAAGGGAGGAGGGAGGGAGGGAGGAAGAAAGAAGAAAGGGAGGAAGGGAGGGAGGAGGGAAGGGAGGAGGGAGGGAAGGGAGGGAGGGAGGAGGGGAGGGAGGAGGGAGAAAGGGAGGAAGGAGAGGAGAGAAAGAGGGAGGAGGGAAGGAAAGGAGGAGGGAAGGAAGGGAGGAGGGAAGGGAGGAGGGAGGGAGGGAGGAAGAAAGAAAGGGAGGAAGGGAGGGAGGAGGGAAGGAAAGGAGGAGGGAAGGGAGGGAGGAGGGGAGGGAGGGAGGAGGGAAGGGAGGGAGGGAGGAGGGGAGGGAGGAGGGAGAAAGGGAGGAAAGAGGAGAGAAAGAGGGAGGAAGGAAGGAAGGGAGGAGGGAAGGGAGGAGGGAAGGGAGGAGGGAGAGAAGAGAGAGAAGGAGGAAGA
Organism: Prionailurus bengalensis; assembly: GCF_016509475.1. NCBI lineage: Eukaryota > Metazoa > Chordata > Mammalia > Carnivora > Felidae > Prionailurus > Prionailurus bengalensis. The sequence goes on along the minus strand of NC_057348.1, from coordinate 167,546,782 downwards.
AAAGGAGGAAGGAAGGGAGGGAGGAGGGAGAGAGAGAGGAAGGGAGGCAGGGAGGAGGGAAGAAGGGAGGAAGCAGGCAGGGAGGGAGGGGAAATCCAGGAGACCCAGACAGTCTGCTGAGAGGCCGCGTTGCCCCCAGCCGGCACGGCTGCCCCGGTGCCCTTGCAGAGCAGGGGGATGAGGTGAGGGTCCCCCCCCCAACCCCGAAGCCAAGGAGTCGAGCCGGCCTGGAGCGCAGCGGGCCCCAGGGCGCCGGCGTAGGGAGAGGCTTGCACTGCACTTGGGCCCTTCGCCACAGCCGGGAGCCACAGGCCTTCTTGCTCCGGGACAGAGAGAGGGGCTGCCTGCGAGCGTGGGCCCCGGGGGAGGGGGGGGGGGCGGGGGGCGCGGGGGGGCAGCAGAGCCAGGGCTGCGGCGCTGGAGAGGACCGTCCTGCCAGGTGCTCGCGGCTCGGTCCTCCGTGGGCCCGCTGAGCCGCCCCGCTGCTCTGACCGGAGTCTCCTGCCAGGCGGCTGGCGGGAGCCCCGGGACAGCACAAGCACAGCCCGGGGGCCGGCGCCCGCGCAGCACAGCGTCTGACGGTCTCTGGCACCTGCTGGTCCGGGCAGGACGGGCTCAGGCCGGGACCCCGCTGGCCCTGCCCCGGACCCACAGGGAGCCCACAGGGGACAGAGCCCAGCTCCCGCTTTGTGAGAGCCCTTCTGCCAAATGCCGAGAAAGGGGTTTCAAACGATCAAACGTACGTTCAGATGTTCTGCTGAGGTGCGAATAGGGAGAGGGAGGCTCCGAGGTGGCGAGAGGGACGGAGCCGCTAAGAACGGCGGCCACAGGAGCCGGGCTGCCCCTCCCCTCCCCCCGCACCGCCGTCTCCACACCCAGCCTGGCGACACCGGCTGTGGCGCACGGATCCCAGCCGTGGGCCCGTGGAACACGCGGGGGCCGCCTGTGAAGCCAGACAACTGCCTGGGCCCTCCCAAATGTCACTGCTGCCGAAGACAGAAAGACAAGTCTGAGGGACTGTTCTGGAAGGAAGAAACGCGAAGAGGCATGATGGGTCTTTGATTTTAAGCATTTAAATAGTTTTAAAGTATTTTAAATCATTTAAAATGATTCCTAAGGGGCGCCCCCCGGGGGGCTCCGTCCGTTAAGCGTCCGACTCCCGGTTCCAGCTCAGGTCACGATGTCACGGCGTCGTGGGACCGAGCCCTGTGGCAGGCTCTGTGCTGACAGTGTGGACCTGCTTGGGATTCTCCCTCTCCCTCTCTTTCTGCCCCGCCCCCGCTCGCACTGCCTTTTCGCTCTCAAAATAAATAAGCTTAAAAAATTATTTTAAATAATAATTCCTACACGGGCAATTATTGAGACGACGGCAAAACTGAAAATCGCCGCGCGGCAAATAAAAGTACAATTCTAGGGGCGCCTGGGTGGCGCAGTCGGTTGAGCGTCCGACTTCAGCCAGGTCACGATCTCGCGGTCCGGGAGTTCGAGCCCCGCGTCGGGCTCTGGGCTAATGGCTCAGAGCCTGGAGCCAGTTTCCGATTCTGTGTCTCCCTCTCTCTCTGCCCCTCCCCCGTTCATGCTCTGTCTCTCTCTGTCCCAAAAATAAATAAACGTTGAAAAAAAAAATTAAAAAAAAAAAAAAAAAGTACAATTCTACATTTCCTACCCGTGATTTTCTTGCCGCGGTTTATAGCAGCGTCTCCGTTCCCGGGATCCACGATACTGACAAGCCCCATCACGTGTGCGTCTCCCTCTCAGACGCTGAGCCAGTAAAAACCACGCGTGTCAGCAGGTGCACACACACGCTCCCCCCCCCCCCCCCGGGAAGAGACGGGACGTGTGTGAATGGACACAGATGCAGGCGGGGTCGAGACGGCGCGCTATTGCGCAACGTTCCCGTGGGTCTGCCATGTTTCCAGGTAAAACTTGGACCCCAAGACCGCAGATGAGCAGGTACAACCTCTGACGGCCGGAAGGCACAAGAAAGAAGATCCAGCGAGAAGGTGGGGAAATGTTGGGCTTTGGCTTCGGGAGCAGCGAGTCTGATGATGAACGCCCAAGGGCGCTCGTGAACAGAACGGAACCGAAAGCCCTGTCTTCGGGCCGCTCCCAGGACGGAGGAGCGTGACTGTGGCCGCGGAAATGCCAGGCCGCCGCCAGCGAGACAGGCCGCGTCGCCTCCCGCCCCGGGAGGCGATGAGAACAGGCAGGAGGCCGGCGATCAGCAGGAGACAGGGAAGGAGTAAGCGGCGAGGAAGAGCCACGATGCGTGAGACTCAGTGAGGCCGCGGAGACACCCCGAGTCACCGTTCCCACCGCAAGGGCCGCTGAATGTCATTGTCAGCCAAAGGGAGTCTCAAATTGGAAGTTTCAGAAAGGCAGTTTTAAGAACACGTCTGAAGATAATTTGGAAAACTGAAAGCAAAGAGGCACGAAAGATAAATCGGGAAAATACTGCTGACGACCGGGGAGAAGAGCCCCAAGTCCAGCAGGCCGCCCAGCACCCCGAGAGTGGGAGTCGGAGGAGGCTGGGCCCCCGAGCCTGCAGGACAAAGTCAGCGGAGCGCTGAGGGCGCGAGGGGCGGAGGCGGGCGGCTCTTCTGCCCCCAGGACACAAGGTGGCAGGTGCCTCGGGCCGCACGGGCCGCCACGGCGCCACGGCCCCCTTTCAGAGCATCGGGAGACTGAGGCACCGGAGCTCAGGAAAGGACCAGGTCCACGCGGACACCCCAGCTTTGCGCGGAGGCCGGGACCCTCGGCCCGCTCTGCTTTGCCAGCTGCTCCCCCTGGACCTTTGGAAGGGGCGGCGGAGGGAGGCCGCAGGCTTCGGCTTCTTTTCCCGACTGTGCCCGCCGGCTCCCGACCCCACCCTGCATTCCCCGCACTCAGCAGTCGGGCCCCGGGTGTCGCCCCGGCCAGGGCAGCTCAGAGCCTGGGTCCCCGGGCACGGCACCAGCCGAGCCGTCTGGGCTTCTGTCCGCGGGCCTCCCCCAGGAATGTTCCAGCAGCTCGGAGGCCCCGCCTGTCTGCAGCCTGCCGGGGCTCCGCCCGCACCCGCCGCCACAAAACACCTAGTGCTCCCCGTCTGCTTTCCTTTTCCAGTTTATTTTTTTTTATATTTAGTTGACGCTTCTTTTAATTAGCATTTCTCTGTGAAATAACTGGTGTGGTTCGTGTCTGTCGTGGATCCTGGGCGGGTCTGTGATGGAGGCGCCCAGCATACCCCTCACGGGAGTTGCCCAGGGGACACACGTCGCTCACAGGTACGCCAGGACACCGACAGCATCCGCGTTCACTAACCGCCCTAGAAACCCGCGTGGAAAGATGTGTGAACCCTGACGGGGTGCCCTGCGGGGCCCTCTCCTGGTGTCCGTAGAGGTCGGACCTCCCTTCAGAGGGGCCTGGAGCCACAGGCTGACGGGTTATTTCTCCCAGTCGTGGAAACACTCATGCCGGTACGAGCTCCACCCGTCCATAGGGCGCCTCGTCCTGCGACCGGGCCCCAGCCCGCGGCTCCCGCACAGAGGCCGCAGCCCGGCTCCTGGCGCCCATCGGCTGGGGCCCCGGGCCCGTCCCACACCAGCTCACGGTCCCCCACCACGGCGGTGTCCTGGGCCCGAGGCCCGAAGTGAGCACTGATACGAGGGCCGATTTCCCTCGGCCACAGAGAACCACGGGGGCGGCCCCGGCGGTGGGACTCGCACCGATGACAACACGTTTCCTTGACAGGCCTCGGAGGCCCCGCAAGCAGAGAAGCCGTCCTCGTCCTCGAGTTCGGAGAGCAGGAGGCCGGCCCGGAGGGCCCGAGTGCCAGGGACGCGGAGGCCGCAGCCCGGGCTTCCGTTCCCGTCGCCGTGTCTCTCTGGGGATGCGCGCAAGCCCCTGTGTCTCCCACCTCGCATCACAGACGTGCGTGAACCTTCCGAGAGGAAGCCCTGTCGTGAAGCGGCGGGGAGGATATGGGTTCGGAGCCCGGGGAGGACGGCGGGCGCCCTGAGCCCCACCTGCCTGAGGCCCGCACAGCCGCTCAGAGTCCCCGCCCCGGCCGACAGTGCTGGGTCATCCACTCCGGGCACACACTCGCTCTGTCCCTTCTGTCACCACAGACCCTGGCTTCGTCTCCTGTCAGCCACCCCTCACCTGCGGGGACTCACCTGCACACAAACGCCGGCCTTCAAACGGCCACTCGCCCTCCTTCAGGACTCAGGTCCCCTCCCTTGCCCACAGGGGCTCTCACCACCCGGCTGCCACCAGCCCCATCTCCCCACAGAGAAGGTTCTCCAGATCCTTCTCCACTGCACCCCCGAAGGAGGCCACCCCCACTGGCGATGGGGACCCCGAGGAAGGCCACACCCCTGGTGACGGGGACCCCGAGGAAGGCCATACCCCTGGTGACGGGGACCCTGAGGGAGACTGCCACCCCTGGAGATGGGGACCCTGAGGGAGGCCACCCCCCCTGGTGACGGGGACCCCGAGGGAGACCGCCCCCCCTGGTGACGGGGACCCCGAGGGAGGCCGCCCCCCCTGGTGACGGGGACCCTGAGGGAGACTGCCACCCCTGGAGATGGGGACCCTGAGGGAGGCCACCCCCCCTGGTGACGGGGACCCCGAGGGAGGCCGCCCCCCTCCAGTGACAGGGACCCTGAGGGAGGCCACCCCCCTCCAGTGACAGGGACCCCGAGGGAGGCCACCCCCCTCCAGTGACAGGGACCCCGAGGGAGGCCGCCCACTGGTGACCAGCACCACATGGAGTGTGGCCAGCCCAGACAGCACCTTTGTGAGAAGTGCAAAAAACCCCTTTTCTGCTGACCAATGAGACCCGGCCAGGACAACAGAGGCCACTGCACGGCGGGTCTGGGTCTCCTGCGAGAGGCCCATGAAAATACACGCACGTACACAGCTTCCTAAGCAGGAAACGCGGGCGGTGCTCCTGGGTCCGTCCTGCTCACGAACAGCCTGTGGGGGCTGGGCTCTCCGGAGAGGGCAGACCTCGCCCACGGCCCCCCTGGCTCGGGTCCCACCGCTGGGGCCACAAGGATGCTGCCTCCGGACGTCAGGAGGCCGCCCGGCAGAAGAGAGGTACACGGCGGCCCGCAGACCGGGGCCCAGGCGGTCTCCACGCCTGTTCGGGACCCTGCAGAAACTTTGCAAGACCGGGGCTGAAACCACGAGGTTCTCCTGTCTGAGACGGTCCTTCTGGAACAAGAGAGCAGATCGACCCAAGCATCTCAAACTATGTATTGTTGTGTTTCCAGTCGTGGACCAACCCCGGCACGGAACACAATAGAAGGGGATCCTTTTGAAAAGACCGTGCACTTGAACATCACAGCTGTGCCGGACCAAGCAGTGGCTTCCAAGTGCTCCCGCCGAGTCTGTGTCGTGTCCCGGGCGCAGATGGTCGGGGTGCACGGAGGACACCTGTCTGTGGGTGACCTTCGGCCCGTGGCCCCATTCACACGGTCCGGGGACATGAGGTTTACACGGTTCAGTGGGGTTCGGAATGAGAGTTGTTTAAGTTTGTTTATTTGTGTCGAGAAAGTCGGGGAGGGGAGGGCAGAGAGAGAGGCAGAGAAAGAATCCCAAGCGGGGTCCAGGCTGTCAGTGTGGAGCCTGATGCGGGGCTGGAACCCACCGACCTCAAGATTAGAACCTGAGCTGAAATCAAGAGCTGGACGCTTAGACTGAGCCCCCAGGCGTCCCAGAGTGAGACTTGCCAGTCTTGTGCATTTTTGCAAATCTAGTGATTGTTTCCATTTGCAAGATTCTGCTCAAGTGGTTTGAACTAACACTTGCTTTGACTCAGGGGGAGGAGTGCCCAGTGCCGAGGGCGCGGGTGTGCGCGTCCCTCCTCCCGTGGCGCCCTCTCCGGGGCGCGGGTGCCATCCTTCCGCGAGGGCGGGTGCTGCAGGCTCCGGTCAGCCCAGAGGACCGTGGGCTCGTCGGTCCTGAGCTAGCCACCATCCACAGCGGGCCGCCACGCCGGGAGGAGCCCGGGGACGCCGCGGGAAGAAGATGCCGGAAACATCCCAGATCGTGGGGCCTCCTGGGCACGGGATCGGCCGCCTGACCGCCAGTCCCTCCTTCAGGACAGCCAGTCCTCCGGCTTCGGTTGGGGTGCGTGTGAACCGGGAAGCGGGGCCCCGTCGTGCGAAACCCGGAGCGAGTCCGAGCACCGGGCCCGCGCCCAAACACCGCGGGCAGCGAGAGTGCCAGACTGCGTGTCCCCCTCAGTGCCGCCTGAGGTCTGCAGACCGCCTGTGCGGGCCATGCCGGCCCGGGCCCTCGTCCGTTGTGTGGGGTGAGCCGGGGTCGTCCGGGAGGGCAGGGCTGGGTCTCCCCCGTCGGCCTGGTTTCCCTTGTTAAATCGTAGCAAACGGGACGGACAAAAAGACAGCAGGAAACGCACGCAGTCTGGGAGATCAGACCAAGTAAATTGTCCCGTCCCCCCCGAAAGCTTGCCGGGTACTCTGGTGACCAGAGTGCAGCCGAGGGCTCTGGCTCCCTCCCCACCCACCCCCACACCCTCCGGAAGCCTCCGGCTCAGGTATTCAGACGACCCCGGGAACAACATCTGGGCACTTGGGAAAATATCTGTCTTTGTTTGGATGTTTGGTTTCATAAGTATGGGGAAGCAGGCTCACGTCGTCTGTCATCCCTTTAGCTGGAAGCGTCACCTTTCCTTTTGCAGAGAGGTCGAGTCGGTGTCCTGGGTCCATTTTTCTTGGCTTTTGTCTGTTCGTCTCGCTGTTTTCCCAAAAAGAAACTACAGGGCACGAGGCACAGGTCTTAAAACATCATTTTCCTCCGCGTCGCGTGTGCGCCCAACTGGACCTTCGCAACCGGACGCGCTCGTGCTCGGCCAACACGAGGCGTCGTGAGCCTGGCGCGGCCACCCTGTCGCCGAGCTCGCGGCCTGCGTGCGCCTCGGCGGCGAGGCCGGACCGTGTGTGCGGCAGCTGGGGGAGGGCGACTCGGCAGTGGCCCGGCACCCCTCTGCCTCGGTTACCGGGAACGGCCTCCTTCCCCGGTTACTTGCCGGCACCGCTCGCCGCCCTCGGCCGACAGACACGGGACGCTGCGTCCTCTGGGCTTTTCTGTCCCGCTGCCTTTGAAATTCCAAGACAGCTGCTGTTACCAATTATCGTCCTCTCCGCATGACCCCGAACAGAATAGGTGACCCGTGGCTCTTCACTGAAACAGTCCCCGAGACTCTGGAAACAAAACATCCACACCATTCCTTCCATGGAAAGAAAGGAAGGATCAGACTTCAGACAAACGCACAATGGTCTGGAAGGAGTTTCAGTAGATTATTCCATTAATCCATTCCTTCGGCGTCCTGTGTCCCTTTGAAATTCTCCGGGCCGACCTAGCCACTGCTCAATAAACATTAATACCGAGGCGACAAATGTAATTTTCACCTAAACTGCTTTTTCATCATCCTGGAATAAACACTTTGCTCTTTGAAATAAAGTTCTTTCTCTCCCCTTTCCATCTTTTAATAACTGTGGGCCTCTCGCGGCGGTGAGGCTCCCCACTGGTCCAGGCAGGTAATGACAGGCATTCGCCATCGAGATGCCAAGCTCAGTGCTTCTCCAGAAGATTTGAGGCCCGCGGCCCGCGCGCTTTGCTCCGGCCCTTCGTGTGGGCAAAGCGGCCGCGCGTGGCCCCTCCGGGTGTCCTCGCCAGGGCAGCACCACGGCCGGGAACAGCGGGACGTGGGCAGGTACCTCTCTCCGCCCCCATCCCTGTGGGTCCGTTACTCCAGTGAGGCCATCAGGATGCGTTGCCCTCTCCTTCCCCTCCCCCGCCCTCTGACAGGTGGAGGGGCCCAGGGAGGGACAGGGGCCTGTCTCCCATCTGGGAGGCGGCAGCACGGATCCCCTCCGGGCCCCGCGTGGTGGGCACGTGACAGTGGGTGCTGGGGAAGGGGCAGGCGGGGGACCACGGCCCCTGGTCTCCCATATCCCCTCAGGTCCAGGTGGCCGGGCGGCACTGAGGCCACCGTGTGGGTGGCATCCAGGCAGCAGAGGCCCTCGGGGACGAGGCGGCCCGTCTCCGACTCAAGCCTCTGCAGGGCCTCGGGGTGAGCAGACCAAAGGCCTGGGTCAGGCAAGCAGGCCTTTGCCTCTGGGGGTGCAGGTGGGGCGGGGCGGGTGCCGGGGAGGCAGAGAGAGGGTTCTCCTGGGCCCTCCAAGTCCCCGGCCCCGCAGGCCCAGAGGAAACGCCAGAAGAAAGTGCCTAATATTCAGAAAATGCCATTTCTAGTGTTTATATCCTATTTTGTCTCTGATCACACACAAAGAAGAATGCCCCCAAAGGGTCACAGAGTTCAGTGAAAATCCTACAAGCTTTTCCAGAACAAATAACAGACACTGACCTCTGGCCCCTCTTTGCATGAGAATTAGCATCGGCAGGCCCAGGCGCGCTGGAGGCAACCGGGGCTTCGTAAATGCCAGCTTCTGATTTAAAACTATGATTTTTTTTTTTTCCTTAAGAAGCCAGAAGAAAAGGGGGAACTTGACTCATCTGCATTACAGATCAGGCCTCTCGGAGAAAATCAAGCATCCATAATTCATGACGTGTTCCTGCAGGGGCTGCAGACGGCCATGATCCTAGCAACAGAGTCCTGGCAACGGGAGCGGCCAATCAGGGCCGCCTCCTCCGCTCCGCCCGCCCGCGGGGAGGGGGCGACCGGAACGCGCGCCCGGCTTGCGCACATCTGCACCGGGGCTTTCTAGCTACTGTTCCTTGGGTGGGCGCGGGGCCGGGGGGCCACAAGCACGGGCTCAGGTCCGACGACGGACGTGGGCCTGTGGAACATCAGCGGAGAGCCAGGCCGGGCCGGGCAGCACCGGGTCACTCATGTAAAACAACATCGCCTGTAACGCCCCCTCCCCGCAGCCGGGGCTCTCAGAAGGCCTGGAGCAGGGGGGAGGGGCTGGCGAAAATAGCGCCTTCCAGCCCCCGCCCCACCCCTGCTCTGCCTCCACTCGACTGACTTCTCCATGTGCCTCAACGGCAGGACAGCACCCCCCCCCCCCACCAGGCCCAGAGCCCCCCAGTTCTGCCACCACTGTCCTGGGATTTCCCTCCAGATCTGCAGCCCCCCAGAGCCGCTGACATTTAACACATAGCGAGGGTTTGGGGGGAGTCCTGCTTTCGCAATACTGAGTTGACTTCACCTTCTAGAAAGACTCCTTCCAATGTCCCAGGTTCCTCTTGGGAGAATAATAGCTAAACTCACACCCTGGAGGCCACGCGGCCCTCTAGAAAGCAGGACTCTGTCTGGGCCACCAACCCCCCCAGTCGCCACCACCCGCCCCCCACGGCCCAGCGTCCACCGCCCAACTCCTGCTCTGAAGCGGGTTTCCAGGCACCGGCTGGGTCTGCCTGTCCAGTCCACGCCGGCCGCGTGCGTGTAACGCCCTTCCTTGCTTTCACTCAGAAGCGTTGACACGGCCTCCTGTACCGTGGCCGTGGCGTCCGGTGTGTCTGCGCCTGAGGAGGCTTCCCGAGAAGGCCAACTCACCAGCCGGCAGGCCAGGCCGCGCGAGGGGAGCCCGGACGCTTCCCAGAGCCGCACGCGGCCGCGGACGGGGCTCCCGGGGAGTCTGCCTTGCTCTTCTGGGTAAAGGAAGGGCTCGCTGGGCTGGGGGTGGGGTGGGGCGGGGCGCAGGAGTGACAGGCGGTGGCCCCCGACCCCAAGCCCTCCGTGCCCCTTCACGTGTGCATGTGGCACAGGCAGTGAGAGCAGGTAACAACATGCTTTATGGACACTTCGCACTGTATTGGGGGACCCGCTGCCCTATTTTGAACTGTACTGAATGTAAATTAGCAACAGCCTGGGCAAGCTGCCAAGAACGAGAAGGTGGGTCCGCCTCCACCCCAGACACCCTCCCGGAGGCAGGCGGTGGGCCTTGCCTGCAAACCTTCTCGAAAGTAGCTTTTGCGAGAGATTCTTCGCTCGCTCGAACCCAAGCCGATGGTTCTTCTAATCCTGCTGGAAAAAATCATCTCAGCTCTGAAAAACCGGTGCTTTGTTTCTTTCTTTGAAATGGGTGCTTTCCCTTCAAGTCACACGGAAACGTCACCTGCAGCAACGATTTAGATTTAAGGCCACTCTCACATTTCTGCGGAGTTCAAATGGACCCCACGAAGCTCACCAAGCTGTTAAGAAAAGGCTCAGACGAGCACAACCCAAGGACGGTCCTGAAGACAGCTCGCGAGAGGTAAATCGAGAGGTGACCGTGCTTTTCTGCCCTGCAATCAGTCACGAAGGAGAGAAGATTTTGCACAGCCGATCCGACTTTTTATTAAAATCACCCCTCTGGTCGGCGGGGCCAAAGCAGCGCGGGCCCTTGCCAGGCCGGTCAGGGGCCGCACCCGCCCCTTCGTGGGACGCACCCATCCAGGCGGTGGCTGAGAAAGCGCCACCAGGATCATGAAGGTTAAGGTAACACATTTCCTTTACCGCTCACGTTGATAAAAAGTTATAGCGGGAATCCAGAGACCTGCTTTCTAAGTAACTGCACACTTCTTGTTAGCGAGATATGTGTTCCCTTAAAAAAGAAGAAAAAAAAAAAGACGATCCTGAGACACAGGCAGGAACGTAATTCCTCACCAGCCACCCATCATCATCCCAGTCATGGTACAGAATCAGTGTAGACACAGGTAGTGGGTGATGAAGTGCAGTAAATGTGAACCCTGACAGCCCCCGGGACAGGTGGGCCACGTCACCTGGGACTGCTCTCGGCTGGAGTCCCACTGCCTCTGTCCAGCTGGGGGGAGGTGGGGGGGCAGCGGAAAACCACAGGAGATTTTGTGGCAACAAGCTGCTGCCCGGCCACGGCTGGCAGGCGCAGAAGGCAGCCACGGCCCGCACGGGGACTCGATCCCCAAGGAATCTCGGGGCCCCACCTGGGTCACTTCAGTGGGCTGCTCGTGACCGTGACTTGGGGCCACGTCAGCATTTCCGGAAGCCCCGCCAAGCACAGACTCCCCCCCAGCCAGGGCGGCTCCAACCTCCAGCCCCCCAGAGAAGCCCACCCAGGGTTCCCGTGTCTCCAGCCCACGCCTGTATCTGTCCCCACGCGCACACGCACAAGAGGGCTTATCTTTCTACCCTTGGCTTTGTCCCGCACACAGAGTATCATTCCCCCAGCCTTGTGGGCCGGGGAGGGGACAAGCAGGTGCACGTGCCCCATTCACACCCACCACTCACCTCCAAATCACGAGTCTTCTACAGCGACTTGGGAAGGAGGATGTCCACCGAGTGCACTCACACGTGGGAAGGCCGGACTCAAATCTGTATGCGGGATGCCACATTTGTTTGCAATGAACTTGTACACACGTGAAATACAATGACAGGTCACAGGGCCCGAAGCCAGCGTTCCAAGGCGTTCGGAACAATGGTGTCTGGCCTATGGGTCTCAGAGCGTCTTTCGGCTTCCCTGTGTTGCCCAGCTTTCCTCGAACGAGCATCCGCATTATCAGGGAAAGTGCCATTGACAAGAGGCGGGGTTTAGGGAACTCGCCTTCCGTTAGAAAAACGTCTAGAGACGGCAGAAGTTTCCAGACGGGTGTTGGTGGGATTTTCAGAGGAACCGAGAACTGAGCACACGGTCCGCAAGGCCTGGAGGTGGGAGGGTCCACGGCCCCCCGCAGTGGGCGTCGTGACCCCACTGAGCACAGGGCCTCCCAGGGCCGTGGAAACCCACAGGCTTCGCTGAGCCTCAGATTTTATTTTCTAAGGAAAAGCAGCTGCTGGGTATCAGCCGCTGGAGAAGGAGGTCGGGTACCGGCCTCGCAGAACAGAGGGGAGAGGGGTGTCGGGAGGGAGGCCCCCGCCACAGGCCCTCGCACACGGTCGCGCTAAAGGAGGTGGCCTTGCTGACGCTGTTCACGGCGGCGGCCGCGTGGCCACTGATCCAGACACTGATTTCGCTTCCTCCCCAGGCCCAAGGGGGGACGTGCCGACCCAGAATGATCTTCCGTCTGCCTCGGGCTTCCCTTCCCGTCCTCCCCAGACGGCTGACACGGGAGGTGGGGAGGGGGGGGAACTGCCCGCCCTGTGGCCGCACAGGAGGCCCCGGGAAGCCTCTCCCCCAAAGACAGACAGAGGCTGGGACTCTGGAAATGGCCTCAGACGGTGAGCCCTGCCTCCCGCACGCCAGCTCTGTCTCGTGAGGATGCACGAGTCTCAGTTCTCTCCAGCAGGGGACAGGGGACCTTGAGGAAAACCCCTAGCCTTTGTGTAGGGGGTGAGGGTCAGGAGAGGTCAAGAAAAATGGCCCTGTGCCCAGCCGTGGGGCTGGGAGTGCCATCGAGGGGGGTTTCGGTCGCTTCTGAAAGGCGGGGCATCCCATCCCTCGCCGCTCCCCCGGGGAAAGCTCTCATCAGGCGACATGGCCAAGCCCATGTGTAGCAAGAACGCGTCTCAAGTCTCTGACCCACGAGTCAGACGGAAAAGTGGAGAAATTAAACAAATCAGGACAAGGCACAGAATCAGGGGCACCCGCCAGAGAGGAGTAATCAAGACTCCGAGCCACAGATTGGGAAGGCTCTGATTAAAGAACAAATCGCCAGAGTTTAAGCAGCTTCCGTGAGACTTCCTCTCTCGAGTATATTTTCCTCCTGGCAGTCACGGCCCCGAACAGACCAGGGCAGGTGGAGGGTGACAGGTGATGAGCAAAGCCCGGGGAGCAGCTCCCTCCGCCGTCCCCCCACCCCTCCCCCATGAGCCCAGAGCCCCGAGCCCCCACGGGTTCCAGGAGGGCAGCCGCCCGGGGCGCCGCATCACAGCCTCGCGAACCCCTACCGCCATCCCCCTTTCTGGCAGGACGTGCCGTGAGCATCTTCACAGACGGGGACAATTCACCATGGAGTCAACGTCCCGGTCACCTTGACAGTCGGGGATGCATGTAAAGGAACAAACTGACATGTCACATACAGACTTAGACAAACAAGGGCCCAGGACAGGAAAGACGTGACCTGGGCCCCGGACCAGCAGCCTCAGGACAGAGGCCAGGCTGGGGGAGGCAGAGGCGACACGTGGAGGCCCGTCTGGACACGTGGAGGCTGCACCCAGAGACGCCTCCCACATGTGCGACAGCACGAAAACACAGCAGAACAGCCCGCAGCCTGTGGGCCACCGGGCCTGTCCTCTCCGCGTGCTCACTGGACTCCTCTGTGCCAGCTGGAGCCACACACAGAAACGTGGTAGAAAGCAGGTGCCTGCCCTTAAGGAGAACTCACCGCAGCAGCGCTCCCTGAGCAAGGGCAGCACCAGCCCAGCAGTGGAAGGAGGGAGGGTTCAACCCCACGCACGTGAGGAACAACACCCACAGCACGAGGTCCGCAGGTGCACGGACCGGAGAGCATGAGGTCTGTGGGGGAGCACGTCCACAGGGGGAACACATTTGTAGGGAGTGCACGTCCTCAGGCGGAGCGCATTTGTGGGGGGAGCACGTCCACAGCAGGGAGCATGTCCACAGGGGGAGCACATCTGCAGGAGAGCACATTTGTGGGGAGCACATTCATAAGAGCATTAAATAGAGGGAGCGTATCTGGGGGGGAGTACATGCATGGGGGGAGCACGTCTATAGAGGGAGCACATCCATGGGGGAGCACATATGCAGGGGGAGCACTCCATAAGGGGAGCACATATGTAGGGGAGCACATCCAATGGGGAGCATATATGAAGGGGGAGCACTCCATAGAGAGAGCACATCTGCAGGGGAGCACGTCCATGGGGGAGTACATCTGTATGGGGAGCATGTCTGTAAGGGAAGCACACCATGGGGGGAGCACATCTGAAGGAGCACTCCATAGAGGGAGCACATTTGTAGGGGGAGTACGTCCTTGGGGGAGCACATCCATAGGGGGAGTCCTCTGTAAGGGGAGGACACTTTGGGGGGGGGCACGTCCACAGGGGGATCTGCCGAGAGCCATGGGTTCACCTATTATCCCAGCTGGGGAATGGGAGGCTACATTTGACCCCGTGGACCATGATCAGGAGGCCTGGCACCAGAGAGATGGCTCGCGCCCAAGACCCGGCATGACGGGACTTGGTGGGCCCCTAGTGGGTCCCTCTCCACAGGTGAGGACAGTCACCCACTTGCCCAGATCGAGAACACCGAACGGGCTCACGAGGCGCCTGGACCACAGGCCCCACCCCCCGGCCCCCAGCTCTGCTTCCGCTGGGTCCTCCAGTCACAGGCGCTCCCCCAGCGCTGGCCCCGCCAAAGGCAGCCAGCCGGAAGTAGAGAAGGTCACGTGGCAGGGTTCCCTCCTGGTCCTCCGACAGCAGCGACTAGGGATTAAAGGCGGGCTCGCCACCCTAGCGGACCGGCTGATTACACTGGAGGGTTCACACCTTTCCAGAAAAAAGACAAGAGTATGCATGTTCACTACAGCAAATGCCTTGAGACCACAGGGCGAGGGAGGGATATTTTAACTCCCATGGGGCGGCCCATCCGAGACTCCTCTGCCGGGAGTGCTCCATCACCTGCGGGGACAGGCTCCCCGCTGAGCCCCTCCCTGTGGGGACACGGCTCGGACTCCACGCAGGCGGCCCAGGCGGGCAAGGCAGCCCGTGCTCCCCGGATGGCGGGGTGGGGGCGGGAGACCCTCCATCCTGCCCGGGCGGTTCCCCCACGTCTCAGGAGAAACCGGAAACGAGGCCCGGGGTGGGGAAGGCCCCGCCAGGGAGTCCCGCTCCGCTCCGCTGGGAGGCGCAGCCTCTGCTTCTCCGGCTGCCCCCACCTGGCGGGAGCTCCCACGAGCTGGGGCCTTTGTGCGCGGACGGGTGACCCGCACGACGCCAGCCTGGCGCCAGGCAGGTGGAGATGCTGCCAGCTTTTCCACACTGGCATTTGCCTCTAATGTTCCATTTAAGAAACAGCGGGATCTGGAGAAAGTTAATTATTGAACAGCTTCCACTTCTAAAAAGAAAATTTTAAATAATGAAAAATGCTCAAATCTCTCCTTCCATCCGTCCCTGGGGGTCGGGGCTTACAAGGCGGGGGGGGGGGCCCAGGTGGAGACAAAGCTTCAAGTAGCTCTGCCCCCACGGCACCCTCCCAGGGCACCTCCTCAGGCCTCCGGCCGTGTCAGCACAGCTGCAGCAGCCCGGGGCTCACGTGACCCCGCGACCCACCGGGGCCTCTGGGCTGGGGGCTCAAGATTGGTGCCAGCAGGGCACCCCCGCCCCGCCTACACCCGAAGCCACTCTCCTGGCCGGTGGCCTTCCCTCTGGGCGCACCTTGGCGTCTGTCTTCTCAGGAGGATGCTGACCCTGTGGAGTGGGCCCCCCTCCGGCCCCGTGATCCCATTAACCTTGATCACCTCCCGCCAGGCCCATCTCCCATCCGGTCGCCTGGGGGTCAGGGCCTCAACCCAGAAGACACAGGAATCCGGGGACACAGCTGGCTGAGCTCCCAGCCCCGTGGACACGGCCCGGCTCCATCCGCCCGGTTTCTCCAAGTGGGTTTCTAGGCCCCGGCTCTTCCCCACACACCTACCCTGTGGCTCTGATGGCTCCACTAACCACCACCACCACCACCCCCACCCCCCCCCACCCCCACCCCCATCACCTTCATCTGAAATTCTGAATGGCCCCCAGGACGTCCCCTGGGAGGGGGGTGTTGGCAGGTGCACCTAACAGGAGGGGCGAACACCGGCTGACTCTGAGTTCACATCCCTCCTCCCGAGGAGCACGGAATCCCCCGATTCCCCTGGGAGCTGCTGTGTGCCCACAACTCCATTGCGGTTTTACTGGACACCCGCTTTCTGCTGAGCAGAGAGGACGTCCCCACCACAGGCCGCCTCCTTGGAGCAGCCACGTGCGTGAGCAAAGAGGTGTGTACAAGCTTCCAGGATATTCTGAGCCACTAAATCCAGGCTAGGGGGTGGGGGGAGCTGCACCCCGGCCCCAGAACCACCCTTGGCCTTCCGTCCCCTGTCAAACAAAGCTCCAGTTTCTGGGCCTTTCCAAGCCCGCTGTGCCCGGGCCCCGCCGGTCCTACACCCTTTCAGGAGCTGCTCCCGGTGGGGGGCCTCCTCCACCTGCTTTCGTCCAGGGGGAATCGGACAGGCACACCGTGGGAGTGGCCATGTCCTCCCTGCCCTCCCCGCCCCAAACCCCACCCACCCTCGCAGCCTGCCTCGCCCGGGGCATGTCCAGAAGCTTCTGACTGCGGCGGAGGCTCTGGCCAGCCCACTGGTCAACAGCCTCACCGTGAGAGCCCTGCTCCCAGGGGAGGGGACAGGGTACGTGCCCTGGGACCTCAGCAAGCACTGCAGGGTGGGCGTTGTACCGTTTACTGAGGCGGGAGCACAGCATCGAAGGAGGAGGGGTCCTCGGGGTCCTGACCCAGCTTGCCCCATCCTGCCCAGGAGGTCCCAGAGGGCAGGGCGCAGGCTCTCGTCCCACCCACACACGACCCACAGGCTGTTCATCCTCCCCAAACTAACCGACCGATGCACCAGCCACACAGCCTGGAGGTCGTGACCCCGATCGCCCCGGGGCCTGAGGTCGTAACCCCATCGCCCCCGAAGGGAAGGAGCTGGTGGAGACTGAGCCAGAACTTGTCTGTCGTCGTCCACGAGACTGCAGCTGGCTCTTCAGTTCGACCCCGGTGGGTTTCCATTTGCCCCTCGGAGGGGCCTGGCTGCGGCCACAGAGCCTGAGGGGGCCCGACGCCCTTCCGTGTCTGCTCCGGCCCCAGCCTGGCCGCGAAGAAGGGGTCACGACCCAGGCAGTGAGGGCGTCGGGGCGGAGTGGGGACGGCCGGGAGCAGTGCCCACGGGGCTCCCTGCAGATCCCCTGTCTTTCCCGGAGCCGGCTGGGGTCACGGGCAATAGAGGGGCAGCCGGCCTCTTGGCGGACGTGCACGCACACCCTCGAGCGGCCAGACGCACCAGCGCAAGAGCCACGCAGGGAAACGCCGGGTTCAGACTCCCACGAGGAGGGGCCACCGTGAAATGCCCACCAGCACGCGTGGGCGGGTGGGGAGGCGGTGCCTGAAAGCCCCCTGCCACCGACATGTCCCCGGCTTTCCCCCGAGGTCCGTTCACGCTGACCCCACCGCACACCGTGCCGGGGACGGGCCAGCGGACCCGGGGCAGGAGCCCGGCTCGTCGCCGCTGCTTCGGACAACATTTGGCGGCATCTGCGAAAGGCGGCGCCTCCGTCCCGTCCCCCCACCCCGTCCGTCCCCAGGTGCGCGCCCGACTTGGGCGAGGAGTTCGCGTCCCCACCAGACAGCGCCCCCGAGGAGCCCGTGGCCTGTCCCCTGGAACCTGGGCACGTGTGAGCGAGCGGGGCTCCAGACTGTAAGACGGGGGCTCTCCTGGGCCGTCTGGGGGGGAGGGCAGGGCCGATTACACCAGATCACATCCCGGAGCCCTGGAAAGTCTAGAGCGGTCCCTGGCTGGGCTCGCAGACACCGACCGGGCAGGAGAAGTCAGGGGAGTCCAGGCCCCCGCCGCTGGAGGGGCCGCCGGGAATGCCCGGGGACCAGGAGGCCTCGGGCGGGGACCAGCTCCCACGCGCACACCTGTTCCCGGCCCCGCTCCCACCCAACCCCACCCCACCCCCACCCCCACCCCCACCCCCACCCCGAGCCCACCCCCGTATCCTGGCCCCGCCCCCACCCCACTCCACCGCACCCCTGTTTCCGACCCGGCCCCCCACCCCCACCCCTACCCCTGTTCACCGGCCCGTCCCCCCCAGCCCCTGCCCCCACCCCCACCGCCACCTCCCACCCCCACCCTTGTTCCGGGTCCAGGCGCTGCCGCGACCCCGCCCACCCTTACCCCCCCACACCCAGCCCCTCCCCCCGCCCCTCCCCCACCCGTTCCCGGTCCGTCCGGTACCCACCCACCGCCAGCGAGGAAAAGGGCCCCAGTTCCTACAAGGATCAGACCCCGCCAACAGCCCCGCACTCCCCCTGCAGAACTGAGAGGCGGCCGTGAGGCTGTGTGTGGGCCACCAACTACGGTAGCCACGGGAAGTGGGCACAGTGCCCGGTGGTCACGGGCCCACAGCAGGTGTCCTACACCGGCGGGCGATCCCACTGAAGTAGAGAACAAACTGAGCGCGTGCCTGCTGCTGGCCGAGGCCCGGGCGCTCTCGGCCTCCGGTCCTGGGTGCTGGTTGCTCCACATGAAAATTGCGTGGGCTGCACGCTTTGCTGTGTGTATTTTCTGGTATGTGGGTTATTCTTCAATAAAAAGCGTTTTAGAAACCCGGTCGGGACGCGCCCTAAGGCCTGCTGCCCCTGGCCACCCCCCTCGGGCACACTTCCCCTTGCCTGGCTCTGCCCACAGGGGTGGCCACCGGGTGAGCCTCTCCAGGAGACCCCGCCCACTTCTCCCCCTTTTCCGTGACTCCGGAGGCACCAGGGACACGCAGGGTCCCCACTGCGCCACGAGACAGAAGCCCAGAGCAAAGGTAAGGAGCCAGCAAACTGATGAGTGAATTTCCCTACTGAATGTAATCTCTCAAGTCCAAATTACTCCCAAATGGGAAAACCGGCGCCCTAACGACAGGCGGGCAGCGGGTGCCTGACCCAAGCCCTCCCCAAGGCCACCTGCGCTGAATCAGTGATAGTCTCAGTGAGAAGGACAGGCCCCCCCAGCGCCTGCCCCCCCCCCCCCCGGGGGGGGATCTGCCCCCGCTCCTGCCGCGTCCCCACCCGGACCACAACGTCCCTCAAACCTCTCCTTCCTCGGCTTCCGGGCTCAGCTGCCTAGTGACCTGATAAAGATACATCTCATGATTTTTCATTCAAGAACATAAGTTAGGGGCGCCTGGGTGGCTCAGTCAGTTAAGCGTCCGACTTTGGCTCAGGTCATGATCTCACAGTTTGTGGGTTCCAGCCCCGTGTTGGGCTCTGTGCTAACGGCTCAGAGCCTGAAGCCCGTTTCAGATTCTGCATCTCCCTCTCTCCCTGCCCCTCCCCTGCTCATGCTCTCTCTGTCTCTCAAAAATAAATACGTGAACTTAAAAAAAAAAAAAAGTATTTTTTAAAAACATAAGTTAAAACTGAAGAAAATCATCCAGTTCAACTTTTCTTAAAAGACCTACGACAGTCTGTTTCGATGATCACTGACAAACGCATGTTCCCCGTTCCTCGGCGGGTCGTGTTCCGGCAATCTAAGCGGCCCTAAAGGCCAGTGTCCCCTCCCACGCCCACCTGTGCACACGTTGAGAGGGCACCGGGGCCTCAAGGAGATGCCCTTTGTTTGTTGTCCCAGCACTGACGAAGGGGTGCCAGGGAGATGCCCGCCAGGCAGACACGAGGGATGTGCAGCCCGTTGGCCAGGTCCCAAACGAGCCCCAAGCCCACGGATGTGGCCTCAAAACTGGAGTGCCTAAGCCTGCTCCCGCTCGCCTTTCGCCTCCATCTGGCACTTTCTCTAGGGTGTGGGCTGAGCAGAACGGAAAACATCTCTCAAGAGAGTGTGAGCATCCAGGGAAAAGCAATGATAAAACCACCATGGGGCACAATGAGCAGAGTCGCCAAAGGAAACAACCCTCGTCCCCGATGCAAATATGCTCCAACAAAACCAGAGCCTCCAGAGACCAACTCTGCGCCCTGCGCCCTAGGCCCTGAGCCCTTCCCCCTGTGCGCCGAGCCCTGCCCCCCGCGTGCTGAGCCCTGAGCTCTGAGCCCAGGACCCTGAGCCCTTCCCCCTGTGCGCCGAGCCCTGGCCCTGCATGCTGGCCCTGAGCTCTGAGCCCTGCCCCCTGTGCGCTGAGCCCTGAGCTCTGAGCCCAGGACCCTGAGCCCTTCCCCCTGTGCACTGAGCTCTGCCCTCTGCGTGCTGAGCCCTGAGCCTGCACCCTGAGCCCTGCTCCCTGAGCCCTGCGCCCTGCACCCAGCACCCTGAGCCCTGCACCCAGCACCCTGCACCCTGCACCCAGCACCCGGAGCCCACACCCTGAGCCCTGCTCACTGAGCTCTGTGCCCTGCATCCTGAGCCCTGGCACCCTGCACCCTGAGTCCTGCTTCCTGAGTCCTGTGCCCTGCACCCAGCACCCTGAGCCCTGCGCCCTGAGCCCTGCGTCCTGATCCATGGGAGCCACCACAGCACAGCACCACAGACTGGGCCACCGAAACAGGGACAGAAATGTCCCACTCAGTCTGGAGGCCAGAAGTCTGACACCCCCAGAGGCTCCAGCAGGCCCTTCCCGCTTCCCGCTGCTGCCGGCGACGCTCAGCTCTGGCCCTGTCACTCCACCTCGGCCTCCCTCATCACGTGGCCTTTGCATCAGAGCAGCAGGCATGGGACCTGGGCCGCTCTGGCTCCGTCACTCTGATCTTGCCGTGAGGCCACTTTCACAGACTCTGGGGGTCAGGACTTCACCCGATCTTTTTTTTGGAGGACGTGACAGGCTCTAAGGGGACGTCGCCACCCAGCCCCCTCCCGGAAGGGCAGCAGAGGCCCCCGGGCCTCAGGGGGGTTTTGGAAGACCGTCCCGCAGACCAAACCAGGCGTAGCTCCGAAGACCCCAGTTCATTCATCCTCAGGTTCTCCGGGGGCCCCGGCGGCCCTGAGTGCGAGCGGACGCGGTGGGCCCTCTGCGGGCAGAGTGAGGGGCCAGATGCACAGGAGCCGCCAGCACCATGGCCGGGGCTCCTGCAGCCCACAGACCGCCTCCCCCGACGGTGTGGACAGCGGGCGCCCTGCCCCGTTGGCGCCTCAGAATCCGCAGATCCTTTTCTAGACACACATTTCTTACACCTACCACACCCCTTCCACACCGAAAAAGAAGCGTTTTCAACCGAAAACTGGAAAAGAGAGGGGGACAGCAGGTGCGCCCCCAGGTGCCGTCCGGGGCTTGCCATCCCATGTGTCGACACCGTGAACGTGAGTGCTTCGAAACACACACTGTGTCATCAGAATCAAATGTAGAAAGGAGACGAGACTCCCAGTTCAGGGAAGTCCCTGCAATTCCTGGTAACCGTATTCCTGTGACTCACCGCGGATGGTGGGTGACCGGCGAGGACCAGCCGCCCTTAGGGCCGTGACCCCGAGCTGGCTGCCCGGGGCCCGTCACACCAGCGTGACCACTTGCGTCAGAGATTCCTGGATTTTTAAGTCAGCCTTCAAGATTTTCCACATCACCATACTGAACTCTCAGTAACGGCTTTTAAAATGCAATCAACTGACAGGGTTAAATCCCCACACACACCTTTAGCAACACTGTATTTTAACTGACCGCTCTGTCATCCTGCGGTAAGGCTCCAGACGTCAAATTCTATGATTTTTTGCGGCGGCTATAATACGCCGCTATTTGCATCCAATTTTAAACGTCTGGAGTGTTAATCTGCGTCCTCACAAGTGGTAATAAAAGTATATATATCAGAGCAATTACCATTTCATTCAAGGGATCTTACTCTACGAGATGCTTACTTGCTAAAGACTAACAACTTCTGTTTTGCAGTTTTATCTGAGGTCTGACGTTGGAGGCATTCCCCAATGAATCCCAACTCCTTCTAAACTGGCTGTGATAAACGTAACCTGTGCCAAGAGTCCAGTGTCCCTTCTGGCAAATCTAGAGCACAAAGGTGAGGTGTGTGCGGAAGGAAGTTCACATTAGCCAGTGAGCAGCGTGGGGTGGGTCCCGTTATTCTGACCTGACTACAGACACTCCATTCAAAAGCCATGTAAACTACAGACATTATACGTAAGAAATAAAAGTCCATGCGTGAAAAGGCAGCCTCCCGATCGGAAAGGCAGCTGGTTGTCCATCACCTCTAACGAAATGTATTTAGCTGGCAAGTCTGACTCGTGCTTATATTCTCCCCGGATGCTTTGTAGTTACAGCTAAGTATTTGTCAGTGCACCTAAAGATTAAAGCAGATTGCAGAGTCCATAAAAGGGGTGGAAAGATTAATTTGTCTCTAGACAAAACTCTTACTTTCTGATTTCTAGTGCTAGGTATCTATAGACATGTATATTTTGCACTGTGACCACATTACGGCCTCTCGATACCTAACCCGTTCAGAACACAAACACCAGACTGGGGAGCTGGGAGAGTGTTGCCGGGGAGGCCTGCCCACTCCCAAATGAAGCATGATTTTTACAGCTACAGAGAAGCACGTGTGCAGTGCCCCCCCCCCCCCCCCCGTACGATAATATATTGCTACTTTCAGTTCAAACCATCTGAAGCGTAATGCTTAACGAAGCGGAAACCCAGACGGGCTGGTGACAACGGTGGGTTTTCCTGGGTATTGACGGGAGATTTTGTTTTGCGAGGAAGAGGCCACGGCAGGCACATCCGAGCACGTAACATGTTTCGAAGTCCTCCTCGTGGGTTTTAAGCAGGAACTGGGGGGTGAGGACAGACTGATGGCTTTCCCTGGAGCATTACTGGTATCGGGATAGCCTGGGACTTCACCTTTGCTTTCTTTCCCTTTATTTTACCTTTTCCCACAGCTTGAATTTTTTCTTTTTTTTGCCTTGGTTTCCATAAGGGTTTGGCAGGAAGGGAAGGGCGGGGGGGGGGGACACCAGAAGTCACATCTTTGACGTTACAAAGTGTTGGGGGTGAAAGACACCATGTACTCAGGTAAGAAACAAAAGCAGAGGGGAAATGAACACTTGCACTATTTACCAGGGTATTATTACTAGTTGTAAAAGTCTAGACAGCAAGACGGCTACACCTCACACCGAGGGCTCCCAAGCAGTTCCGGGACCGGTCCTGCCGCGCGAACTTGAAACGACTCGGTCCGCTCTCGGGCGTCAGGGCTCCGGCACAGATCTGCTCTTCGTCCATCGAGGGTCTCCACCGACTGAGGGCCAGGTGCAGAGTCCCGCGGCTTACGAGACAGAGAAGGAGCTAGAAACACTGACGATAGATTTTATTTTTCCCTGTTAGTCCAGGAAACCACAAATTACCATTTGTCAGATGTCACCGGGGTAAAAAAATGTGCGAATGTTCTTGGCATGTGGGTATAGGGAAAAAAACCCAAACTTCTGGTACGGCCTGATTTTGTCTTTTCAAACTGTGTTCTTGTGAATTCTTTGACGTCTTATTTATAAGGTTATGAGACTAGACGGTAAATGCTCAACAAGAGAAACGCCCCACTCTCCAGCAAAACTATTTTGCTCGATGGGGCGGGGGGCGGGGGATAAGGTATGGGCTCTGGTCCCCTCCCCCTCCAACCCATTTGAGTCTTGATTAATTTGCACATTAGGGTTTAAGGCTAATTTACTCTGTGTGGGCACATGTGCGTGCGTGCGTGCGACACGTGTGCGTGCGTGTGAGCGTGTGCGTGCGTCGGACACGTGTGCGGGGCGGGGCTGGATCCTCTGTCCAGTCCTGTTTCCCTTTATGGAGGCGCCCTCCTGTGGCCACAGAAAATACCGCAGCATAAGACACCATCTCAAAATGCTCCACATTGACTCGCTGTGTTTCTGTGGCCATTTTCCTTTGTGAGGTCCTTCGTAAAGAAAAATTCCCACCAAGCTACATAGATACATGGATTCTTCCAGGAAACGTTTGATCTGGGGTTTTAAAGTTGGGACGCTCAAGTATTTGGCCACGGAATCCACATCCGGAGACGAATCTCTGAGAGCAGGGTCCTTCCTCCTACCGGTTTGCGGTCAGATAGCGTCAGCCTCTGGGGTGGCCCTAACAAACGCCACGGGCTGCGCGCTCACGGGGCTGAGGCTCACCCCCCTGCTATCCCTGAGCAGGTCTGGAGTCTGGGAGGTCTGAGATCCAGGCGTCTGAAGCTCCCCCTTCCTGCCTCTTCCTGCTCCTGAGGGCCCCAGGCATCTCGGGGCTCGTGGCTGCGTCACCGGGTCTCGGCCTCAGTCTCCACGTGGCCGCCTCCTGTCCAGGTCTGTGTCTCATATCCCCCTCTCCTTCCTAGTACACCTGTCACTGGATTTAGGGCCATCCTAACGATCCTCACGATCTCGAGAGCCTCAGCTGGAATTGGGGCCACAAAGACCCGGTTTCCACACAAGGTGACAATGACAGGTCCCGGGTTAGGATGTGGACATACATTTCTGGGGCCACTATCAACCCCTGCAGATGCCATGGGATCTTGGGGAAGGGCTGGGCAGGCAGTCAGCTGTGGCCAACTGGGGGCAGCAGGAAGACCGTACTAGACTCGGCGAGGACGGCCTCATGGCCCAACTGGTCCTGTGCCCCGGGAGCTATGAATTTGTCCCTCAGACTGCTCTGCTTTCGGCGCCTTCTCTTCAGAGCGGTCAGTCCCTCCCTGCTGCTGCCTCCGTCACGACTCCAGCCTTGCTCAGCACGCACCTGAGGTGGACGGTGTAGGACCCGCCTAGAGCAGGGACAGCAGGCCATGTGGGGCGTCATCTGTCCTGCCAGGTGGTCAGTGAGGACCTATGCACACTCTCACAGGCTGAGACTCTGGGCTGGTTCCTCACTGGCTGCTCCCTAAGCCCTGATCCAGGCGGGTGAACGACAGGAAGCAAGGACCCGGGACTCCCAGACCCAAGGGTGATCCTATCAAGTGACAGCCACCATCAGGCAGGAGAAGATCCGCCAAGTGACACGTGACCACTGCTCACCATGGACGCGGTCCTCAGGCCAGGCCCATCACTGGCCCAACCCCCCACTGCTGATGGTAGCCCAGCCCTCGAGCCTGGCAGGAAAGTGGCGGCCAGCCGCCCTCTCCTGGGAACTGTCTGCATCCAGGCCAGGCTGGCCCTGCCGGGCTCCTGCGATGCCACGTGCTCTGCCCTCAGCACCAAGCCCAAACCAGCTGTTGCCGGGGGGCTGCCTCAACCCACCCTTCCCACCCACCCCCCCTCCGGCAGCCTCACCTCCTCCTGCTCCGCCCCAAATCCTCCCCTCCTTCGGGTTCAGCCTGCATCCCACACCTTGATTTAGGCCGTTCTCCCTGCCTCAACATGTGCCTGGCTGCCTCCGCCCTCCAAAACCCACCTGCAAAGCTCCCCAATCCCCCACCGGCATGTGCCCCTCTGAATTCCTCCTGCACTGAGGCCATAACTGGGGGCGTACCAGGGGTAGGGCTAGGGGTGACTTATCCTGCCTGGGGACAGGGGGCATCACTTCTTGTCCCCTGTGCAGGGTGGGGGTGCAACTCATACAGCTATGTCTCCAACATGCTTCACACATGTGGGACACAGTGTGCATTAGATGGGTGGACAATGGGTGGGTGTATGGTGGGTAGGTGGACTGGTGGATGGATGATGGATGGATGCATGGGTGGATGGGTGAGTGGACAGATGGATGGGTTGGTTGGATGGATGGATGGATGGATGGATGGATGGATGAATTGGATGGATGGATGAATTGGATGGATGGATGCATGGGTGGATGGGTGAGTGGATAGATGGATGGGTTGGATGGATGGATGGATGGATGGATGATGGATGGATGAATTGGATGGATGGATGGATGGATGAATTGGATGGATGGATGGATGGATGGATGAATGGATGGTGGATGGAAGGATAGTGGATGGATGGACAGTGGATGGATGGATGGATGGATGGATGGATGGATGGATGGACAGACAATGGGATGGATGGACGGTAGGTGGGTAGATGGATGGATGGATGAATTGGATGGATGGATGGATGGATGGATGGATGGATAGTGGATGGATGGATAGTGGATGGACGGACAGTGGATGGATGGATGGATGGATGGATGGATAGTGGATGGATGGATAGTGGATGGACAGACAGTGGATGGATGGATGGATGGACGGACAATGGGATGGATGGATGGTGGGTGGGTAGATGGATGGATGGATGGATGGATGAGTTGGATGGATGGATGAATTGGATGGATGGATGGATGGATGAATGGATGGATGGATGGGTGGATGGGTGAGTGGATAGATGGATAGGTTGGTTGGTTGGTTGGTTGGTTGGATGGATGGATGGATGGTGGATGGATGGATGGATAGTGGGTGGGTGGGTGGGTTGGTGGATAGGTAAATAAACGGATAGACAATGGAATGGATAGATGGGTGAGTGGATGGATGGATGGATAGAAGGACAGATAAGTAAATGGATAGGTGCGTGGATGGATGGTGGAAGGATGGGTGGATGGACAACAGGATTGATGGATGGATGGATGGATGGATGGATGGTGGACGGGTGGATGGATGGATAGATGGATGGACAATGGGATGGACAGATGAGTGAATGGATAGACAATGGGATGGATAGATGGATGGATGGATGATGGATGGATGGATTGGATGGATGGATTGGATGGATGGATGGACAATGGGACGGATGGATGGATGGTGGATGGGTAGATGGATGGATGAGTGGATGGATGGACAGATGGATGGGTACATGGATGGATGGGTGGATCGACGGATGAATGGATGCATGCATGCAGGAGTCGATGGGTGGACAGGTGGGAGGATAGGTGGATGGATGGATGAATGGACAATGGGATGGATGGATGGATGGATGGTGGGTGGGTGGATGGATAAGTGGATGAATAGACAATGGGATGGATGGTGGGTGAGTGGATGGATGAGTGGATGGATAGATGGACAGATGAGTAAATGGATAGGTGCATGGATGGATGGTGGAATGATGGATGGATGAACGGATGCATGCATGAGTGGATGAATGGATGGATGCATGGGTGGATGGATAGATAATGGGTGGATAAATGGATGGATAGATGGGCAGATGAATGATGGGTGGGTGGATGGTTGGATGGATGGATGGACAGATGACGATGGGTGGATAGATAGATGGGTGCATTGGTGGCCTCTCCTCCACTAGACCAATGGCAGTGGGGACCTGGAAAGAGTTGGTGGCAGAAGCTGGCCCAGGAAGAGAGAGAAGCGTGACTTGGTTTCCTGCCTTTGTCGGTCATCCGGAAATTAGGCCTGTGTTACCCTGGGAAATGAGAATGTGGAGTAGTTGTGTTGCCTTCTCATCCTATCTGTATGGCCCCTCAGTTTCTCCCAAAGGATTTTAACGTCTCTGGTCCCTAAGAGTAAGCTGACCTCCCTCTCATGGCATATCCTACGCTTCTGGCGTCACATGGGGACCCTCAGTGCTCTCCTATGGGATGGGGCGTGCACAGGCCAGAGCTCTCTGCTGAGCCGTCTCTCACGCATGCGCACCAGGCCCAGGCCGGCACCCTGGAATTACTCCAAGTCCTGGAACAGCCCTGGTTAAACACACACACACTCGTCACAATCATCAACGCTGGCATCCCTCTGGACAGGTGGTATGACATCCAGGGTGTCCTGAGATGTGGCTTCGGTGGATGGACTGCAAGAAAAGACTGAAAATCTCCAAGTTCACTGGTAGACCAGAAAGAGAAAGTAGTCGGCCACTGTAGGGTCTGTCCTTGTAAAAGCCAGAGCCCTGGGAAGGAAAGGCGTTTATCAGGATTTTCCATACAAGATGCACCTCACAGACCCACAGCGGACCTGGAAAAATTGGTCTTCATAGCACCCCAACCAAGAAAGCGGAGAGAGAGCATGCCCAATGCATGGGGGGGGGGGGGAGGATACAGTGCCTAGGGTTTGCTCGGGAGGAGCAGAAGCCTTGCATCAAACAGCCAGATCCCACCATGCCCAGCTCTGTGGCCTCTGGGAATCATATGGGACATCCTGAGGTCTGGGCCTTCCTTTGTAAAAGGACAAGGAGAAAGCCAAGCGCCCTCGGTGTCCCTATACTGTAAGCCTCCCTGAGAACTGTGGCTGCTGGGCTGGGCCTGCTGCCCTGGGGTCACGGGAGCAGGGCGGGGGGCGGGGGGGGAGGCAGAGCGGGACAGGGAAACGGGGAGCAGGCAGTGGACTGGAGGGTCCCACCCCTCCCCCGCACCCCGGCCCTCTCCCATCGGGCTCCATCAAGCTGGGAGGGGATGTCCCCAAACCGGGCCCTCAGTCAGCGAAAAACCAGGGTTCCTGTGAGCGCAGCCCCACCCTTCCAGACCAGACGGCTGTCTGCCACCCGTACATCAAACTCACTCTCAGGAACGGGAAGATTCATGGTCCTGTGTCACCGTGTAATGGCTAGCCGGTCAGAGAAACAACAATTTTCATGCCATAAAAGCTGACTTCCGTTTGTTCACTAAGAATGAATGCTGTCGATCAAGCGAAACCTATAAAAACCTCAGAGACAAAGGCAAAGAATTAAGGCTGACGCACCGGCTGCTGCCAGCCGTGATTAGCCTGTCCGTCGCCCGGGCCGGGGGCGCAGGAGCCACGCGGGGGCCAGAGCTGCGGCATGGAGGGCGGGCGGGCATCTTCGGTGACACCCCTCATCCCTCCGGAGGTGGCCGCCTCGGTGCCCCTGTGAGAACAGTCCTAACTTGTGACCAGACGCCGGACTGGTTTGGGGACGAACATCGATGGTGTCCGGGTCCACCTGAGAAGCGGCGAGTCAGGCGCAGCGAGGAGCCAGCCTGCCCCTCCACGAGCGAGTCTCGAACTGGGCCACGGTGACGCTTCGGCTGGTGACAAGGAGACGGGGGCACCTGCCTTAGCACCCACGCCACGTCAAGTTCTAGAACCTTCCCCCTGGCAGCTGCAGGGGGCACAGCCCTGGGAGGGGGCTCTTGGCCATCCCCCATTCAGCTGAGAACCATGTGGACGACACTTCAAAGGGGTGGGGGGGGGGGCAGGTGGGGATAGGAAAGTGGGGAGCACCACGGGGAGCATCAGGAAGCGGGGAGCACGAGGTAGCTCTCCGGGAGCAGGCGAGAGTGAATAGGACACTTGCGGTGACCCTCTGTGCCGGTCCCGGCCAACAGGGTCTGTAGGAGCCGGAGGGACAGGCACGAAGCAGACCCAAACCAGGGAGGCCTGGGAAGGGGCCCTATGCCCGGGTCACCGTCTCCTGCCGCCCTGTCCCCGCAGCTCCAGGCCTGGAGACACGGGACGCCCAGCCTCCACGGCCTACTTGGAGGACCACGTGAGCCTGGCCTCACTCTTGCCCCAGCAACGTGGGGGCAGGCGCCCTCGGAGGAGTGAGCAGACAGAAGGTTCTGCGCCTGGTGGGATGGGCCAAGTCAGAAGCCCTGGGACCGTGATCGTTAGCGTCACGGTCTCACCTTTCTCGGAGAGGACCGTGTCATTTTCCCGGTCTAATGCTGGCCCATGGCTCTGGGGACCGGGTGAGGCCACACGGGACCCGTGTGCCGCCTGTGCAACTTCCTGTGAATACGCAAGGGTTTCAAAATAAACATGCACCAACGTAAAGTGTTTCTTCAAAGCCCTTAATCCTGCTAACGTGGGGGCAGGGGGGGCAGACGGCCCTGGAGTATGTGGGGGCTCCTCACGGCCAGGACCACCTCCCCACCTGGTCCCACACACCCTGTCCCCAAATGGGCCTCCTCTCCATGAGGGTGCTGGTAAAGGCCGGGCCCCCCCCCCCCTCCATCACCCTTGATGTTGGCCCAGCGCCCAGGAGCCCCCTCCGGGAGGGTCAGCAGACAGCAGGGCCGCTCTGAGCACGGGCCCCAGCACGGCACCCAGGCCCCCGGGATGGCAGCCCGCTTGGGTGGCGGTGGAGCAGGGGTGATGGCGTGAGCTCACACGCTCGCCAGCCCACCCCGGCCCTCGGGGCGCCGTGCGTCCCAGGCAGCTGCGTGGTCCCCCCCGCCCCCGCCGGGGAAGCAGGTACTCACCAAGCTCCCCCAGCCAGCGGGCCTCTGCTCGCTGAGGGCAGCGTTACTGGGGACGGCCTGTGGACGTGGGCCGCCCGCCCGCAGGGGTGGCACGCTTGTCCAGGCGTGGCTGGAAGACGCCACCACACAGACGCTGTTCCCCAGGCGACCGGCGCTGAAGCAGTGAGGTCAAGGGCTTCGAAACTTGCTTCGCGCCTGCTGAGCCACCTCCCTCCCCAGGGACCGACAGTGAATTCTGGTGTGGAAGTGCCTGAGATGCACCCATGAGCCAAACGTGCCCTTGGGAGAGGCTCCAGGTCCGCCAGGGGCCACGGCTGAAGCCCATGGTTTGCAGCGGGACCCGGATCAGGACACACCCCCAGCCAGGAGGTCGCAACAGCCCGTGCCTCCCACCTCCCCAGCGTCCCCCATGCTGCCAGCCAGGCCACTGGGCTCCCACAGGGTCAATCAGCGGCAGTGTGGTCTTCAACAATTCAGGGGCACCTGGGGGTTCGGTCGGTTGAGCGCCCGACTTCAGCTCGGGTCACGATCCGGTGGTTCATGGGTTCGAGCCCCACGTCGGGCTCTGTGCTGACAGCTTAGAGCCTGGAGCCTGTTTCAGATTCTGTGTCTCCCTCTCTGTCTGTTCCTCCCCCCCACATTCTCTCTCTCTCTCAAAAATAAATAAAAATTTTATAACAAATAAATAAAGTAACATTTCATCTCACAGTAATGCAGCTCCCAACCCAGGCTCTTGCCCTAATTATCACTTTATCTTTCATAATTGAAATGACAATTATGGCTGGTTTTCTTTCCGATCGCTAATAACGGCGTAACTAGCGGACATTAATGATGACGGCAAGCCAGCAGTCCAAGACGGCGCTTACGTTTTATTTCTGCTGATAGCACTTAAAATACAGTATGTTTTCATGGGTACATTTTCCACGGTAAGCCGTAATACCAGTCCACACCACCTCCCTGCCAAAGCCAAACAAAACAAAGCACCCCTCCCCTAACAGTCATCTCAGAGTCGCAAAGTTACACTCGTTTCTGGCTTCCACACCCACGACGCCCGTGACGCGGCTGGCTACAGGGGCCACGGGGGCCGGTGGCTGCCACATTCACGACAGCGGCATTCTCACACCACGTCAAAGCTCTGCCCCGAGCCCCCATTTCCAAGCGGTGTGAGCTGGCCCTTGTGTTACGGAGGAAAGGCCTGGGCAGGAAGCGCGCAGAAAAGGTTAGGCGCGGCACGGATCGAGTCAGTAGAACCAAAGGGTTAAGAAGCAGCTGATCACGCAAAGAAGTAAGTGCAGGAAAGTGGACAGAAAAAAACTGCTAGGAAAATAAACGATGTCTTTAGAGGAGCCAATGTTTACAACTGAAATATTTTCTTCAGCGCCCTCGTTCCAATCTGAGTGTGTGTGTGTGTGTGTGTGTGTGTGTGTGTGTGAATACCGCACGTGCGTCTCCCCAGAATGACCCAAACGAAGAGCAGACGGGATTACCGAACAAAATTCTGCAGGGTCCTGTGCATGTGCTAAGGAGAATCATGAGTCCAAGAGAAAAAGATGGAATTTGCAAAAACTAAACAATATTCGAAGTCATGTTTGGGCTCCTCGGAGCTTAAAACTCCGGTAAATTTAAGGAATGACTTTATATCTAGAGACTCACCCACGGGCCCCCAGGGAGGCGGCTGGGACACCCCGGAACCCGGAGGGAAGACCCCTGGCGGTGCGGACTCCATGCAGGACGTGCGACGACGTCACCCCGCCCCTAACTACGCACCAGCTCCAAGGACTCTCCCGCCGGGAAGAGAGAAAGGCATTCCGTGGACACACACTCCATCACCCGCCTGCACCAGTCACACCTCTGACGCTACAACAGCTCAGCAGTCGGCATCGTGTTCGACAGTCGGAAGGAAGGAGCCGGGTCCCCGACCCCCTCAGGGGAGCCGCTGTCGGATTTGGGGCCTTTGGGGCCGGGAGACGCGAGGACAGTGCGGACAGGCTCCGCCCACGACCGTCACTCCCGTCTCCTGCCGTCCCGAGCCGAGAAGCTGCGGTGTGGGGACGGTGGCCAAGCGGTGCCGCTACCTAACTCGTGCGCGCCCCGCACTACGGCACGGGGCGGGCCGGGCGCCAGCTCCGGCAGCAGGCGCGCGGCCGCGAGTCCGCCTAGTGCTTGCCTTTGGTCGATTTCTTCTTCTTGGACTCGTCCCTCTGCTTCGGCTTCTTCCTCTTGCCACCTTCTTTGAGTCCTAAGGAAACACGGCTTGTGAAACACTGTTCCGAAGGGCGGCGGCGTCCCCACCAAGAGGCAAGCGCTTCCACACACTCGCCCACGTTAACACGGGACAGTCGGGCTGCCCCCACTTCTCCCCAGGCCACATCCACAGCGTGACCGACTCTTCAAACCGCAGAGTGACATCTCTGACGTTGTTCAAAGAGCATCGGAGCCACGCGCCCAGAGGGGGCGGCACTGAGCCCACGCTCTCCTCTGCTCACCCTGCCCCTGACCACCCCACCCTGCGCCCCGCACAGCCCTCACACCTGCACCCCCACATCCCTACGTGGCCCTCGCCCCTGCGCCTCTGGGCCCCTAGGCAGCCTGCACCCCTACACAGCCCTCACACCTGTGCCCCTACACCCCTGCACCCTTTACAAGGCCCTCGCCCCTGCGCAGCCCTCACCCCTGTGCCTCCACACGGCCCTCGCCCCTGTGCAGCCCTCACCCTTCTGCCCTCGCCCCTCCACGGCCCTCACGCCCGTGCCTCCACACCCCTGTGCCTCCACACGGCCCTCGCACCCCTGTGCACCCTCGCACCCCACTGGGCAGGGCTGACTCCTCCCCGGGGACAGGCTCCCTCCGGCCCTGGCCAGACCCGAGTCCCGTCTGCCAGGACAAGCCCTGCTGTGGGCCGGGCTTGTGTCCGTCCGTGGGCTCTGGGGTGTTCGTCCCCAGGTCTCGCCTGAGGACGCGGACCTTCCGTTTCTCCCATGTCGACTGCTTAATGTGTGGGAGGCATCCCCTCGAGGTTTCGTCCAAAGGGCCGGAAAGGAAGCGCCCGAGCACCTGGTGCTTCGTCGGTCCGGCAACGAGCTAGAAGAGCCCTCGGCTGAGCCCGCAAGCGGGCTGGATGCCGGATCCAGGTGACGAAAGCTGTATTTACGCGGCCAGTCCTTCACCAACCCACGTGACCCGCCATGTTCCCCCGCAGCCCGGGCACCACGGTGTCTCACCGGGGCTACCACGCGGGCCCAGGCCAAGCATTTGGGAAAGCCGCCGCGGAGTTCTGAGCGGGACGAAGGCGAAGGGCTGACCCCCCAGTGGGGTGAGGGCGGGGCTCACGCACAACCTCGCCTGAGGCGAGTCCAGGGAACGGGGCCCAAACGCCACGATCCAGGGCACCAGGGCACGACGGAGGGAGAACAGCCCCAAGAGTCGAGCAGGGAACCAGAGCCGGTCTGGGGACGTGTCGGCGTGTCCTGTATCGGATGTGACTACCGTTCGGAGGTACCCGGTCTTCCTGGAGGAACCTCCACAGGGAACGGTTCCCACGATGGGCCCCCACGAACACGCAGGGAGGAGGGGCCAGGGGCCGCACGTGTGCGTGGCTGGAGGCCCGGCCGACCGCAGGGCTCCTTGCGCAGGAGCCGCGGCCTCACGGTGGGCATGACGTCTCAGAGGCTCCTTGCGCAGAGGGGGACGGTGGCCTCCCCTCCGCCCGCCAGGCTCAGTTACTCGGAAAATAACCCGAGAAGGAGAAAGAGAAGAACACACTGACCTACCACCGAGACACAGGTGCTCCTGTCCGAGGCTCGGGGAAGCCCACCAGCGCCAAGGGAGACAAATGCCGCCGCCTGGGCCGCCTTCGCCGAGACGACCGAGGGTGGCAGGGAGAAGGACCCAGAAGAACACCGCGGGCCGTGGGGCAGGCTGCCAGGGCCTGTGAGACTCTCCTGCCTCCACCACGGGGAGCCTGTGCCCCTGGTCCGGTCACGAAACCCTAACACCTGACCCAGAAGGGACCCCGGAGCCCCCGCAGCCCCAGCCCCTCTCCCAGAGGGCACTTGTGGTTGTGGCACGGGGCGGGGAGGCAACTCCTCGTTCCCATTCCCTGTTACGATGCCTCTCTTGCTACCAGGCATTTTAAATTTCAAGATGATGACAGAAAAGTAACTTGAGACAAACTAAAGGGATTTCGGCTCAAATGACAAGATTCGGGGGTGTGGAGCGTGTGCACCTGTGACCGGCCCCTGCTGAACACATCCCGCCCGGCAGGTGCCTGGCCCGTGCACCGGGGGCACATGGGGGACACCGACCAGCCGGAGGCCTCGCGGCCCCAGGACCCTCACACATACTGCACACAAGCACCCCTTTTGAAGACAGCTGCAAACCGGTCGCAGAGACTCAAGGTGCCCGGGGGTGGGGGTGCTCTCTGGTCGGTCTGGAAGCAAGTTCCCAGAGCTGAGCCAAGAAAGTTTTATCTGCCCCAACTGCAGCCACTGTCTGCTTGGGGATCCTCTTTGGAATCACACAAGGGAACAGATGCCGGATGGGAACCCCCTGCCCTGACTCAAACATGTCTACACAGGAGCTGCACACATGCCCAGGGCTCCAACCAAGGGAGCCAAGTGCTCGGGGTGATGGGGAGGCTCCACAGTGACGGGCAGGCCCCCTCCCAGGTCCCCCCCCAAGCCACACCCGTGGCGCAAACCTTGAGGGGAGTCAGCAACCACCCAGCACGGCGGTGGGGGGGTCAGCTCCTAACCTCCGCAAAGCGAGCTTTCCCTGAGGCCCCCCCAAGACAAAGCAGAGCGGGATTATGAGGAAAGAAACCCCCCTCGGATGCTCAGGGATCGAAACTGCAGAACAGAGGGACGCCCGTGCAGGGGTGTGAGTTGGAGGCCGGCAGCCACCACATCGCACAGACAACGTGAGTGCGGCCAGGGTCTGCGGGGCATCGGGTACATGTGGGCCATCGTAAGAGTCACTGGCGGTTTCTTACCGGGTCCTGTGTTCGGGGAAAAGCCTGCGGGAGACGGCCCCTCGGCCACCTGAAGCTCAAGGCAGCGAGGACGCGGTAAGACCCCCCCGCCTCTAGAGAGAAACGTCTGAAAGCCCCGGTGGGAGCTGCGGGCAGAGAAGCAGGTTAGCCGCCTGGGTTAGTATCGCGCCCAAGCTGCCCAAGCGGACGCGGGCGTGAGATGCGGGGCACACGTCCCACGGTGCCACGCTGCCCTCTGCAAAGCCAAGCGTCCCACAGCGTCCTGGGTGAGGCGCCTTCTGCAGGCCAAACAAAGGAAAAGGGAAAAAGAGAAAAAGGGTCAAGTTTATTCTTTCGTTCGTGAAGTCTTCTTCTTGTTGAATGATAATCTTCCTTCCACACAGTTCCGTGCTCTTGGGGCACCCGCGGCGCGGGGGATCCGCACGGGACAGACGCTCAGCCACACCTCAGGACTGACCGGCTCCAGGCGACACGGGGCAACACGAGGCGCCCGTGTCCTCCAAAATGAAGCAGGCGCAAGTGTGATGGGGGCTCGTCGTTCCGCGAAACCGCGAACGACACGGTGACGCGGCAGGCCGGTCCGCACCACCCTGCACCTGCGCCACCCACGGGAGCCGGGGCCACAGGGCCGCCACGCCTGTCCCTGCGCACACGCTGCTGTCCCAGCGCCGCGTCCGCACGCACCCGGAATCAGATCGGCCGCGTCCTCCGCGTGGGAGAGCCTCACAGAAACGACGCACGCGGCGCCTTGAGGAGCGCGGGGCCAGCGAGAGCTCGCCTTCAGCCCCAAAGGCTCACTTCCCCGCGCTGCCTCCCAGCGGGCTCCGAGGGACCCCTCCGTGGAGCGGAGGTTCCAGCCCCGAGGTGCGAGCAGGGGCACCTGGGGAACCATACTCCTTATTATGCGCCGTTCTGAACAAGAATTTCCCCGAGGCTTGGAAATGCGTCAGGAAGCTGTCCTGCAGCCCGGGGCGGCGTGGGGAGCTCCCGGAGGGACCCGCCTTCGTTACTGGCTGGCGTCCGAGTCGGCAGCGTCGGCCAAAGAGCCGCAAGCGGACTGTGCAGAGAAGCAAAGCAGCCTGCTGGCAGGAAGCACCCGGAGGTGGCGGGCGGCCCTGAGCCGGCTTCCCGTCCAACTGTGTGATTCTGTCGCACGTTCTTCTCAGTCTGTGGACCCTTCCTCTGGGGCGGCTACACCGTCTCCAGTAAGGAGGTCACCCAAAGCGCCTGGCGTGAGCTCCCCAGACGTCTGCAAGGAACCGCGTCCTCACCTCCGGGGCGTTTAACTCTGACACGCTTCCAGACCTCACACCCTGTGGCCCAAGAGCATCAGAAAGTCCTCGGGGGCGGGGGGCACGGGCTGAGCTCCAGGAACACAGCCTCCCAGCCCGTCCGTGGCCAAGGAAAAGAGTCTGGTGACCGGGAAGTCCCGTCACCCGCCTCTCTTGCGTACAGACTCGTGCCAAGGATCATCAGGCAACTAGTTTTCTGCATGCCACAACGCCTGGTGGGGACCCGATGGTACAAACGGGCAAAAACGTCTCCTCACGTTTTCAGGGACAAGAATCAGCTGTTTCTTCTACAAGAAGAAACGAACTCCCGGCTCTCCTTGTGCTCTCGGCGGGCATGGCCTTTGGGGACCCAGGGCAGCGGGCGGCTTCACCTGGCAAGGACGGGCCTCGTTCTGAACTCGGGATGTTCCCTTCGGGCCGGGCCTACTGGCGGACGTCCTGTCGCAGGAGCCGGCCGTCTGCCTGAATGAGGCTCCGGGGGGCCCCTCTCTGCGCACCTCGTTCTTGGGGGCTGGGATGCTCCGGCCCGGTACGTAGGCTCATGGCGCCCTTACGACCCGACAGAGCCCATTAAGTCACCGTTCCAAGGGCGAGGTGTTCAAGCCAAGCGAACGGCCGGCTCAGCCCCTTGCCCAGACGCCCAGAGACCCCCACGCTGCCCCCCGCCCGGCCTGCCCTAAGACCGCTGGGGATCAGGAGCTGACCATCAACCCCGGGAAAACGTCCACAGGCCCACTCAAGGCAGAAGGAGTTCTGAAGTCACACAGCCCTTTCTTCCGATCACACAGGGAAAGGCGGAGGTCTGCGAACGGTCCATCTGCCTGTGGTAGCACCGCGCCACGGCCCAGCCGGCGGCCGGGTCTGCACCGCCCCGCGTGGCCCTGTGCCGCGGTCCAACGCCCCGTGCGCCTTCGAGGGGGTGGCACGTTCCTTCTGTCCTCCTCGAAACCCTGACGCACCCCTCCGCCTTATCCGAGGAGGCCCGGAGAGGCTGGAGGGGTGCGATTCCCAGATAGAAAGTTCTGGGGGGAGAAAAGGGACGAGGCTCATCCTTCTCGGCCGTGACGGCACGTCCTGCTGAGGCCCACAGAATTAGCCTGGCCGCATGCCTTCGTGTCACTGCGACACCGGGGGAGGACGGAGGTCTTCTCCACCACAGTCTGTTACGGTCACCGCGGCCGCCTCCAGTGGTGACAACCAAGATGGCCACAGACGCTTCGAACCAAAAGGACGCTGGACTTGGGAACACAGGATCAAAGCTACACGCACAGCAGGACCCGCAGAAGCAATCCAGAATTCCACGGGGACTTCGCCCCAAGGACCCACGGCAAGTCAAGAAGCTGGAGGGGGGCAGAGCCAGGGCTCCGGAGAAACGGGGTCACTCTGCCCGGGGGGACGGCTGCGTCAGGACCCTCACACGGGGTGCTCTGCTCTCAACCAGAAACAGACGAAGGCACGAGGGGCAGGCAGCAAACGCAAAACGTGTCCTCCCCGAGGCCGCAGGGTGCCTGCAGGTGTGGCGAGGGGCCCGGCGTGTGCCCCTAAGTTATGAAGGCTCAAGCACGTAGTGGAAGCTCACAGAAAGGAGCATTTAAGGTAAAAGCAAAATGTGTCATCCTCTGCCCAAGACAACACGCGTCATACCGTCGTGGAACACCGGCGTCCCGTTTTAATCGGGGGCGGGGGAGCTCCCCGGAGGGGAGTCGAGAGCCGGGTGCCTCCCCCCTGCCGCCACCGGGCGCCCGCCCCCGCCCGGCCCCCGCCCGCTCAGGTCAGGACACAACAGCACAGCAACGATCTCTGTCCTCTCTGGTCCTGGGAGGGAAGGGGGGCGTCCCCGTGGGGACGCGCCACACCGGTGCCCCTTTGCACACCTGCAGAGAGCACGAAGGGGTTCCAGGGGCTGCCGGCGGCCCGCTGTCTGCCCGACTCGTCCTCCTCTTCGCAGACGGGCGGAGACTGGTGTTTGGGCAGAGCGGCCGGCCCGTGTGACCTCGGCGAGGGGCCGCTGGTGCTGGCCGGCTGGGAGGGCAGTGCGCTCTGGCCTCTGCGAAGGCGCTCTTCCTGGAGGGCGGCCTCGTCCGCCACACCTGAAAGCACAGGACGGGCAGGCGTGAGCTCACACGGACCGCTCCCCTCCTCCTGTCCCAGGGCATCCGGCTTCCGGGGCAGCGGGGGGGAGAAAGGGTCTTACCACAGCCTCTGCACGGTGGGGGCCTGCCTGACCTCAGGCTCCGCGCCCGCCCCTTCACGCACACCGGCGACTCCCGGATGCACGCCCGACCTTCCCAGGAGGGAGTGTGTCCCAACGGCAATCCCTGCCCGGGGGCCGGGCCCCCCAGGACAATTCATTCCATCAGAACCAACCCGGCGGTGGCAGCCTCCCGCCTCCTTCCCGGGCACCTCCTTCCCGGGCACCTCCTTCCCGGGCGGCCTTACTTGTGGAGCCTGTGCACACACGACACTGAGGAGGCCGCGGCAACACGTTTCCTGCCAGCTCAGAGCCGAGGCCCCGTGCGCTGGCCATCTGTCGCCCCCAGAGACTCGGCCAAGATGGAACAGCCCTCACTGCTCTCAAAGGTGTGTTTCTACCGGTCTTTTAAACAACAGGAAGTAATTCTGCACAACAGGTGAACACCAGGGATACCGTCAGGACAAGCGGTCAGGTTCAAGGGATGATCTCGGGCTTCGTTCACCGAAGGCTTTGGACCACCGGGCACGCATGCCAGAGATACGCTTGACATGGGGAACGAAGCTGTGAAACTGTCCGCCCGATGGGGAGGGTGGACCACGTGGGGGCATTCCCGGAGCCTCTTACCAACCCTCCCTTCCAGGGAGGTGGGGGCGTCCACCACCCAGCGAGCAACTCTCACCGAACACCCTCTGTCCGGTACGTACAACCCCGAGCCACAAGAAGCCCCGTGCGAGCGTGAGCCCCGCTCGCGCACTCAAGCCCGCCAGCTTTCCCCTTCCCTTCCGTGCCCACAGCCCCCAGCGGAGGAGCACCAGCTGGGGCGACACCCGAGACGCAGCGTGCGGCAAGAGGACGATCACGGACGTTCACACGGGCTCCTCCGGACCCGATGCCCGGCTCAGCGCTGAGAACAGACACGCACCTGTCCCGGGCAACCTGCCTAAACGGCTCTGCAGCCCGCTAAAGCTCATCGCGTGGACCTAACTCCTGAGCCGCGGGGATCGGCCCCCAAATCCTGGCGTGAACTTTGCCCTCACGCAGGAGCGCTGGCCACTGGAAGCAGGGCCACGCTGGTGCGAGGGGCCACAGCCGACGGTCTCCCCGCCCCCACCGAGCACAGGAATCACTGCTGAGAAATCCCAAGGCTTCGGGCGGCCTGCATCGTGGGGCTTGAGCTTTAGAGGTTTGCCAAAACCAGTCCCTGGTTCCTCACGGAGCCTCCGAATCCCCCACGGCTCTGGACGCTGTGGGTGCCCACCACGCGTGCTCAATGCTTTCCGGCGGCCGGACGCCCCGGCACCGCAGCCCAGCCTGGCTCCGTGCCGGCCTACAGCTCGGAGTCTGCCGCCCCGGGGTCCCACCTGCAGGCCCCAACGGAAACGCTGCTCGTGGAGCCGGGTCACCAAGCAGACCTCCAGGCTGGGAGGGAATGCCCGCCGGTCCCGGGTACACGGCCGGGAGACACGTTTCCGGTGAGGCCCTCTGACCCACTGCAGGTTCCTGAGTCCAATCCGATGACTAGGCTGACAGCGCACGGATGCCCTGGGCCGGGCGGCCACATCCCCCCGGACGGGCGCCTCACCCGAGGGCCACCCCGTGCCTGAGCAGGAAGGTGGCCAGCGGGGCGTCGGTGAACAGGGCCAAGGGCAAGGCCAGGGGAACGCTTGTGGGGAGCCCACCTCTGCGGGGTCTGAGAGTCTCGGCTGACATTATGCTCTTCGGCAAACAAGTAAAAACTCTCCGACACGCGGAGGAGGAGCCACGCGGCTGTTTGAAGGAACCACTGTTACGTGGGGACTCTACTGCAAAACCCGCATTTGAAGTGGGAAGCGGAGAAAGGGGAGCCGGGGCCTCGGTTCCTTCAGGTGCGTAGGCCTCGCGGAGCACTCGGGGAGGGGCCTGGGACCCCAACACCTGAATACTGGCAAATGGGGCGACGCCCGCCCCAGGAACGGCTCCGTGCGCACAGAATGCCGCCCAAGCACGTGCTCAGCTCTGTCCACCTGGAAGGGAGAAGCTGCTGGAGCCCCTGCGGCAGCAGGGAGACACCGCTGTGGGGGACCAGTTATCCCTTCCCTGCCCCACACAGTCCCACCTCCCACGCTCCCTACGATCCGTAAGCATCACACCTTGCGACCAACAGCATAACATCTGAGAACATGTCAACGTCAGCTCTTATGCAAAACATCGGCATCCCTCCATCTGGGCCTGGCAGGGCAGGGGCCAGGCTCGTGGCGGGGGGAGCTGCAGCGCTCCCACCCTGCTAACCGCACCCCGGGAACCCCGGGAACCGAGTCTTCCACACCGGCGACAAGAGGTGGCGTTTCCCCCACGATCTCCACAGCCGTTTGGCGTCCACAGCTCTGTGCCTTCAGACGCAACCTCCCCCCCGGGAAGTGCAGGGAACCCATCCGGGCGCGGACGGCTGGCCTCATTTCCGGCACTTACACTGCAGACAAAGTGCACGCCGGCCCTTGGGAGACGGGTCCTCGGGAGCTGGAAGGCCACCACGGGCAGGGTGCGGTCCTGCTGGCCGGTCGAGGGCCGCACAGGCCGGGGGAAGAAGCGCCGGGCCTACGACGCTGTGCTGCTCCCCGTTGTCTTTACTTCCCCAGGCCCAGGACGTGCACGCACACTGGCTTCCAGGGACGCCTTGTGCCCTGCGTTTGCTGTGTGGCTGGAAGACAGAAGTCCCTAAGGTGCTCAGCTCGAGGACGTTCCGAGTGCCCATGTACAGAGATACGGGAAACAGAGATCGTGAAGGCGTCTGTCCCCTGCAGACTGGCCCGCGTCTCCCAGGCCTCTCGGATCCTGACACGCTCAGGGCTCAGAAGGCAAGCAAATCACGGATGCGGGAGGGCACCACATCCAGGACTGCCGGGAACCCGGGGCAGTCAGGCGCGCTCCCTGCAGGACGTCCCTCGGAGGGGGCCCCTGCCCAAGCACCCCGGCCTGCCCGCCAGCTCCGGACAGGGGCCCGGGCGCCTGTGTTCCCTGCCTTCCCGAGCCCATCCTCCCGGGCAAATCCTAGCGCCACTCCTGCTCAGGCCTCGCCCTCATGAAGCTTCTTCCCTAGAGCCCCCGCGGCACGGTCCGGGCATCGGGACTCACGGCGGCGCCATCAGGGCGGGTGGCCAGGGTGGAGAGTCAGGCTGTCAGGTCCACAGGGACCCTTGCAGAAACAGTGGTAGGACACGCAGCTGGCACCCGTCCTTCTGGTGCCCACGGTCGACCCTTAAAGGGGACACGGTGACTGGGCTTGTCACGCCACCGTGAGCTCCCAAGGTCCTCGGGTCTGCAGCAGGGACATTCAAGTCACTGACCCCACAAAGTTCCCACAAACCTTACGGTGTCTCAGGCACCAGGAAAGATGATTTGGGGAAAGCAGATAAAGAAAGGGAATGAGAAGCAGAGATTAAATCACAGTCCCACCCCAAAGGTCTCACTGGACCCTTTCTGCAGGGACTCACTGAACCCGCTATGCGCACAGTGGGCTGGCGGCACTGACAGGAGGCCACCGTCCCCCACCTGTTGGTGAAAGGGGATTCGAGGGCTGGTTTTGATCAGAACGAAGGGCACAATCGACCCGAGACCCAGGGCACCGCCACCCTCACGCCAGGGCGGGAAGCCCGCTCCTCCTCCCGGGCTGGGAGCTGTGCGGCAGACTCCACGCCGGCCGCGACCTGTCCCCCCCGGCCCGCTGCTTCAGAGACACGGGGACGTGGAGAGGGAGTCCGAGAGCATCTGGAACGAGGGATGCCCGCGCCCGGTGTCGGGACGAGCCGCCGTGACAGAGTGGCAGGTCCCGACCACACACTTAACGTGCTGTGCAAGGAACTCAACCCGTCATGGGGATGTCACCTGCCCCCACCGCGTGGGGACATGACAGGGAGCTTCTGAGGGAGGGCTAGTCCCACAGGATCGGAACCCGCCTCACCTCCCCTCAGTTTTAAAGCGGCCTCGTTTGCCTCCCTCAAAACTGAACACAACCCCTCCCACCGAAGCCGGAGCCTGGGCCAGCGTCCCTGCCTCCCCGCCACTCCCAAAGCCTCTATTCTGACATCACGTCCAACCACAGCCCAGCGAGGCCCAAGTGCTGGGCCAGGGTGGGGGGTGGGCAGGGGTCTCCCACGGCCCCCAATTCCCTACTCCAAACTCAGGGACACCGCTGGGCACGATCGCCCTGGAAGAAGGGACCCAGCACCGACAAACCTCTCACAAAGCCACACGGTTGTCCGGCGTAACTTAAAACTAGGAATGCAAACCAAACAGTGAGCACTGGGCCTCCCGTCTCCTCCCCCACACCCCACGTCACTTCTAACGGCTGGCCACATTTTCCACTTCTTCCTGCTCTGTACTACCACTGACTAGGTCGTCCTCTTCTGTGGAATTTACCGTGAATCCTTTAAACAATCTGACTTGACTCTGTACCTTACGAAGGCGCTACAAATTAGCTGGAAAAAAACAAGTCCCATCCAGTTCTACGACCCATACCAAATTTACTATTTTGGTATAATTTCTGCAAGCCTGTCTTCTCGCACAAGAATCAGCTAAACTGGGAGTGTTAGTGTCAACACTCCAAGCACCCTTTTCTTTTGGACAACTAAATATACCAGAACACATCCTGCCCCCGTAGCACCAAGTTAACAAATTTAAAAACAAAAACACGGTCTGCCGGTCTCCGGGGCCAAAGCACATGAACTCAGCAGGAAGCTATGGAAGGCACGCTGGGCAGCTGCCCCGAGCACACAGCCGGCCCGGCTAACGCCCGGCACTCTCCCCAAATGGAGTCCAGATACAGTGAGTGTGCTCTGGGTTGATAAGATGCAAATGAAAACAAACTTCCATAGATAAAAACAGAACCACTTTTCCCAAATATGTACAATCCAAGAGGCCTTGGCTGCAGCTGCTTTTTGGGGGGATGGGAGAGCGTTAATCCCATACTCACTCAAATCATGAATACCACACATGCAACGTGAGATGACGCACACATCCAGAAATGCGCCACCGGCCCATCAGAAGACTCGCTCAGGCATCAGGGCCCGGAGCGTGCCAGGCCCCAGAGACCAGCGTGGGACGAGGCCCCCGTTCTTACAAAGCTCAGGACGGGACACGCGTAAACACTCGGCCCCACGATGAGGTCAGGGCCACCCACCTCGTGCTCCGCCTATACACAGCACAGACGGCCAGTGTCCGGATGACAAAAGTGAGCAGAGCCGAGGAGAGCCAAGGGCGCAGTCCCTGCAACGGGGACACAGAGGGACACGGGAAAACCACAGGAGGCGGCGCACGCCGTGACGGGACTCGGACGTAGAACGGAGCGGGCACGGAGAAGCGTGGGACAGGAACTGGAAGCCCGGGCACGAGACAAATCCTAAAACGTCGCCTAAGCCAACGGAGCACCTGAGCGCTTTTCGACAAGGGGACACCGGAGTTCCAGCCAGCAGGTGGTGGGCACGGTGACGTGTGCAAGACAGAGAAGGCGTACAGATGAGGCTACTTGCTGAGGGACTGAAGGACTAGTTCCCGAAACAGCTGGCCGGAGTCTAAGCACACAGTGCCCGTCACGTCACGTGAGGGGAAACCGAGTCACCGTGGCGCCCGGGCTCCAGCAGGGAGGGCCGTGGAACACAGGAGGGAGAACACGGAAGGAACTCCTGCCCAGCCCCTCCCCACGGAAGACAGAGCACGCGTGAACCCACGCTAAGGGCCACAACAGAGCCACTGACAAAGGACCAAAGATCCCGGGAGCCCCAGTGCTGCCGCCTTCCCCACCAGGACCGCAGCTTAAAACAAGTATTATTTTGTTAAAAACCGAGGACACAGCCTCTTAACCGTCCGGAGGCACCGCACGCAGGCCTCCACGGTGGCTGCCGTCCCTGACCACACCTCCCTCGGCCGGGACCACGGACTGCGCGTCGCCGGAGGTTGTCAGTGGCCCAGGCCAGCCGGGTGTCAGTTACCAGCGGCACCTTAGCAGCCGCCTGATAAACACGGGGTTACGGTTACTGCTCCAGATTCTCTGCGCACCGGCCAGGCCGGGCTTAGGCACAGGCCTCGCAGGGGAAGTTTACATCGCACGGTATCCCTGGACGAACAGCACGTGCGGGCCGGGGCGGAGGGGCCGGACCCCACTGACCGTCTCAGT
This sequence comes from Prionailurus bengalensis, assembly GCF_016509475.1. Lineage (NCBI taxonomy): Eukaryota > Metazoa > Chordata > Mammalia > Carnivora > Felidae > Prionailurus > Prionailurus bengalensis. The sequence goes on along the minus strand of NC_057348.1, from coordinate 167,502,520 downwards.
GTCCCAAGCCTCGTCTGCAAAGCGGGCAAGGCCACAGATCCAGGCCACGGGGCTGTCGTGGGAGTGAAGCTGGCGGTGCCTGCAACTCGGGTCTATCAGCTGCTTTTATCGTATCATCGTCTCCCGTGGCGTCTGCTCGGTTTGAGGACAATGAAGCTGGAAAGCAAGGGATGTGGAGGCTTCATGATCTCATCTGTGGATCGTCTATCCGGATTCACCTGCCTGCGGTGGCTCGGCCTCCCTTCCGGGAGCCGGCCCCGTTACGTGACTGGGGGTCATGTTCGAACGCCCTGCTGGAGACTGCCGACAGCCAGCATACAAACCAAATGCCACAGAGGACGGAGAGGGGTGCGCGGGAAGAAAATGCTGGGGGGAAGCAGAAGCCCACCCACGCACGGCCTCACAGCCCCGGGGGTTCCTACAGCCACCCTGAGGGAGGTCTCGGGGCCACACAACCCTAACTCTAGCAGCCACAGGGCCTCAAGAGGAAGAGATCTGTGTGGGGAGAGGAAAGTTCCAGCGCCCTGCTTCCCAAACACCTGACCTGTGATGCGTGTCAAAGGAGCCGTGAATGGAGTCCTGTGCGCCCTAAAATCCAAAGGACCCTTCTTTCTGGAGCAGGACTGCCTGCCCTGTGTGGGGGTCCGGTCTTTGGAAACTTATGTCTGAAGCATGACTCGGTTGTCGAGATGAAGAACCATTGACGTAATTACTAAAACAAACCTTGAACAGACACGTCACAGAACGGAATAAAGCATCCTATTTCTGTACGTATGTTCGTAAAATTGATTTTTCTGAAGACACACACTTCAATCCACATAAAAAGTTGTCGTTTCTGCTCAAAGTTACTCAGTCTTCTGCGAAATACATCTGTTAAGTCTCTCCAAAACCTATCAGATGAGGGTATGTGCCAAGGAACTCCAGGACTTGTTTTCATCACAAGAACACCCCGAGAGCAAGCCCCTGGGCAGCCGAGCCCTCCCCGCAAGGAAAAGGCAGGCAGCGCCCCAGATGCCAGAGCGGCCAGCCCCCTGCTCCAACCGTCCCCGTGGGGCCCGGGGGCCCGAAGTGCAGCATCCCAATCCACTGAGCCCAGCGGTCAGAACCACGCACTAGTAACGCTCCTATGAAATTCTCTTCAAAGGAAAATTTAAAGCAAAACCAGAAGGGCGCCTGGTGGCTCCGTCAGTCGAGCACCAGAGCCTTGATTGACTTCGGCTCAGGTCATGATCCCGGGGTCGTGGGATCGAGCCCCGCATCAGGCTCTGTGCCGGAGCCGGCTGGGGATTCTCGCTCTCTCCCCCGCTGCCCCTCCCCCCCACTCACAGGCTGGATCTCTCGAGAATGAAAATTAAGAAGTGTAGAGCAAAAGTGGAGGGCACAGTAATTCTAAAAGTTGGTGACACAAAATCACGAACTAGGCTGGAGCCTTTGCACCTAGGGCTGCTGTATACCTCCCACCATGCCCTTCTCCCAGGTAAAACGTGCCCCAGACGGTGCCACTTACAAAGCTCGAGTCTCAGATTCCATCCCCGGCCCGGGAGTGAGCAGAGGGAAGGCACATGGCTGACCCATACCTGCTGGGTGACAGTACCTCCACACCGTCCAGGTGAACGGCAGACAGTGTGCTGCTGAGTCAAGGGCCTGGTATCTTTAAAAGTCAGTCCTTGGGGCGCCTGTGGGGCTCAGTCAGTTACGCGTCTGGCTTCGGCTCAGGTCATGACTTCACGGTTCATGAGTTCGAGCCCCAAGTCAGACTCTGTGCTGACAGCTCGGAGCCTGGAGCCTGCTTCAGACTGTGTCTCCCTCCCTCTCTGCCCCTCCCCTGTCCGTGCTGTGTGTCTCTCTCTCAAAAATAAACATAATTATGGGAATGTAAGCTGCTGCAGCCACTCTGGAAAACAGGAGGGAGGTTCCTCAAAAAACTAAAAACAGAACTTCCCTACGACCCAGCAACTGCACTAGTAGGTATTTATCCAAGGGATACAGGTGTGCTGTTCTGAAGGGGCACGTGCACCCCAATGTTTATACCAGCGCTATCGACGGTAGCCAAGGTATGGAAAGAGCCCGAATGTCCATCGACGGATGAAGGAGTAAAGAAGATGTGGTATATATATACAATGGAGTATTACTCGGCAATCAAAAAGAATGAAATCTTGCCATTTGCAACTACGTGGATGGAACTGGAGGGTGTTATGCTAAGTGAAATCAGTCGGAGAAAGACAAACATCATATGACTTCACTCATTCAATGAGGACTTTAAGCCACAGAACAGATGAACATAAGGGAAGGGAAACAAATATAAAAACAGGGAGGAGGACAAAACACAAGAGACTTAAATATGGAGAACAACCTGAGGGTTGCTGGAGGGGTTGTGGGAGGGGGGATGGGCTAAATGGGTAAGGGGCACTAAAGAACCTACTCCTGAAATCATTGTGGCACTATATGCTAACTTGGCTATAAATTTAAAAAATAAAAAATTAAATTAAAAATAGACATGATTAAAAAAAAAATGTGAAAAAAAAATCAGGCCTTAACAAATATATTCACTATAGGAGAATCCTAATGAGCTATCTCCAAAAACAAACAAACAAACAAACAAACAAACAAACCTCCAAAGGCAAATTACTAAGAATTAAAGAAACCCCATTTCAGGTCGCCTGGGTGGCTCAGTCAGTTAAGCATCCAAGACTTGATCTTGGCTCAGGTCATGATCTCATGGTTCGTTGAGTTTGAGCCCTGAGTGGGGTTCTGTGCTGACAGTGTGGAGCCTGCTTGGGATTCTCTCCCTCTGCCCCTCCCCTGCTCACACAACCTCTTTCTCAAAGTAAATAAACTGTTAAAAAAAGAAATCACATTTCACTGGGGAAAAGGACAGAATAGCCATTCATATGGCTAAATAAAAACAAAAATGGCAAAATAAAAATCAGACTCCATACCTCACTCAAAAGTTCTAGATAAATATTTTAAACATATTTAGAAGGTAAATATATATGGACAAATATCTAAACTAAGAGACGGAAACAACCCAGCAGCAAAAAGTTGACAGAATCAACTAGGTAAAAACTTGTTTCTGAACAACTCATCCCAAACAGATGTCTCATATTTTATAGGCCGTGTTTTGACTGGAAATAAAAAACACAACAGACTTAGAAATGAGCAAAAAATGAAGAATGTTATATAGGTTGAACTCAGCAGTAATTTCAAAAACTCCCATTTGTGAACAAAAAGGCTGTAAATAAATATTCTGGGGGCACATGGGTGGATCAGTCCATTGGCCGAGTGTCTGAGTCTTGATTTCAGCTCAAGTCATGATCCCAGGGTCGTGGGATCGAGCCCCATGTCAGGCTCTGTGCTAAGCGTGGAGCTTGCTCAGGACTCTCCTCTCTCCCTCTGTCCCTCCCCCAGGCTCGCTCTCTAAAATTAAAAAAAAAAAAACTGAACCGCGGTGAAGAAAAAAGATTAAAACTAGGTATTTAATAGGAAAATACTAGAAGCTTTGGCTTCCAGAAGGACTAACACGAACAGGCCGGCACCCGAAAGCCGCAGGTGCAGAGAACAGACCCGAGGAGGGAGAACGCACGCTCCCCACACGCTGACTGAAACCTCAAGAGCCTCGACAGCATGGACACGGTCCCTGAAAACAGAACTTAACTCACAAGGAGAAAATGCACACCAGCACGAACAGCAGAGAAGTTCAAAGATTCAGTGACTGGAAACGTGCCCAGGCCAGAAGGCTCTCCAGGCAAGTCCCCTCTCTTCTCGCGGACAGCGGACAGAGCGCACGCACGGCTTCCGGGTGAGACGGGAGCCCGGCCGGGGCCCCCTCTGCCCTCGGGAGCCCTGGGGACTTCCGTCAGAGGGACTTAAACCAGGCCTACTGGGGACAAGGAGGGAAGTGCCCACGGCCGATATTAACGATTAGGTTCAGAAAAAATGGGGGCGGGAAGCAGAGAGGAGAAATCCTGCCGGGCTTTCTAGCTATACAAGTAGATACCTTTGTAAGCCAAGAGCACAGTGAGGTGACCGCATTAAAGGCAACATAAAAACTTACTTTCTCACTTGCTTATACACAACAGCCCGTCAGGAAAGGGCATCAGACAGAGGCGGGTACCTGGAGTCGCCGTGCCCTTCGTTTCCAAGTGTCAGAACACCCAAGATAGGCTTGAAAGCGAGCAGCCCTTTGAGGCAGCCACTCCCAGTGACACAGTGTGATCCTGGCCTGAGACGAGAGAACAAGAAAGAAAGAAGTCCAGCAACACAGTGACAGCAGCATACAAGACAGGGACGGGGGGGGGAATCTGGGAGAAAGACCACTTCACAAACGCACCATGTGAATTAAAGAGAAATATACACGTGAAAGCGAAGAAAATGAGAAAATATTCCATTGTACAAGATGGAGGGGACTGAAGCAAAGGCCGAAAGAGAGACGCCTTTCTGGAGAAGAAATCAAGACGGCCCACGGCAAGCGTAACGGACAGACAACTGCAAAGACCACCTTCAGCAGAGCAGGCGAAGGCCCAAGAAACCACAACATGACAGGAACCCAGGGAGTCCCAGCACTCCAGGGATGTGTGCCAAGGTAGCACAAACATGGCCCACCTAACTGACCAGGGAAATGTAAAATTTAAACACCGGGGGTGGCTGGGTGGCGCAGATCAAGGGTCCACTGTCGACCTCGGCTCAGGTCTTCATCTCAGAACCCACGATGGGCCCCGGGCTGGGCATGGGGCCTGCTTTAAAAAAAAAAAAAACCACCCAGCCAGGATTTTCACAGTTATGCGAGGAATCCGGTGTTGATGGGAAAGCGTTCTGTGTGGGAAGCGATGACCGTCAACTTTCATACGTACACTTCCAACCATTCGACTTCCAGGAACCAAATTTAACAGACCTCCTCCCACAAGAACAGACTGCGGTTTGCAAGAACTCCACACCGTGTGGGAAGAAAACACAGCAACGCCCCCCGCCTCCCCGCCAGGCTGCACAGGACAAGGAGGCCGAGGCTGCCATGGGTGCCGGAGGCGGGCCCACGCCACGCGGGGCGGCCGGGTCCACACACCAGCCACACCGGAACCCGCTGGGAGCCCCGTCTCCGCCCGACAGGCACAGTCCACAACTTTCCTGGGGCCTTCTGAACGGCCCTCGAACACTTCACCACAGCTCACCGGACTCTGCGCAGACCGGGTGAGGGACGGTCAGGGAGACTCTGGGCACACGGAGGCCACGGGTCATTCCGCTCCGGCTCCAGACCGGATGGCATCAGAGCCTTGGCCTCACAGCAGAGCCTTGGCGAGCCCCCCCGTCTCAGGTAAGAGGTTGTCTGCTCAGGCCCAGGCTTGATCAGCAACAACGTTCCCAACTTCAGGGGTGGGCGGAGCGGCCAGGCAGCCCCCCGGCCACCTCGAGGCCGACCGGGGTCAGCTCGGCAAGGGGGCGGCCGGAGAAGGAGAAAGCAATTGAACACCTGTGGTCTGGGAGTCCAACTTTCCTACCGCTTTATTAGTGGAAGCAGAGCGCACGGGACAGGACGTTGTGTATTCGCGGTATTTCTGACGGACCCATCCATCAACGCTGGGAAATACTGGCACTTAATACCCTCTGCAAGGGAAAGTCGTGTCCAGACGGCAGGCTGGACAGCATCGGAAGAACTGCTTGGGAAAGAAACACAGCTACGTGACATGGTGCGCACGTTAAGAGATGTACGTGTACTGGACACTCAACCGTGAACTCTGCTGTGGAAGTGACAAAACTGGAGAAAATGCCTGAGAAGCAAGCCTCGCACGGGCTCCGGGCCCCACAACACCGCTGTCGACGGCGTGCCCGTCTGGGGATGGAGGGACGGTGCCACGAGCCGCACTTGTGCTCAGGCCCCCACTCCCACAGACAGGTCCGGCTGGAACGTGAGCCCCCGCCCCCCTGCCAGGTACCAGCTAGGGCGAGCAGTCCTGGAGGGGAGGGGAAGGGCGAGGCGTGGGCCAGAGGCCCACGGCAGGTGGTCAGCAAGTACAGGGGTCTCCCCAAGGCAGGAGAAAGGAGCCGCTGCCGTGCTTCCGCAACATCGTCTGCAGCCCCAGGCCCTGGGGCAGGCCCGCTTACTAAGGGCCTGTTTTCTGTGAGCGTCGGGGGCCATGCAAGGAAGGACTTTCAGTACGAGGACGCAGTCTCCCGAGCTGCCAGCACGAGGGGAGGGAGGGCTGGCGAGAGGGACATGACAGCGAGACGCTCCTTCCTGGGACACGTCAGTCCCGTGTGAGATAAACTGGTTTATTAGACCACGAAACTGACCATTTACTGCTCAGTGATCCAAACAGGAAAGAAATGTCCTAAACCAAGATGCCCCCTTAAGCCCTCCCGTACCAGGCCTGGTCAGGACTTGGCGCGGAGGAGCAGGGCACAGTGACCTCCCAGGGGAGCAAGCAGAAACGAACAGGGTGGGCTGGCAGTCTCGGGGCTCACTCCTCGAGCACCAGCTCGGGGAGTAGTGCCCCCACCAAGTGGGCCCCTGTTCTCGGGGCACATGGACTCCAGAATAGATCCCCTGTTTCCTGAATGCTCAGACAGCAGGAAAAGGACCAACGATCGGCCCCCCAATAAACGGCTCACACAGCCAGGTGGTCGGAGGGCAACGGCCACAAACCAAGAAGAAAGCGTCTGCTGCCCTGGAGTGAACCGCCGGTGACAGGCCTGTGGCACCTCCCCCTGCGTCTCCCTAACCAGAGACACTGCCCAAGTCCCAGCTAGTTCTGGTCTCTGGAAATCGGCGGTCACTGGGATTTCCCCATTTCTCACTGACAGGAGTAAGAGCCGTTACCACCTTCCCTACCCTGACCTTCTGAGATGTCAAGATCAAACAGCTAATTTAGACAAGAGAAAAGCATCTGGCCTGAACCAAGGTCTACGCCTACTTAACGCAGCTCAAGGAGCAGCATTTTCACAGCTGAAGAAGATCGGAAAGTGGCCCAAGTGACCAGATTGGGAAAAGTACCCAAAACCAAAGTGGAAACATCGCGCCGATGTTAAGAACACGGGAGACGGCGACAGAGGAAGAAGTTAGGCCAATGCTTCTCGCACGACTTGCATCGCTAAACTACCTGATGCACGAGTACCAACCCCCTCAGAAACACCTTAGATGGTCCCAGAATCTCGTATCCGTGTAATTTTTTAAAAGGTCATCGGGTCGCAATAGCAAGTGTTCAAACAGCGAGTAGCCTGGAGCTGCTTCGGATTCTGGGTCTCCCTCTCTCTCCGCCCCTCCCCCACCACTCGCGCTCTCGGACTCATGATAAAAAAAAAATTTTTTAAATACACACGTACGTACATACAAACCGCTCAGCAACAAGGAAGCTCCTCCGGTTAACGGACTCGTCAGCCAAACACTCTCACCAACAGCACAAGTGCAGAATAAAGGGGGTGTTCTCAAATGCCAACTTGAGAGTGGACACTTGACCAGGATGCCCTCCGCCAAGAAACCTCAGCAGAAAGACTCTGGGAGTCAGACACCTTCCGCGTGTGCCATTCGAGGAGAAGAAACGGTTTAAGGCGGGAAGCGCACTCGGCAGCACCCACCGCTCTACCGGCTTCAAGAACGTTAAGACCACAGCTCTAGTGCAGCGCCTCCCCGAAGCGCCACCTCGTACTGCTTGACCCGGGACCCGCCGTCAGCACCCGGTGTCCTCGGGGGGCCGCCGACCTGCTCTATCAAGAGGTTCACCCGCCCACCGTCACCGACCGTAAAACTCCACGTCTGTTTAGTTCCAGGTATTCACCACAGTTCCCCAGGAACAGAGAAACCGTCTATCCCAACAGCATAAACGCGAGCAGGCTTTCCAGCATCAGAATCCCAGCTCGGCAAAGCCCTTTCCGGTGACCTCCCTCCACGCCGCTCTTCTCCAGAGGCACGGAGGCCTCAGGACAACACACGTCGGCATCTGTCACGGTTTTCCCTCGGTTCAACGGTCTTCTCATACTCGCAATGAATTCTGCAGTGCTTTGCTTTTTTAAACGGTCTCTAGGAGATTTTCTAAAATATCCCTTGTTTTCAATAAAGACACACTTGATTTTGTAAAGTTCCCGATGCCTTCCAACCGGGCCTGCACAGAGGCCGATGTGTCCGTCAGGGAGTAAGCACCTTGGGTCCTCCTCTCCTTCAGGCAGGACCCGGCCGCTCATCCGAAACAGAGCCGAGTGGGGTCATTCAAATGCAACCTGAGTCTAGTTTGACATTCCTGTGGCTGGAATTCTAGTTCTTAACGGTGACTGTAACAGATTTTACACCTTGAGAAACAAAAAAAGGCCTTTATTTTTGCCCACATCTCTGTCACTGCAAGACTTTGCTGTACATATCACATCTTCAAGTGAGCTCGCGTCAAACGTACCCTAGAAAACTAGAACCTACTAGGAATGAAGAGCTGCATAGCTGTTTCTTTCTTCTCTGTAAAACTGTTACCACACGGGAAGTGTCAATACGCTGCTAATCATTCTAGAACGTAAAGAGGAGACTCTTCGTACACTCTCCAAATATGCTGAGGGAAAGGAACACATGGAACGGAAGATCAGCACCCACCTTCACGAACTGAAGGAAACGGTAACGAAGCGGCCCCGCGAGCCCAGGCACAAAATCATACGCAGACACAAGAAGACTGTAGCCCCACTCAGGAAAGAATGCACCAAACACATTCGCATTTATTATTTTTTTTAAGCAAATGACAAAGACCCAGTTACCAGCTTTACTTTTTTAAACCTAAGCTTAACATTACATATTTAAACAATTGTCAAAACTTACTAAGTTGCCAGCATTCATGCACTAGAAAAACATCCTCAATTTATATTAAACGAGAAATGTATTACCATTAATGCATTAATATCTCTCACTACTAAATACTGAAAAAGACTGAAATTATTTTTTGGGGGGAAGATTCATCCTGGCAATGTTAACTTCACAGCAGGCTGACTCTACTTGGCTCACGTTTCAAACACGATGGAAAAGCAGGTCCGTGCTGGTGTTAGTGTACGAAAGGGTCACGGCCACCTTGGATCACGTTTAATAAGAAAGCAAAGTGCATACAGAGATTTACAACAATTTTAAAGACAAAAAAAAAAAAAAGGCAAAAACAAAAACAAAAAACAAAACGAAACAAAAACCCAATGGTCCTATTATGTGGTCCCAACAATAAACTCAAGAGTCTATGACAAATAGGGCTCCGATGAGCTGTGTATAAATACTTTAGATTAGGTACAGTTATACTGAGAGTCGAGTTCGTGTGAAATCTTCAAAAACAATGTTTCTGTTACTCCTCACCGGCGCCCGATATGGTTCGTTACGGTTGTTACAGTTACATGTCTGTTACTTTCTGTTACGCGGCGCGAGCGTCGGGTGTTACTTGTTATCCAAGCGCAGCAGCTGCTCCTTACCATTTATCGTTAAGGACTTTAACTGGCCGTTCTCTTCAACTTCTACTCTTTCCTCGCCATTCTCGACAATTCTGAAAGAGAAAACGCACTCAGAACCTGTTTTTTTTTTTTTTTTCCTTTTTTTCAACGATTTTATTTTATTTTTGGGACAGAGAGAGAGCATGAATGGGGGAGGGGCAGAGAGAGAGGGAGACACAGAATCAGAAACAGGCTCCAGGCTCCGAGCCATCAGCCCAGAGCCTGATGCGGGGCTCGAACTCACGGACCGCGAGATCGTGACCTGGCTGAAGTCGGACGCTTAACCGACTGCGCCACCCAGGCGCCCCAAAACCTGTTTTTAATGTAAACGCATGTGAACGTATCTGCGTATTTTGAAAACACATCGTGCCCGCTGACATACGTGAAATCGCTCGCGCGGAGGGTTAAAAACACAGCAGCGGAAGGCAACCTACTGACGACAGTCCCTCCCGAAGACAGAAGACACGTTTACGCTGAGGTAAAAGTTGTCTCAGGCACACATGGCCGAACGCTGAACACACGCACAGACACTAGCCATCAAAATGGCAAATGTCGCCAACAAAACTCACTACGCGTGAACTGTGACGTCATCACACGTGTCAAGTGTGCCCCTAAGTGAGCGTTATTTCTGATACGTATCATTTAGCAGAGCTTTAAAAGCAAAAGCTCTAATTTGGACATTAAAAGATCCCAATGGTGCCAAATTTAACAGACACCCTGTATGTCAAGCTACTGGGGGAGGTGGTCAACAGGAGATGTGGAACCCATGAAAGGTTACACCTACTCATTTGAAAGAGAGACGAACACCATACCTCTTTGTAGTGATTTTTCTGCCGTTCACCATTTTTGTAGAAGTGGATATAGATTTGAAGCTGCCCATCCCGCTGCCACCAAACGCCGTGGACGAGAAGGAAGTGAGGCCCCCGTGACCTGCCGACCCGAAGGAAGTAAATCCTGCCGGAAAACAACATGTTCAGTACGGGTTTAATGCAAGTCTGAGGAACCCATCGGACGAAGTGAGCACACCTAAGCAGGTGTGCTCAGATTGATGGGCTGCCTTTATTTGTTGTTAAGATTTCATTTTTCTAAGTAATCTCTACACCCAACACGGGGCTCGAACTCACAACCACGGAGATCAAGAATCTCACGCTCCTCTGACTGAGCCGGCCAGGCGCCCCTGATGCGTTGCCTTAAAATGGCCCCTCGGCCACCGTGTGTGGCAGAGCAATCCCACAACTCAGCCCCTAGTGGACCCCCCCTGAGCCATGGTCACTTGCAGACGCGGGGGGGGGGGGGGGGTGCTGTGTTAACACCTCCCCTCCTCCACCTTCTGATCCCATCAACCCGGACTCTTCTACGATCATCCCTATTGTTTTTACAGCTGCCAAGGAGGTTAGACCAAAAAAGGATCAGGCAGTTTGTCTTAGTGGGTTTTTTCAGTTATTTACTCAAATCAAGTAACTTGTTTTAACCAGGAGTTTCATTAAATGTTGACCTTTAGAGGCACTTGATCTCGGCTCAGGTCATGATCTCACAGTTCTTAGGTTCGAGCCCCACATCGGGTTCTGCACTGACAGTGTAGAGCCTGCTTGGGATTCTTTCTCCCTCTCACTCTGCTCTTTCCTCTCTCAAAACAAACAAACATGAAAAAGAGTTAAATAAATGAATAGACATTGATCTGTAATAGTAAGATCAGAAGTGGGTTTTCAGGGGCACCTGGGAGGCTCAGTCAGTTGGAGCGACCATCTTCAGCTCAAGTCATGACCTCGTTGAGTTTGAGCCAGCCTGCCTTGGCTCCTCTGTCCTCTCTCTCTCTCTCTCTCTCTGCCCCTCCCCCACTCGTGCCTGCTCTCTCAAACCTAAATACTAAACAAAAAAAAAACACAACTGCATTGACTGAAAGCGTTTATCAGCATTAATGTCTGTTCAGATATCAGAAATCGGATCTAAAACTTAATACCTGTATCCAAGGAAGAAAACCCTCCTCCAAATGACGGAAATCCACTGAAGGCAGAGAAAAACGACCCTGTGCCTTGGTTCCTGCTTCCACGGGGGCCTCTTCGACTCCCAAAAAAGTCCTCAAACGGGTCTTCTAAAAACAAACATAGTCGCGTTTTATTTTTCCACGGGAGAGAGAGCTGCAATGGGGGGAAACGGTTTAACGCCCTAGAACACATTATCGCCGCAGAAGAAAAACCTCCACGAGAAGTTTTAACACAGCTCGTCTGCAGAGCAGCCAAAGTTCGTCCAATAAACCGGCAGCTTTACGGACTCGTTGAACTCAACTAAAGCTACAATCCATTAGGAAATAACTGACTGACTGCTGACGCAATCCCCGTATGTACAAATACAAAATTCGGGACCACTGATGCGCGCTTCAAACTCCGAAGGGGAGAGGTTTTAACAGCCTCCGAGCGAGAGCCGCGAGGCTCTGTCCCCGCTGCCGCCACCAGAAAGGGAAACACGGCTCCGCACGCAGGGAGCTGCACTCCACACAGCCTGGGCTGCCTCCCCCAACGTAACCCAGAGACAGAAACAAAAACCGATTATTCTCACATTCACATAACACACGGAGACTGTTACATCAAGTGAGGCAAAACGTAACAGCTCCTGATTCTGGGCCACAGTGTTTAAGAATTCCATTTACTTTTCTGTAAGCCTGACGTCTCAAGAAAATTTAAGAAAGGATTAGTCAAAGTCAAACTTGAATAATGCACTTTACGAGAAAACTACTAATACAATAGAAAACGTATTGCTCTTAAAGATACCAAAATGCTCCTGAAAATAAGAACAGTCCATTTATTTTTGGTTCAGTCAATGAGCCCTTACCAAAAACATAGGAATACAAACTTTCCTCTCTGTCTCTCCCCCGCTTTGTGCTCTCTCTCAAAAGTAAATAAATAAACGTTAAGGAAAAAAAAGAAAAAATGCATTCTGGAGAAAAAGAAAAGTAACGCATTACAACCCCACAACTACAGAATCCGTATGGTGTAGGTGGCGCCTGGGTGGCTTAGTTGGTCCAACTTCGGCTCAGGTCACACGATCTCGCGGTTCAAGAGTTCAAGCCCCACATCGGGCTCTGTCTGGGCTGACAGCTCAGAGCCTAGAGCCTGCTTGGGATTCTGTGTCTCCCTCTCTCTCTGCCCCTCCCCCACTCGTTCTCTTTCTCTCCCTCTCCCTGCCCCTCCCACTTGCACGTTGTCTCTCTCTCTCTCTCAAAAATAAACATGAAAAATTTTTCAAAAACAAAAAAGAATCAGGATGCCATTTTATTTTATTTTATTTATCTTTTTTTTTTTTTTTTTTTTTACAACCGGGCAAGAGTGACCAGAGCAGGGAGATTCATACACTGGAAGGGAAAGGACAGTCAATATGACAAGTAAACACACAGCAAGCACTGGCCCCAAGCACAGATGGGGATCCACAATCCAACTCAAGTTCACAAACAAACGTGACCCGAGGGACGCAGCACGCCAAGGTCAACTCTGTCCACGCTCTGAAAAGATGGGGCGAAGGGCCGTGAGCGATCGTGAGGGGCTCGGCACGGCCGGGGCAGCTTGAAGCCAGCTCGGAACAGGGGCAAGGAGACGGCACACGCACAGACTCGGCCTCGAGACCGGAGCTGCTCGGCGCGAATCGGCTGGCCTGCTTTATCTAATGCTGCATATATTAAGATGGGCCAGAAGGAAATATCTGGAGAAACTCGTTACCGGTGCCTTCCTGAAAGATCTAGAAAGGAGGCACCAGAGGACGAAGGAGAGCCCGTGTGCATCCCCGTGCAGAGACACGGTAACAGATCCCAAGTGCTTGTTGTTGGCAGGCCCCCCGGAACTGTCCTGTCGGAACTTCGCTCCCACACTGCACGGCCAGCGCTACCCTCTACAAAGTTAAGTTTAAGGAAATCCCTTAAAACCTACTCTATAAACGGGGCTGGGTGTACAGTCAGCCCATCAGAAGCACAAATGGAAGTGAATCACGAACTCTGTCTAAGACTAGTAACATACTGTGAACTTCTCAGGAGGTTCATCCTATCAAATAAAACCCAAGCGACCGATTTACGGGTCCCTCCTTCCCTTAACCCCACGACCTACACACCCACGGGGCCACATCTCCTGTCAGAGGTCCCTGGGGTCAACCCCCACACGGAGAAACAGAAACCTCACGAATGCAATTTCAACTCACGGTGTGGAAATTCTCACTCTCCCCTAAGAAGGAACCACGAGGAACGGTTTTCACCTGAGCCGCGTGAGGCTCTGACGCCCCGGACGACGCTGTAAGCAAGTTGGCCTCCCCGACACGCCAAGCCCGCACCTGCCCCGAGTCCCCCGCTGCCTAAAGCCCAACTCGGCTGTGGCCTCCTGAGGTTCTCCGGGCAGCCAGCTGCGGCGAGGCTCCACCGCCACCGAGGACGTGCGTGGGCTCCGGGCTCGCGCCCTGAGCGAAAAGAAGCCCTGGATTAGAAAACCCTATTCCTCAGAAGCTACTTCAAAAGCTGGCTTAGGAGTGTGAGCCAGGCCGGTGGCTTTTCAGTTTACTTTTTCTTGGGTTTTTAGAAACTCTCATCTTGCTCAGCCTAGACGCGTTTCTTTAATTCGGGTCGTCGTTCTAGTCACTGAACTGTTAACACGATTTCAAATATTAAACTTAACAGAAGTTTCACCCTCAAAACGAAAAGCCTCAGTCACAACCGTCGCGGTGACACCAGAAAACACACACTCTTGGGGGTTCTCTTAACATCATGCTTACGCTGTTAAAAGCTGCCACTGTGAGACTGGACAGACCTTTACAAAGATTTCTCACCACTGGCTGTGACCGGTCTGTACGTTTTCAAAAAGTAGTTCAGGAGTCTGTTTCGTGACCCTTTGAAATCTTTGGCCCCCAAACTCAATACGCTGTTTTAAAACTGTTCAAAGCAGTGACTCCGCTTCGGGGAAATCACTCCCCTCGAGTACGGAAATACCCCACTGCGCGAAGAGAATTCAAAGCATCGATGACACGCTGAAAACTGAAAATAACCAGATTTTCCCCAGGCGGAAGAAGTAAACAGCATTTTAGACGCACATTTAAGTGACCATCAAGTTCAGGCCTCAGGAAAAGGTAGACAAGTAACAAGTTACAACTTAAACACGTGACAAACGTTAACAGTGGGTTTTCAATCGTCTTGGTGGTGAGACAAATGTGGATTGCCTCCCCCCTTTTGCCGCACCGATACTTCCCAAATTCATCACTCCTTTGAGATTAAAAGGGATAAACGTTACATTCACATTCTGGAAACACACCGCGACTCGGAAACTTAACATAAGGAAACACGGAGGCCTGTTGTGCCTTCTGCCCGTGAGCACACGGGCCCCAGCAGCCCCCACGCTGAGGACACGCGGGGGAGGGACGTCGCCCCCTGGCCACGCACACGGGGTCCGAGCAGAACTTGGGAGGCCCGCACCACCCAGCTGCTGGCAGCCGACCGCCAACGGGAAGCCTTACCGGCCCCACGGCGGGCTGGACTCACGTGCTGCCTATGCTGTCTGGGTTCTCTTCTGCCTTCTCTCCGTCGAGCAAGCGAGAAGGCACCCGACGTGGCGAGTCCCAAAGAGGAAATACATTTTCACCACCGCCATTTATCAAAACACCTCTACCCGAGTGGACCTGGTAGTTCCAAGCCGTGCCGGGGCCGGCGGACTCCCGGAGCCCAGCTCCGAACGCACGCCGACTGCCGGGACCTCCTTACCGTGTCCCGGAGGCCCGAGCCCGCATCTTCTTACGCGAGCCAACATCCCCCCCCCCTTCCTGGCCTCTCTTACGCACCCTCACCAGGCTGGGGAAGACGCCCGCTCCCGTCCCCGTGTTTGAGGATCCCATCGCCCTGGCCGGGGGCGGCTCGTCTTCAGGGACGCTCGGGAGAGCCAGGATGCTGTCGGGCAGAGTCACGACCGTGCTGCGGTCTCTATTTGGAGATTAAGGGCCGTGACTTACTAAGACGAGCACGGGCATCGAGGGGACGGAGGGTGGGCTTGTGGGGTTAACTTGACATGTGGCGTGAAGGGGCCACAGGGGGCTCAGGAGTTCGGTCGAGCAGTATTCCGGCTGCGTCTCTACGGGTGCTTCTGGATTAAGACTAATATTTAGATCGGTAGACCGAGCAAACGTACTGGCCTCCCCCGTGTGTAGGGGCCTCAATCCGTCTGTGGAAGGGCTTGAGGGAACCAAGAGCCCCCCTCCCCCAGGTAGGAGAATCCCCCGGCTGGAGGGGGGTTCAACCGAACGCTGGCTCTTGCAGCCTGCCGGCCTCTGGATTCTGGCTCAGACGGCAGCCGTGCAAACCCTGAACTTGCCGGTCTCCGTAATCAAGTGAGCCAACTCCTTACGCTACAAGTCAGTCCCCCAGAGATGGACCAACGGTCAGAAACAAATACATCAACAGAGACCCGACCGGCTCTCACGCAGGTTTTCAGACAATGCAACTTGTATTTCCGATCATTCTACAGCTACCTTCAGGCAGGTGAGACCTAAATACCACGTGAGACGGATGCAGGTCCGAGGTGTGACCTACCCCGCCGTGCCGGGACTCTAGGCGCCGGGGGCCCCGGATGTGCATCAAACACCCCTTCTCAACCTCACAAGACCTCACCAGTGTCTCAGAAATACAAAACCAAATCCACGAAGAGGTCAGCGGCATTAGCAAGATACCGGTCAATGACAAAGTCACGAGGTCAAACTTAGGCCAAGAAGTACACTTAAGTGAACTTTGTGGAAAAATTTAGCACCAAACACATATAAGCAAACGTTCACACGCATAAACACATAACAAACGTTTACAGGCATGCACACGTGAACACATAACAAATGTCTGTGTGCTGGTGTACAGGAAAAGGTTTACACGCACACATACAACACGTGCCAAATGCAAGCACGCACACGGGAACCCGTAACCAGTGCTGACACGCACGTACACAGGAACGCTTACGTGTGTTCATTCTTCAACACGACGCCTGCTTCCACGTGTAAGCACAGGAAAAATACCTGTGCGCATGCACAAACACACAAACACCGAGGAAACATTCACACGCATGGATACGGAGAAAAAGCCTTAAGGAAACAAGTGTGACAGAGATTTAAGGCCATCTGCTTTTCTTAAGTTTTACCAAGATTCAGTATCTGATAGATAACCACAAAACCTATTTGGAGAGACAAATCAAATAAATCCTTTAACGCCACGAACACCAGCACAGGAACAAAAAACGAAGAACACCATGATTAACACGGCTCTTTTTTTTTTTAATTTTATTTTTGAGACAGAGAGAGACAGAGCATGAACAGAGCAGGGTCAGAGAGAGAGGGAGACCACAGAATCCAAAACAGGCTCCAGGCTCCGAGCTGTGAGCACAGGGCCCGACGTGGGGCCGGAACCCACGAACCGCATGATCGTGACCTGAGCCGAAGCCGGACGCTCAGCCGACCGAGCCACCCGGCGCCCCCACGCCGCTCTTACCCCACCATCCTGAAGCGAGTGCTTCCAGCAGCACAAAACCCAAGCAAGAGGAGGCCTGCACTACTAACGACTTAAGGTACCAGCCGCTCCTTTCCACGCGGCCTCACACTATTGATTCCCCAGGCACACAGAAAAACTTGGGGGGGGGGGGGGGCGGGGAGAGCAAACCAAAACCTAAAAAAGATAATGGGCATTTCAAACAAGGAAAACCATCTACTCGGGGCGCCTGGGTGGCACAGCTGGTCAGCTCAGGTCACGATCTCAGTCTGAGTTCGAGCCCTTCATCGGGCTCTGCGCTCATGGCGTGGAGCCCGCTGGGGATTCTGACTCTCCTTCTCTCTGCCCCTCCCCTGCTTGTGCAAGCTCACGCACGCTCTCCCCCCCCCCCCCCAAAATAAAGAGATGACCTTAAATTTTTTTTCTTTTTTAAAGAAAAATCTATCTGCTCTAGAGGCGCCTGGGTGGCTCAGTCAGTTAAGCATCTGGCGCTTAATTTTGACTCAGGTCATGATCACACAATTCATGGGGTTCAAGCCCCAAGTCGGGCTCTGGGTTCACAGCACAGAGCCTGCTTGGGATTCTGTCTCCTTCTCTCTCTACCCCTCCCCTGCTTGCTCCCTCTGAAAAATAAACAAAATTTAAAAAAGAAAACAAAAACATCTACTCTAAACTATAGTTGCATCCTAAGTCCAAGTGACCCAGACAGGGACTTGTAAGAGGTCACCCAGCCAATCCCAACGACACGAACTAAAATTAAAACTCTCCTTTCCTACAACTCAAAAACCTGTAAACGTCGTTTTTCGCCGATTCTTAAGTACAAAGCAACACATTTCTAAGGAATCTGCAACTAAGCGAAATGGGAACAGACACCCAAGCCACGCCGCCGCGCTGCACGGGGCCCTCGGGAGGACGGGTGCGGGGCGCCTCCCCGCTGCTTGCTCGGCACCCGGAGGGGCGGCCTGGCACTGAACAGGGGGCGTGTATTCACCGGACGAATGGACGCCATACTCTTCCACTTTCTGTGTAATTATTCTGTTACGCAACAGATTTTCCAGTTACATCCCAGGTGTGGCTGGGGCACTGTATTTTCTAAGAGTTGCAAGGCTCTATCCAAGTCAGGGATCCAGACTACACACCCTGGACCGAAATCATCTCATTTTAGACCCCAATACACAGGCTGGGGCTCCGTGAGAATACGGACTCCCCGCTTCAGAAGGAAGGTACGAGGAGGACAGCAGCGCGTCTGGTCCCGCAGGTGTCCTTTCTGCCCCCCTCCTACGGGAGTGATGCTCTTCTGTCTTACTCCCTCAGACGGCCATGCCCGTCCCACCTGCCGACACACGTGAGGAAGAGGACGGACCTCTGCCCTCTGCCCGGACCTGGGGCCCCAGAGCGTCTTTCTCCAGCTTCCCAGGAAGAACTGGTTCCCTTGACCGCAGAACCCAACATTCCACACGGAACACATGATAAGCAAAACCTCCAAGGACTCTGGAAACTGACCCGAGCGAGGCCCAGAAACTAAATTAAAAGCTTAAGAACCAACTCGAGTGCAGGCGCTGGCCTCCCTTGGAAAATGACGCCACACACAGAGGACCTGGCTGACCACGCGATTCGAACCCGGCGTGCAGAATCTCATTACAGGCCTCCACGCCCGCCGTGGGGCGGCCGGCGCCGCTGTGCTCCTGACCCAGGAAACAGGTCCCAGGATGACCTTTTCCAGAAGCCATTTCCTCCTCCCTCCTAGGGGGCATGGGTGAGGGAGGGGAGGGAGTCAGCGCATCAGCCGTCTTGAAACCACTAAGCGCGCACCAAAGAAAGGAGACGCCGAGGAGCCGAGGACGGCTAGCCCGGCGCCCACCCCCTCACTTGCCAGCAGAGTTTTACATCAAAGTCAACTACTTCCGAATGCCAGCTCCACATCCCAAGAGCGAGAGTTGTCCGCTACGCACGCACAGAACAACAGCCGACAGCTTGCATTCCATTCTCCAGGAAAACCTGCCCAAAGCACTCTCCCTCCCCACCAAGAGATACGAGGAGGGGCCCGGGGGCAGCAATACTCCTCGATCCCCTCGCTCACGCAGGACCATGGGCTGGTTGGGGTTTGGAAAAGGCCTCTCAGTATCACTGAAAACCTAACACGTGACGCACTTACGTGGATTTTTGAGTCATTCCCTGTATTCCTTCCCCATCATGCGTGCCCAGGGATGCCAAGTGTGAAATCTCATCCCACGTGAACACGGAAGCACCTGCTCCTCTCCCGCCTGTGCACCCGAGTTCTGCTCTCTCCTAGCACGTCTCACGGCAAACTTCCCCTTCTTTCCCCTTCCGAGATTTCCTGCTTCTGAACCCACAGACAACTCTTCTTTAGGGAAGAGTATGCCACAGGTTGGACTGTGGCCCCCCAAACGATGTGGGAGCCCTAAGCCCCAGGCCCCGTGAGCGAGCGAGACCTTATTCACAAACAGGGTCTCTGCCGACGATGCACTTAGGTTGAGCTCATCAAGGTGGGTCCAAACCCAGTGTCGCTAGTATCCCCACGGGGGGAAATCTGGACGGACACAGACCCGCAGAGGGGGCGGGATGTGGAGACACAGGGGCAGCCACCTACGTGTGAGGACCATGTGAGGCCACCAGAAGCCGCACGGAGGCCTGGAAGGCGGGCTCCCTCCCGGGACCGGCCTCAACTTCGGCCTCCGGGACCCAGGGCGTCAGTTCCTGTCTTCACCCCCCAGGCCTATGGAGTCGTTCTGGCCCTCCCAGGGCCCAGTGGGCCGGAATGCTGGCTTCCGACTCTGAGTGACAGGACGCCGGGGAGAGCCACTCTACGGCTCCTAGGGCCCCACCTCGTCTGGTTTCCCTCACTACTCCCGGGGGCCGCCACTCCCCGACCGAGGACCAGCTCAGGCACCAGTAATGCAGACACATTTTATTGCAGACACACGTCCTGTGAGCCAAGCCCCGTGAGCGAGCGCGGCCCCCGCTCACGGCCGCACAGGCAGTGCCTCCGGCTCTGGCCCTCCGTCCTCGCTCGGCAGCTCCTCACTCTCCTCGCTGAGCTCCTCCACGTCCCACGGACTCGCCTCATCCTCACTGGAGGCGGACTCGAGCTCCTCGCTCAGGAGCTCGCCCCAGCCCCAGCTACGGCCCTCACTGGGCTCGTCGTCGCTACAGACATCGAGCTCCTCGCTACAGATCACATCCGACACCTCGCTGTCCTCTTCGCTCGGGGCGTCTTCCGCCGAGTCCTCAAACCCGGGCTCCAGCTCCTCGCTCGCCACCTCCTCGAGCCCTGGGGAGCAAGACGAGGGCTCACGATGCTCAGTCCGGCCCCGGTTCGGGACCGTCAGCTGTCGCCCTCCCCGGGGCAAGTGGGTCCGCTCCCCTCCACGACGCCCTCGCCCTCCCCGGGGCGAGCCCACCCCGCCCCTCCACGAGCCCACACCCCCGAGCCGCCGGCTGTCTGGTCTCCTCCTTCCACCGCTACACCCGTTTTTTCTTTCATGGGGCTTATGAGACTGGCGCCACGGTGAAGGAAAAGGCTCTCTGGAAATGGTTTTAGGCGGCTTTGGCTTTCCAACGTAAGAAAACGAGCCCATAAGATGTCGAGTTACACCCAGACGTTTCCTCCAAACCTACTCGGGCCAGGGCTCTGAGGACTAAATGACACCAACGGCATCTAGCTGTCCGCCTCAGAATGCCGAGTAATGGTGTTCTGTGATAATAAACCACCACCAGCTCCCCCTCACTCAAATTCAGGCCATCCCTTCCAATTTACATTCGGACAGAGCTCGGCCCTCGGGGAAGGACGTGAACACATTGAGCTGCCCGCGAAGGTACGGCTGGTCCCCTGGGTCTCGGGGTGGGGGCGCTCCCGTGGGGGGCGGCTGCTGTCACGGGGACTCCGTCCGCCAGGCCCAGGCCTCAGCCCTCTGCCATAACGTGACGACCGTCGCTGGCCGGTCCGTGGGCACAGGACTGCTTACGGTCTGTCCGATACCCTTCACACCCCACACTTGTCCAGGGGTCTCTGGTTCTTTGAGCTCTTGTCCCCTTTCGTTTAGGGAGCCTGTCAGACATGGAATTTGATGCACTGATACTCGCGTGAGACACACACGTCTGATTCTGAGCTACTCTTCTCAGACGGCAGAACAGGAGAGGAAAAAGAACCGGGTGAAATATCAGGACTAAAAAATTACGTGCTACGACCAACGGACGTCACGACAGCCCCGGGTAAGTGGGATGGGGCCGCTGCTTAACATCAACTGAACCACTGCTACGGCAGAAACCCCCAGCCCTACATTCGGATCTAGGCTACACGTACCGCCAGCAGGCTGTACCGTTACTTCGTACATGTAGCAGCCGTGGAGAAGTTTCTGTTCCTGTGTGCAAATCCTTAGCGCCTGAAAATGGAAGTCACCTAGAACACCTATGAGAACAGATTGAAGAAGCATCACTGACACACGAATCGTGGAAAATGTACAGGAAATGCCTACCGTTAAATTTGAACATCTTGGTGTCTAAAACAGAGGGCCCAAGAGTCTAGAATCACAGTAAGACTAGTTATCTCTTAAACAGGACTGAGTCCAAAAGAAGAAATTCCCACCAAAATGTGCTTTGTGTCCACAATCTCCGTGAAAATACACATGCACATAAAACTTTCTATACATACACATATCTCACAATTTAGACGGTGTGAACATCGGGTATAAACAACTTACGGCCGGTGGGAAGGCAAGCTGGTGCAGCCACTCTGGAAAACAGTAGGGAGGTTCCTCAAAAAACTAAAAATAGAACTTCCCTACGACCCAGCAATGGCACTAGTAGGCGTTTATCCACGGGATACAGGTGGTGTTTCGAAGGGACACATGCACCCCCATGTTTATAGCAGCACTATCGACAATAGCCAAACTATGGAAAGAACCCAAATGTCCATCGACGGATGAATAGGTAAAGAAGATGTGGTTTATACATACAATGAAATATGACTTGGCAATGAGAAAGAATGAAATCTTGCCAATTGCAATAACATGGATGGAACTGGAGGGTATTATACTGAGCGAAATCAGTCAGAGAAAGACAAACATCATACGACTTCACTCATATGAGGACTTTAAGACACAGAACAGATGAACATAAGGGAAGCAAACATAATATAAAAACAGGAAGAGGGACAATACATAAGAGACTCTTAAATATGGAGAACAAACAGGGTTGCTGAAGGGGTTGTGGGAGGGGGACGGACTAAACGGGCAAGAGGCATTAAGTAATCTACTCCTGAAATCACTGTTGCACTATGTGCTAATTTGGACGGAAATTAAAAAAATAAAAAAAAATTAAACACACACACACACACACAAAAACCAACTTACAGTGGGTAAAAACTATATGTTACTTCCTCATTTACATCTCATTATCCTCACTACACCTTCTTTGCTCTAGAAAGAACTGCCCGATGAAAATCACTTTGAATGAGGAAGCCTGGCCCGTCAGACTATTTTCCTAATGAAAACAAAATCTGGCTCCAATTCAATCCCTAAGGGACCCTTCCGCCAAAACAACTCCTGGAAGGTATCACGCGTGTAGCAGATGCCTGGCCTCCGGCTCAGAGAGGTCAGCCTGCGCTGCTGTCCCCGCTGCCGATGTGCAGTGGGGCCGAAACCCTCGATGGCAGGAGATCCTCACTCGGCCACCGGAAGAGTCACGCCATCCAAACACGGGATTTCACCAAACACAACCCGGCACCCCCCAAAACAACACGCGAAGTTCGCTAAAGGCTGTAATGAGACACAAAGGTAATCTTACCACAGGAAAGATCATTGAACCCTCGGTGTTTTTCTTACAGTGACGTTTCCTACATACACGAAGGCCCATTAACAGACACTACAGATAAGGTCAGATCTCGTCTATTAATAAGGAGACTTCCTGATAATTCTCTTACGTTTCCGGGAGCAATGTCAAAGCAAGTCTTCAAAAAGACCACAATCACCTTTTCACCCCCAACTTGGGACACCCACTGCTTAGCCTTCGTCACGACGCGTGTGGATGAAAAAGGGAATATGTGCTGATGTGTATCATCCTACCCACCTCCCTCCGTAGCTACGGTCTTCAAATCGGGCCACACCACAGTAAAAAACAAGGCAACTCTCTGTGAATCCCCATCGGAAATAAACTGAAGGGCCACGCCGTTTAAAAGGCCAGACACCTACCAGGTACGGCAGGAAATTAATTACTCTTCTCTGGGCCTATGATGGGCAAGGGTCCGCTGCTCCTCCCCCGCTATCTGCAGACAGAACCGGTCTTGCTGTGTCCCTCCTGAGGGTCGCAGCTGGTGCTGGGACTCTCCAACAGGCTCCAGGCAACAAAGGGCAGAAACACGGGCTACGTCTCCCCCACCGTGAGCCGAGACAGAAATGGGTGCGGCCGCACCGGGGGAGCTCTGGCCACCCAAGTTCCCCAGCACCCGGGGCAGCTCCGACGGCGCCCGCTCCCCACCCCGCCCGCATCCGAGCCACGTGCGAACAGCCGGCATCGGACTCAGCGCGTCGAGGTGCAGGTGAAGGGAAAATCCGTCCTGCAACGCAACAGCAGCTGGGACAGCACGGTCTCCCGCGGCCAAAACTCCTCCCGGCGGGAGATATGCAGGGCATCGCCCTAGAGGTGTCCTTCTTTTTCACAAACCGTGAACTGAACAGTCACAATGCGCCACACACGATCAGAGAAACAGGTGGAGAGATCCAAGGTCTTCTGAACATCCGCTACGATGCCCAGTGTCTCCACCCAGAACTCGGGGCAAATTCACGCAGAAGCAAGTGCTCAACAGCAAAGAGCGCCACCCGCCAAGCCCCCAGCACCTGCATCCTGGCCACCGTCTGAACGAGGGAAAAAGGAAGTTAATTAGGACTATCCGTATGGAAGAAAAGGAGCGCGTTAACACCTTTATTACTTCCGTGTGCAAGGCACTCGTTCAGAATCACCTTCCAGAGAGGAGGGAAGGGGTTCGGGAACCCCCTCCGCTGCTTCAACACAGGCGAGCAACAGGCAGCCACCTGTGGAAACGGGAAAGGTGAGTCCGCCGCAGTCACAGACACACCCACCAAACAGCGAACTTACCGAAGAAGTCGAATGAAAACGGGTCCCTTCCACCGAAAAATTCCCTGAAGACGTCATCTGGGTTACGGAATGTGAAGCCAAAATCAAACGGATGGTCAAAGTGAACTCCACCTACGATGGTACAGCACGGCATTTAGTTGGTGCATTCCCGCGTTTAGTAGGCCAACAGTTCTGTCTACAGAGGATTCTACACCACGACCCGAAGAAAAAACGGCAAAGGCTCCTACGCCTAGGGCTCTGCTTCGCAGCAAGAGCCGTGCCTGAACAGAGACCACCTGGGGCTGGCGGGGACAAGCCGGGGGAGGCTTCCCACCCCTCACGGTCACGGTCACGGTCACGGCAGCAGGGTAGTGCTAGCACTTTCCCACCATGTCTGCAACCGCCATCCGTACGTAGGAAACGTGGCTTCATCTTCTGTGCGGACGGACCATCATGTAAACCGTGCACAGAAGCACACTCGTTCACGCTCCTCAAGTGGGGCGTGTGCTTGGTAGGCAGCGCTATTCTCGAAGAGGCCACCGACCGTGGTGCTGACGGCGGGCAGGTCCCTGCTACGACCTCTCATCACACACACGCCCCCGAGTGAGGCCTGCCCACCACAGGCAGTCAGGTCTGCCAGTACAATCAGCTTGGTCAGGTAAGAGTTTTTAAGGTCTTCTGACAAAATATCAGGTACTGATCCGGGAGTAAGAACTCACAAAATACTCTAGTAGGTTATACGGATTCCGGATCTACAGAAAGTACCACGATCAGCATACACTTCGTAGCCGAACGCAAGGGTTTCCAGGCAGCCCATCTCCACAAGTCAGCCCACTTTCCAGGCCACATCTGTGTTTCCGGAAACACAGCCTGTCCAAGAAAACGGACAAACCCGACCCCTTGTCTAGACCCTTCGTTGCCAGATGGCCTCCTCCGCTCACTGAAAAGCCAAGACAAAAATCAACATTTACATACCTCCACCTCCGCCATTTAATCCTTCTTTGCCGTATTTGTCATAGATGTCTCGTTTTTTAGCTACAAATTAGAAAGGAGAGTCAGGAAAGACCAAGTTCTTTTCCCCTCAAAGTTCAAATAAAGCCTCTACAAAGTTGTACATCAAGGAACCAGTGAGTTTTCAAGGTTTCGCAATTAGTTTTAAGGAGTTAGGCCTCCATTACTTTAAATAAAAAGGGAAAGAGGGAAAATCTAAGTACATCTCCCTAAAAGCTCCCAAAAATTAAGTAGTAAAAATTAAGTAGTAATCACTTTTTAAGCTAAAAAGTGGTATTTTTTCCACGCTACTGTGCACAGTGTGTGTTCATGCGTACATAAAAGTCACACTAAAGGGGGCAGAACAGAAGAGACTCATAAATATGGAGAACAAACAGAGGGTTACTGGAGGGGGTGGGGGGGTGAGCTAAATGGGGAAGGGGCACTAAGGAATCTACTCCTGAAATCGTTGCACTGTATGCTAACTAACTTGGATGTAAATTTTAGAAGATAAAAAATAAAATAAAACAAACTTTTAAAAATCACACCACAAGTTCTAAAACTATTCCAACTCTACCAGTGCACAGTCTCCCAAAAAAATAGGACAGGGCCTTGGTGGGGGCAGGAAATAGAGGTACCAGAGCCAGAGAAAGAGCCGACCCGAATGCATGCCCTTGAAAGGACAACAGCCCAAGCCTGAGGATGCTCTACTGTCTTGTCCTCTTATTTACCTTCTAGAATAAACAACTACACTGCAGCCCTGTTTAAACAGGTCACTTCCTCTTGATACACCAGGTTTTCCGCCCAAACCATCAGGTTCTACCAAACCGTGTGGTAAAGTAACAGGAGTTATGGGGGCGCCTGGGTGGCTCAGTCGGTTAAGCATCCGACTTCAGCTCAGGTCATAATCTCCTGGTTTGTGAGTTCAAGCCTCCGGTCGGGTGAGCTGGAGCCCCGCTCCAGGTTCCACAGTCTCTCTCCGTCTCTCTCTCTGCCCCTCACTCACTTGTGTGCGCATTCTCTCTCCCTCTCAAATAAATAAAACTGGAAAGAAAAAAAACAGGTTATGGGGAAAACGGGTGTACGAGCAAACCACTTAAAGCCAGTTGATGGTAACCAAGTTCTAAGAAGAATGGGATCTAGGGGCATCTGGGTGGCTTAGTTGAGCGTCCAACTCTTGAATCTGGCTCAGGTTGTAATCCCAGGGTCGTGGGATCAAGCCTCTCTATCCCTGTTTGAGATTTTCTCTCTGCGCCCCTGCCCTGCTCATGCAGGCGCCCAATCCTCTCTCTCAAAATAAACAAATAAAAATAAACATGGGGGGGCGCGCAGGGAGAACGGGAACTTTCTGTGCAAAGGTAACTTCTGGGCTTGGGATAAAACACCGGGTACTTCCTTTACAATAGAAGAGGTATTGACAGATACAAGGCTGACTTCCTCAACACTCCACCACTCTAGCCCTGGGGCGGGGAAGGCGCGGCCGAGCTCTGAAGTCTAACTCAGCTGGGTGCGCAGTTCCTGGTTTCCTGACACCAAGGAAGTCTTTCCAAGCAGTAAAACCCAGCACACGAGCCCACTGGCCAGGTATGTGTAAGCAGGACAACGGAGATGAGCGGTCACGGCGCCACCGACGGAGAGTGGTCACAGCCACCGCCATGCAATGACCCAGACGGATTCCTGTGCCCCAATCTGTCCTGTCAGTCCTCAGACCAGGGTGTCAGTACTGTTTAAAAGAGCCACCCTGAGAGAAAGTGCTAGAAGCCAGGGTGCTCCCCAGCACTCACGGGTAACTGTATCAAGTGTCTGCCAGGATCAGGAGTCGAAGCTTCACAAGAAAAGGAAGCAACTTCCATTCTCAGTGCCCACACCTCGGCCGCCCAGATCCACATTCTGCTGGCCCCGGGGAGGAGCCAAACCCTGGGTAGGTGCGCTCACCGTCCGATAACACCTCATACGCCTCAGCCACTTGTTTGAATTTTCTCTCTGCTTCTTCTTTATTCTCAGGGTTTTTATCTGGATGCCACTTCAGTGCCAGTTTCCGGTACCTTGAAAGGAATAAAAAGGGCACCGGTCACATCCAAGTGCAGAAACCCAATGGCTGGGAAACATAAGTAAGGCGGAAACTGGCTTCAGAGCTGTAAACCTGGGCAACTGCTAGCGATTTCCATTGTAAAATCTTCCTTTCCCCGAGAATGAAATAAGCAAGTTCTCACTCCAGACAGCATGAATACAAACCAACCTCTAGAGAGACGTTAACGCTAAAATGTTTGAGAACCAAAACGTGCAGTGTGAACTCGTGGTCGTGCGGCCGAGGAAGCACAGAACAGAGGAAGAAGGCAGCCTCGTTCGCAGGGCAGGAAGAGCCCCCCCGCCTCGCATGTCGGTGTGACAGATGCTGGCACCGCTCACAGAGCCACCCCGTTCTGGATTCAAGATTCACCGAAGGTTCCGCTTAATAGTAGTAACTATATGCTTTTGGAATACAAAGAAAAAAACTCCTCTCTTCTTAAACAGAAGCACCACATATGGGAGGAAGGGGGTGCCCCTCAAAATCTAAAACTAGACTAAGGACCAGAGAGTCCTAGCACTTGGCAAGCTGTGAACGTAAGGCTGCTGCGGTTCAATTTAATCGCAGCATTTTAATCAAAAATCTTGGCCTGAACTTCCTAAGCTCGAGTTAGTGCTGGGCTCTACTCCTTCTCGCTGCAGACCTAAACATGTAGTAGCAGACCAAGGGCCCTGAAGCACTACAAACCTTGGTAAAAAATGACAGACCGTGTGAAAGACGGAGGACGGTCACTTTGCACAGGGGGTAGTCCTGTGAACACAAAGACACGAGAAGAGACTCCCGAGTGTTCACGGGTGTGTTTTGAAAGACTACGCCATGTTTTTAGACTCAAGGCCTGATACGTGAAGTGTAAAGAACGTCAAATGTCTTTCAGTGTTGGCCTTGAGACTGACGTCCGGCCCCACACCAGTAAGCGAGCGCCAAGGACACACGGCCTGTGACACAAACACAGGTAAGACTGTAGGTCTCCCCGGAGAAATGCGCAGGGAGGGGACAGCCACCTACCATCACCCCTCAAACAAAAGTTTCTCTGGTCGCTGCACAAGATCAAAGCCTAGAGTCCACAAAACGGACTACGAACACGCACCAGCCATGGATGCAGTTTCGCTCATTTAAAGCAAGTAAGGCTGCATCTAGTCTAAGTCAGTATTCAACTGCGCACTTCATGGGAAAATCTTCTTCCATTTAACGATGGCATTTTCTCAGTTCACACTTCAAAGCCACCCTGAAGACAACGGCCGGCCCACGTTCTCGTAAGAAACTAAACCAGTCCCCTTCCTGACCGTGTTTAGCATAACGTGGGCCTGTTTCTCCATCAGTTAGTGGAAATACTATTTACATATTGTGTTTATTCAAGAAGAGTGCAGTTAACTGGCGACTGCTGTCTGTGAGCTGTGAGCCGGCAGACGCGAGGGGCCCCACGGGTGACACAGCTCAAAGGCACTTCCTGGGCCCTCCTACTCAAGTTGCTTGGCTGCGGTTTGACACAGGGCAGGCCCATCACAGGAGTCAAGCTGCTATGTTTAACATTTCTACGTGAACGATTTATTCAAGTACCCTGAATTTCCTTCTGCAGACCCACTAAGCCTAGTAGCGCAGACTTGTGTGTGAACAAAAACGCCAGTCCCTTAACAAACTGAAACAGTTCCAGGCTTAGTTTTTAGTCTCTCTAGCTCTGCTAAAATCTAACTCTGTGCTACACATTAAGGTCAAACGAAGTAAAGACCCAGTTCACCTTGAGTGCCACCTGTGGCCTCCACCTTGCCCCCGCCGTGGGCCAGCCCTGGTCACAAAGGCCTAGGAAGGCCAGCAGGGGCGCAGCACTCAATCTGGCTCTAACGGTACAGGCCGGGGCCAACGACAGGGATCCCGAACAGCTACTACCCTGAGGAGGTCACAGCACCACACTCTACAAGCGCGAAGTGCCAGGTCAGCTCCGTTCCACAGTCAATGTCAAAACTGCCTGGGATTATTTCGCATCCTCAGTTAAATGTCTGATCTGCTTTAAGCAGCAACAGAATCCACTGTCCCAAGGCAAAGTAACGGAGGAAACCAAGTGACCTTCTCATCCCTCAATGCCAAGTGACAGGCTGGGCCTAGTCTGAGGAGGCGAAGGTTAGTTTCACTGCCTTGTCTGAAGATACAGTGAAACAGCAGCATTCTAAAACGGTTATACCACATGAAACGCCACTTCAGGAGACAAAAAGTTACACTGCCCAAGTGCACAGATTCATTACTGCATAAATACAGTTACTTACGCCTTTTTAATATCCTCAGCTGAGGCATGTCTCTGCACGCCTAGAACTTCATAGTAATCCACCATGTTTTAACAGGCTGTTGGAGTGAGTCCTGCAATTAGAAATCCATGGTCAATGACATGACTGCTGAGGTTGGGTTCATCATGGGGGTAGGAGCACAGCAGGAGAGGGAGGGTAGGTCACCTCACCTGAGCACTAACCACTAGCCTGCCAGGCTGGGCCCTCATCCGGGAACAGATTCCAAGATTTGTGCCCTAGACCCTTCTCAATATAGAATAAAAGCTCTGAAATAGCCTAATAATAGCCTAAACTAAATAAAACTAACAGGTGACTCTGAGGCAGGCACTCAGTGCCCACTTGACCACCAGCTGACAGGCCTTCTGTGAGTATCTGGTTTTCCTGACACGGGCCCCGCTCTGGGAGCTTCGGTTACCCCTCCATTCAGTGCGTTCCCGTGCCAGGCGTTGGGCAAGACTGCACAGCCACCAGGACGAACACGCTGTCCCCGCCCTGAGCAGACACAACATGGGAACCACACAATGACACCTCCCACGGCTTGTGGCTGTCACTGGGGACGAGCTAAAGCACGCCCCCGGAGTCCCTGGGAAAGGAAAAGGAAAGGTCTCTGACAGCAGAGCTATTACTGTTAACTTCACCCTGTGGCTTCACCCTCCCACCGGCTCTCCCTACAGATTAGGCCTTCGGTGGAAAACTAGCAGCAGCAATTTGCTCAGTGGCTTTTGTCACTTCACAGGGCAGGACAATGAAAACCCATCCTACTCCTACCATTGCTAACAAGGCTCGGCCTCGGGTGCCACAGACCGACTACACGTATGTGCGATCGGGCGCCTGGGCGGCTCAGTCGGTTGAGCGTCCGACTTCAGCTCAGGTCGTGATCTCACGGTTCGTGGGTTCGAGCCCCACGTCAGGCTCTGTGCCGACAGCTCGGAGCCTGGAGCCTGCTTTGGATTCTGTGTCTCCTCTCTCTCTGCCTCTCCCCTGCTTGCGCTCTCCCTCTCTCTCAAAAATAAACATTAAAAAAAATTAAGAGGCGAGATCTAACGGATTTACTTCTTTTACTTTGATTGGCTAAAAGCACTTCATTCAACTAATGACCAAGAACTTACAAACAGCAGGCCTATCCCTGGATGGTACACAGGAACTTCACCCAGTGGAGCAAGGCCCTCACTCAGGCTACTCGGCCCACAACTGAAGCTGGGCTTTCTGTGCCCGCCCCCCCCCCCCCCCCCCGCCAGACACTGTACCATCAGACTTCAGAGAGCGACGTTCGGACTGGAAGCGAGCACATGCCATCACAGTCTTAAGGCCACAGTGCTGGGGCACGACGACGGCCGGGTTAAATGATGCCCAGCGAGAAATTACGCCATTTCCCAAAACAAGACACCTGGCACAGGTGTCTCCCACGTTTGGGGAGCGACCGTGGTAAAAAGGTCCAGTGTTACATCACGACTCGGCACCTGTGTGCATGCCAAGCCCTTTACAAAAAAGTCTACATATAAAGGGTCAGGAAGGAGCACGTAACAACTACGTGTTACTAGTCCAGGAGCGCGACACAAAGAACAGCTCAAAAATACCCCGGGATGGGGCACCTGGGAGGCTCAGTGATTGGGCGTCCGACTCTTGACCCGGACTCAGGTCACAATCTCACCATCTGAGAGCTGGAGCCCCTCAAAAGCTTTGTGCTGACAGTGCAGAGCCTGCTTGGGATTCTCTCCCCCTCCCCTGCTCGCGTGCTCTCACGAAGTAAGCTTAAAAAAACTTTTTAAAAAGTACCACAGGGTGACCTGAAACAGATCCCCCATCACCTAGAAATGTTAAAGTCCAGCAAAGACATCTGAAAAAAGCTGAGCTCCCAGAAGTGGTGATCCTGACACGGCGGAGGGGTGCCCTGTTTTCAGGATAGGTCTTGCTTTTGAGGCACAGGAAGCCAGAGGATGCAACGGAGAACCCCCCCCCCCCATACCGTGGCTCTCAAAAGGCCATAATTACGACACAGTGGGGAAGAGAAACCCTCCAACGAACTTCAAAGAGGAGAAGAGCCCTGTCCCCCCAGCAGCTGGAAGCCTGAAGGCTCAGTCAGAGGTACAGAATGGAATCTCATTACGTTCCTTATCTTCAAAATTACTAAACATTACCCTAGGATGGTGAAGCAAATAGAGGCGCCCTGCAGAAAAAAGTATCTACAACCTAAGTCACAAAGATTCCAGCTGAAAACATAACTCCTGCTGCTGAACACGAGCTGACAAATTCTAAAAACGAGGAAAGCATCAGGAGTAAGTTAGAACACCCCCAAGAATCTGAAATAAGCCGGGGGCTCCTCGGTGGCTCAGTCCATTCAGGTCATGAACTCACAGGTCATGAGTTTGAGCCCCACTTCAGGCTCACTGCTCTCAGTACAGAAACAGCTTCGGATCCTGTCACCCCCCGCTCTGCCCCTCCTCGACTCATGCTTGCTCTCAAAAATAAACAAACATTTATAAAATTTTTTTAAAAGAGTCTAAAATAAGAACTTGAAAAGAAACAAAAAAAGGACTCATGAAATAATCACAATAACGAACAGGAAACCACACTGGGGGCTGACAGCTCAGAGCCTGGAGACTGCTTTGGATTCTGCGTCTCCCTCTCTCTCTCTCTGACCCTCCCCACTCATGCTGTTTCTCTCTCTCTCTCTCAAAAATAAAATAAATTGGGGGGCACCTGGGTGGCTCAGTAAGTTAAGAATCCAACTTCAGCTCAGTTCATGATCTCATGGTTCGTGAGTTTAAGCCCTGCATCGGGTTCTGTCGGCACAGATCCTGCTAGAGATTCTCTCTTCCCTCCTCTGACCGTCTCCCATGCTCTTTTTCCAAAAATAATAATAAAATAAAATAATTAAAAAAACCTCCTTCCCCTTTCAAGAAATAAAAGTTTTTACAGTTGCTAAAAAGTTATTTACATATCGTTTTTATAAATACATTTTTTTCACGTGAACACTACTACCCCCAACATGGGACTCAAACTCACAACCCCAAGATCGAGAGTCGCATGGCTCTACGGAATGAGCCGGCCGGGTGCCCAAAATAATTTTTTGTTGTTGTTGTTGTTGTTTTGTTGTTGAAGCAGGCTTCACGCCCAGTGCAGAGCCCAAGGCAGGGCTTGATCTCGTGACCCTGATCGAGACCTGAGCTGTGATCAAGAGTTGGTTGCTTAACCAACTGAGCCACCCAGGCGCCCCTAAAAACATTTTTTAAAAAGACACATCCGCGGTCCTACTGTTAACCAAACAGAAGGTTAAGTTTTTAAGATCTGGGCATTTATCAAACTTCTTGTAGTCTGTGGCAACACAGCATAAACCTGTAGTAACATAAACTAGGGCCCAGCAGCCAACAGTTAGAAAATCCATGTTCTGGGGGTGCCTGGTTGGCTCAGTCACTGGAATATCCAATTCTTGACCTCAGAGTTCTACAAGTTTGAGTCCTCCGTCGAGTGTAGATGTTACTTAAAAGTAAAATCTAATATTTAAAAAAAAAAAACCCAGGTTCTTATCAAATGTGCCCATTTGGCCAAACAAAACTTAAACATTTAAGTTTTGGAATGCTTAAAGAAACAATGGAACAAAAATGGAAAACTAATATCACAAAACCAGAAAAGAACAACCGTGAGAACAAAACTCTTATGTTAAGAAATTTCCTTGGGGGGGGCTCCTGGGTGGCTCAGTCGATTGAGCGTCCGACTTCGGCTCAGGTCACGATCTCACGGTTCATGGGTTCGAGCCCCGCGTCGGGCTCTGTGCTCACAGCTCACAGCTCGGAGCCTGGATGGAGTTTGCCTGGGATTCTGTGTCTCCCTCTATCTCTGTCCCATCCCCCCCACTTGCACTCGATGATGTCTTTCTCTCAAAATAAACATTTAAAAAAGAGAGAGAGAGAGAAAGCCTTTACGTCAAAGGAAATTAGAAATATTTAGGTTAAATGTCATTATCAATTTGATCACATGATGAAAGAAATATTTAGAACAGACCGTACAAAACCTCAAATGCAGCATTAACAGTTCTAGAGGTCAGAAGGTTAAGAATTCAGGGGTGCCTGGGTGGCTCAGTCAGGTGAGTGTCCCACTCCTGACATCTCCTCTGGTTGTCATCTCGAGGCTGTGAGATCCAGTGCAGACCCTGCTTGGGACTCTCTCCCTCTCTCTGTGCCCCTCCCCACTCGTTCTCTCAAAATAAACCTTAAAAAAAAGTTTTAAAAAGGTTAAGAACTCAGAACAGACTTTTGAACTCAAGACTTGTCATTCTGAATACCAAAATATGTATTTTTCTCAAATACACTCTCACAATTTGTTTAAAGGCATCTTTTTTTTTTTTTTTTTTTTTTTACTACTTATTTAAGAGAGAAAGAAAAGGTTCAAGTGGGGGAGGGACAGGAGAGGGAGAGAGAGAATCCCACGCAGGCTTCCAGCTTTCGGGGCCTGGTCGTATGAACCTGAACCGTGAGATCACGACCTGGGCCAAAATCAAGCGTCGGATGCCCAACAGACTGAGCACCCAGGCGTCCCTTTCAGAATTTTTTCTTCTTTTTTTCTGAATCTGTTTAAATTACAAATTAGAGAAAACCATATGGTTACTCTTCCTACAACCTAACATGAAAATCCAAACAGCCGTGACAGACCCCCTAACAAAAATATTACTGGGGTCTGCCCTCCGGTCTTCAAAGGGGGCTCAGAATCATGGTGACATGAGAGCAACTTAAGAGCAGAAACTCAACTGTAACAGGCACGTGCAAGGGGCGCCCACACCCCTCACGGGAAATTCCACAGACAGTGTGAGGCATCAAGAAGCTTCCGAGCCGAAGGGACGGAGGGTCCGAGCACACAAAAGGGAGGGAGTCTGTTAATTACCAAGAAGACGAGAGATGTCTGGACATTACGCAGATTCCTTAGGTACAGGGGAGTCTCGGAGGAGGTAGCTCTCTTCCGGGACAGGCTTCCTCCTTTCCAATGTAAATATAGGCGGTTGAGAGCGAGGCCGAGGGCGTTTCAGGCTTCCACTGGGTTTTGATTACTTTAAACTTGCAACAATCTCTATGCCAAAGAGATGGGGGGCAGGGCACCCTGCCACGAGCACCCACAACCGTAACTGGAGGACGTACCTCCAAGAACACGGTCGTTCACCATATAGCTTTTTGAACTGTTTCGGTAGGTTCAACTTAAAATACTGAGGTATCTGTGCGAAATGCACTCAACTACACAAGATGGGAGTGAGTACCCAATTTTAAAAGGTTTCCTCGGGGCGCCCGGGTGGCTGGGTCGGTTAAGTGCGTGAGCCTCGTTCCAAGGCACGTCACGATCTCAGGGTCTGTGCTGACAGCTCGGAGCCTGGAGCCTGCTCGGGATTCTCTCTCCCTTGCTCTCTGCCCACCCCCGCTCACAAGGGCAGGCGCTCTCTTTCTCACTCTCAAAATAAACATTCAAGAAAAAGTTTCCTCCGTGGTAGTTACTGGATTCAGAGCACACCACCGAGTCAGCGACACCAGCCAAACCGTCTGAAAATTACCAGCCACAGAAGGGGTCGTCAATTCTCGAGACCAAGAAGCACAGCAAGCTTACATCTTCAGAAAGAAAAACCCGAACGCAAGCTACAGCACAACAGCTGCCAGAAACGGCAGAAAACTCGAAGCCCTGCGTCCCTACCTCAGAGGGCTGAAAATTATGTGACATTCTGGTCCCTGCTGAGCTCCAGCTGCTGCCGCTTGCACCCACAGGGCATCCCGGGAGCTCCCAGCACTGCAGGACCGGGCAACCCACTGCGCCCAATGGAGCGAGGCTTAGAAAAGTCTCAGAACTAGGCTCCCACTTCCTAGCGGCTGAGCCACACGTGGCCAGAGGTCACCCGGGGAGTCAGATGCCACCGCTCAGACATCCTTGAACTCACTTCAAAGCTTGTATTCTCAAGTCCAGTTTCGCCAGCCTTGGCACTCAGGTGCCTGTTTCCGTGCAAGTGACGACGGCAGCGTGGCAGGGCCCTCCAGGCAGTCGGCGCACGCGTGGGAATTGGCCCGGCCTTGCCAGATGTGAACACCGCGGTGCCTTAACCAAAGACACCCCCAGGACGGTCACTGGGGCTGAGCGAGCGCAGGAGAACCATCAACAGCAGCACCCGGGAGACGAGCAACACTCGCGTGATGGCGACCAGCGGCCACCTGGCCCGCGTCCTAGACGGAGACGGTCCCTCGAAGAAAAGGCAAACGAACTGAAGTGTGCATCAGACCAGCCCGTCTGCAGAGCCGGACCCCTCACCCTCCACCGCCCCTGCAGCAGCAGGCTGTCCGTACCTCCCCCCTTTCCTCTGCTCCTTCACCCGGTCCTGCCCAGCCGCCACCTGCCCCCTTGGCTCCCCACCAGCGCAGGCACCCCCAGAAACAGCTCTCACAGCTGGGCGCCCCAAGCCCTCGGCACACTGGGCTTTCCGGTCCGTCCGTCTTGTGGTTTCCTCTCCCTACGAGCCCCGTGGGCACAGGGTGGGGAAGCCAGGGTTCCGGACCCCTTCTCAGGCTGCACTCCCGCGTCTTCATCGTCACCCCCGTTCTGCAAATACCACGGATCCCGCAGCGATTCCCCAACGTAAGCTCCAATCCCAGGTCTCTGCTTGGCACTTCAGACACGAATAGACAGATGACTGCTTGACACAGCCACTTGGCCGTGTGACAGACGTCGCAAATAGAACAGGACCAAATTTCACTGGGTCCCCACCCCACTCCTGGTCTTCCGCGACTGAATTCTACCTCGTGCTCTCACGCTGTGGACTGGAAATTTCGCCCTCACCGACACCACTACCCACCCCGTGACAGAACACCCACACACGGCAATCCACGGTTTCACCAGGCCTAGCTGCCAACTATCTCAAAACCCTTCCACTTTCTCCATCTTCAATGGCACCAGCCCCTCCTGCCGCAGGAGCCTCTTAACTTAATCACACCGTCTTCTCTCACAGCCAAGGTGAGCTATAAATACACAGGTGCTGTCACAACAGATGCGAGATGGTGTCCAGCACCGGACAGAACCAGCTACGAAGGACACGGTCAGCTCCGCCGAGGATCAGATGGAACGAGACGTTACTTCGCTGACCAACGCGGAGTGTGGGGCGGAGGCGCGAGATGAGCCGAGGACACGCCGTCAAGCAAGAAACTTTAGACGCAGCCGACGTCCCAGGCCGGCCACTGTGACACCTTGAAGGTGACTGAGAGTGACAGCAACTGAATGGGGGACACTTGGGCCCCGGGACTGGCGTGTGGAGCAGGAGAAGGGTATTCAGCAGAATACCGGCCGGACGGGACTCAAGCGTCTAGAGAACAGCACCGTGCCAACGTCGGGGCTCCGTTCGGGGGAGTGTACTGTGGTTAGATTGAGGAAAGCTGAGTCAAAGGCGGACAAGAAACGTCTGTCGACGTCTTGACAACGCTACTGTAAATCTGAAATCACTCCCAATTAAAAACCAAAAACCTGAAGTCAAAAAGGAGTAGAGCCAGTTCAGAAGGACACGAGAACAAAGCTGATGGAGCACTCGTGGACCCAAAGGGACGGCGACAGGACCACCAGGAGGAGTGCCGTGCGTCCCGAGCACACGAGCACACACACGAGCAGGAGTCCCGGGTGGCCTGTGCTGCCTGCCGCTGGACGAGCTACGCTTGCGACCGAATGGCCGATGAGCCAACATTCTTTTTAAAGAATTCCTGCTAACAGATGCACGAGAAATGCTAGAATTAGAAAATTACCCTTCTGAAAGTAACAACTGGGGTGCTTCTCAAAGCACAGGCTTCGACCGGCAGCGCCCGCATGTTCTTCTAAGCGAAAGGACCTCTTAAGTAACCGGCTTTTAACTTTGCCTCATAAAACACTTAGTCCAAACATTCTTGCTTGAACAAAGTCCAGGGAGCAGCCCTTAATCTTGGACAGTTACTGGATTCTCTGTAGTGAAGAGCGGGCCTCCAGGGAGCTGTCACCCTTTGGTCCCTGGTCCACGGGCGGGCTGAATTTCTCTTCGACACAGGTGTCTTCAAACACTCAGGGGTTTACCATCGTGAATTTTTCACTCTCTAGACATACAGCCTTACATCTCTGGGTTCCTGAATCTCCACCTTGAGCAAGCTCCAAGGCCGCGATCCCTTCCTACCCGGATTCCAGCACCATCAATGATGCGGGGACGGTCCAGATGTCACCAACGGAAGGGAACAAGACATTTCTCCTCTGAACCTGGATCACCAATGTTAGGTCAACTCTCGTAAGAACCATACCTGACTTCAATTATCAACATAAACTCAGCTATGCCTTTTTGAGTCTGTGATCGCCCTGCTGCCTCCCACTACTGCCTCTGTGCAACGGCGGCTCTTCGGATCAATGAGCCTCACAGCTCGCCCCAAAAAGTCCACCTTGCTTATGTTGGCCCACTGTTCCAACCAATCAAAAGCTCTTGGACACCCATTCTACCATCAACATATTTACTCCCAATGAAAACAATGAGGTAATTCTGAGTGACTGTAATCCCATTTATTGATAACCATCATACGCTAGCTTAGAGAATAAGTCACCAAGTTTAGAAAACAAGTATGTAAACAGGTTAGTCAAGGACAACACAAACATGTATGGAGACAATGAAGCAAACAAAGCTTAAAAGAACACTGCCATTTATTGATGAACTGGAAAACAGAAAGCAAACGGAAAGCTCCCTGTGCAGAGACAACCTCAGCTTCAACTACAATGACTGCACACACAGACAAAACTATGTGGCCCACGTAAGAGGCAAGAAGTTAGTATGGTAAGACTCGGGGGGGGGGGGGGGGGGGCTCAAGAAAAAGGATACAATTCAAGAATAATTTTTTTAAGTAAGATTTTAGGGGTGCCTGGGTGTCTCAATCGGTTAAGTGTCCAACTCTTGGTTTCGGCTCAGGTGGTGATCTCATGGGTCATGACAGTGAGCCCCGAGTTGGGCTCTGAGCTATCTGCACAGAGCCTGCTTGAGATTCTCTCTCCTCTGTCTCTGCCGCTCCCAGCTCATGAAGGCTCTCTCAAAACAAATAATTAAAACACATTTTCTTTTCAACGTTTATTCATTTTTGAGAGATAGAGCATGAGTGGGGTGGAGGAGACACAGAATCCGAAGCAGGCTCCAGGCTCTGAGCTGTCAGCACAGAGACCAATGCGGGGTCCAGAGACCCAGCTGGGAGATGGTGACCTGAGCCGAAGTCAGAAGCTTAACTGAATGAGCCACCCGAGTGCCCCAATAATTAAAACACATTTTAAAAAGGGGGGGGGGGCACCCGGGTGGCTCAGGTCAT
Organism: Prionailurus bengalensis; assembly: GCF_016509475.1. Classification (NCBI taxonomy): domain Eukaryota; kingdom Metazoa; phylum Chordata; class Mammalia; order Carnivora; family Felidae; genus Prionailurus; species Prionailurus bengalensis. The sequence continues at coordinate 167,463,871 of NC_057348.1, read as the reverse complement.
GAGCTCGCGGTTCGTGAATTCAGGTCCTGAGTTGGGCTTTGTGCTGACAGCTCAGAGCCCGGAGCTTGCTTCGGGTTCTGTCTCCCTCTCTCTCTGCCCCTCCCCCACTCGCACTCTGTTGTCTCTATGTATGTCTCTGAAAATTAAACATTAAAAAAATTTTTAATAAATAAATGAACTAAAATGGTCTTTACCCTCCTGAGATCAGCCCAGTGTCCCTGCTCCCCAGCCCCGACCGCAAGCGAGTCTGAGGGAGGGAAAGAACTTGCTGTCCAGCCCTCATCCAGGACTTGCTGCGAGTCCCACACTCCCCACGTGGCCTCACACTCGCACCTGAGGTCACAGGGAACAGGTAACACCAGAAAAAGAGGAGCCCTCGAGGGTGGGACTCCTGCCTTCTCTTCTCAGGTATACCCAGGACCAGGGGGCATGCGGCTCCCTACTCACTGCCCCCCACCATCTGTGGACACTGCCAGGAAAAAGTGGCTTCTCTCCTGCATCCAGGCGCCAAGTAAGGAAGCAATCATTACACGAAGGGGCAGATCACGTCAACTGAAAGCACAGGTGCCCACAAAGGCTTCAGGCAGCTGGAAACGGCCCCCAACAAGCATCCGAAACTCCACGGCCTGACGGTATAAGCCCGCCAGCCACACACACGTTTGTTTCTCAGGTCATTAAAATGAAACAAAACTTGAAAACCCCAGTCCCTTGGTCACGCCCGCCACATTTCAAGGGCCCCACAGCCACATGTGGCTACTGACCTCCGTTCTGGAAAACACAAGCAGAGGACAAAGAGAGCTCCACAACACACAGGGCTGGTCTGCAACCTAACAGATATCAACTCAGGCTTACAGGCGATCTGGGTGAGATAATTCATTACATAATCTTTGCCAATGGTATTCTGAAACTTCTCTCGCTTCTGATGGGACCCCACTCCTGTATTTTAAGAAAGCTACAGAAAACCAAGACGTCATATTCTTTCAGCTAAGAACAACTGCTTCTTGGGACAACTGGTGTGTTAATCTATGAAATTTCCTTAAAAAATTCCACCTCTTTAGTAAAGCCACTAAAGTAAATCCCATTAACTAAAAGTACCTCCTCCCATAAACTCCCATAAACCCTCACCATCAGGACTTTCAGGAAGTGTGTCCTAAAGGCCCGTAGTACCTGCCTATACACAGGTGAATACCACATAAGTAGAAAAATTGAGTGTACATCTCCCCAGTACACCTCACGATGTGATTAAAAATTACAGAACAAGGGGTACCTGCCTGGCTCAGTCAGAAGAGCCGGGGACTCGTGATCTCAAGGTCTTGAGTTTGAGCCTCAAGACGAGTGTAGAGTTTACTTAAATACAACTTAAACCTAAACTACTACGTACATTAAAACCAAAAATAAAGTTACAAGTAACAAGATTAAAAATACTTGTATGTGCTTGCCAATCATAAAGTAATCAGCTACGATTTCAAGCTACGCTGTGATCAGGACAGTGCCACGAGGGTTCTAGAACAGTGTTCTTCAGGACAGATACGGGTGGTAGTCAAGGGCAGATGTCCTGGGCCTTTCACCAGTGTCAGTCCAACGCCACAGTCGGAGCGAGATCCTCTGAAAGTGTTCTCACCCCAGCACACACACTACAAATACGGCGAAACACAAATGCTGACAACTGCTGTGCCCCGGCCAGGCTGACAACTCCTGACTCGGTGCCTAGTTCATCCCAGTGGGTACCTGAGGACGTCAGGATCAACCTGTAAAGGTCAACTTCTTTTGAGATAAACATACAGGTTTCATATTTAAAATGGCAAACTCGGGGCGCCTGGGTGGCTCAGTCAGTTAAGCGGCCGACTTCGGCTCAGGTCACGATCTCACCGTCAGTGAGTTCGAGCCCCGCGTCGGGCTCTGGGCTGACAGCTCAGAGCCTGGAGCCTGTTTCAGATTCTGTGTCTCCCTCTCTCTGACCCTCCCCCGTTCATGCTCTGTCTCTCTCTGTCTCAAAAATAAATAAATGTTAAAAAAAAATTTTTTTAAATAAATAAATAAAATGGCAAACTCAACAGACACATTTACTCTCCCTCATCCTGAAACATCCACCAAGATTCTCCTTACAGATAGGACTTCTGCTTTCCAACACATAAAGAGCGGTAAAGTCACCACTCCACACCAACAAGCAAAACAAAGTTGAACTGAAAAACAGGATTTTTTTGTTGTTCATTTCCAGAGAGAGGGTGCACGTGGGGAAGGGACAGAGACAGAGGATCCCAAGCAGGCTCCACACGGTCAGCACAGAGCCTGACGCGGGGCTCAATCCCACGAACCATAAGATCACGACCCGAGCCAAAATCAAGAGTCTGATGCTCAAACAACTGAGCCACCCAGGCACCCCAAGAAACAGCTTCTTTTTTTAGATCTGCCCCATAAGTGAGGTGTGCCTCCCGCACTGAAAACACAGGTGGGCACACAGAATGGGAACTCGCCAATGCAGAAGCCTCCAGAGAGGTTGACAGGGAAATCCGATGAGCTGACAGGGAAATCCGAACCGTCACCAGCCGGGGTTGCTGGCAGCTCTGTGAGGACAAGTTTGAGGTACACACTTTCATGAGCTCTACCAGCCCTCACGGGAAATCTGGGACAAAAACGTACTGGGGCTTCGGGCAAGGGAAAAGGAACCATCTAAAAATACCAAAACGTGGGGTGCCGAGCATTCAGCTCTTGGTTTTCTCTTGGGATTCTCTCTCCCTCTCTCTGGCCCTCGGCTGCTCATGCTCTCATGGGCTCTCTCTCCCTCAAAAATAAATAGCGGATGGGCGCCTGGGTGGCTCAGTCGGTTAAGCGTCCAACTTTGGGTGATGACCTCACGGTTCGTGGGTTCGAGCCCCGTGCTGGGCTCTGGGCTGACAGCTCAGGTCCTGGAGCCTGCTTCAGATTCTGTGCCTCCCTCTCTCTGTTCCTCCGCCACCTGTGCTATCTGTCTCTCAAAAATAAACATTAAAAAAATTTTTTTAAGAATTTTTTAAATAAATAAACTTTAAAACAAAATAAATACAAATACCAAAACAGGGGCACCTGGCTGGCTCAGTGGGTTGAATGTCTGACTCTTGATTTAGGCTCTGGTCAAAATCTGCTGGTTTGTGAGACAGAGCCCCTCTCCCCCAGTAGGGCGAGGAGCCTGCTTGGGATTCTCTCTCTCTCTCTGCCCCCCGCCCCCCCCCAAACACCACACACCACTTTCTTCTAGAGGAAGTCTGCCCTCAAGGGAAATACATTGCTGGAGCCCAACCTACCTAGGGGCAGGGAAATACCCAACTCCAGTCCCCTCCTGCCCTCCTGTCCCACCCAAGGGGAAGTGGGAGGCACTGGTGAAGTGGACCAGAAAGTGGAGACCTGCTCAGGGACGGGGACACCTCCACCTCCCCCACCGGCCTGCACACCACTTGCCTACTGACAGCAAGCAGCTCCTTTGTCTGGTACCTCATGCGCACCTTTCAACGAAACATCACCAGGCATACCAGAGGGCCAAACACAGTCTGGCAGGCTTAAGCAAGGCTCGGCACAAGTCACCCGTGCAGGAATCACCGAATCAGGAATCTGGTGAAACTGTGATTGATATGCTATGAGCTTTAATGGAAAAGCAGACTACACGCCAGAACAGAGGCACAACGTAAGCAGAGGTGAAATTCCTAAGAGTCGGCAAGAAATGCTAGAGAGAGAAACCCCGGCAGAAAAGATCAAGGTCTGTGACGAGCTTAGTAGTAAACGGGGCATGGCTGAGCCAAGGGGCAGACAAGCCAGGGGAGGAACAGACCGACCGCAGAGCGCCCAGTGCCCGTGGGGCAGCCAGCAGAGGTGCAGCCCGCGGCCGGAGCGCCAGAGCTAGGAAAGGAAGGATCAGAAACAGGGCTCCGAAGCATCAATCAGCCCTGAAGGACTAAATGAGAATTTCCCCCAAATGAACGTCAGGCACCCAACAACACCTCCAAGAAGAACGGAGAACACTATGTGGGATAAATACCCAAAAATTACACCGGGGCGTGTCACATTCAAACTTCAGAAAATCAAAGATTGAAAAAATCTTGAAAGAAGCCAAAGGAAAAGACAGCCTACCTACGAGGAAGCAAAGGAGTTCCATCCATGTAGGAAAGAAGGGAGGGAGACAGTTTTACCGTGCTGGGCTGGGGCGACGGGGGGGGGGGGGGTGGACACCACCTGCAATTCTGTAGCCTGCAAAGTTATCCTGCAAAAGTGAAGAAGAAAGGCCTTCTCTGGCCAACGAAAACTGAGGGAATTTGTTGCCAGCAGATCCACCTTGCAAAAAATGTTAGAAGTCCTTCAGAGAGGAGGAATATGCTGTAGGACAAAAACTCAGATCTGCATAATGAACACCAGAGAAAAGAGAGGTAGACACAAGATGCGCTTTAATTTTCCTCAGTAATCTAACAGGTAACAGCAACAGCGTATTCCACGACAGACACTTCTGCGCACCCCTAGACTTCCTGCAGGTGAAATGAACGAGAACCCCACAGGCAGGAGGGAAGAACTGGCAGCAGAAGGTGCTTGCACTACCCAGGGACCATGACAGTGTCGATGGCTGTGAAGTCAGTCATAAAGGAACACTGCAAACTCTAGGGCGACCACGAAAAAAGGTAAAAAGGAAAGGGGGGGGGTAACACTCTAAAAAGGAAAGAAAATGGAATCACATGAAACGTTCAATTAAATCTACAAAAGGCAGGGGCGCCTGGATGGCTCAGTTGGTTAAGCGTCCCAGGTCGATTTCAGCTCAGTTGGTGATCTCCTGCTATGTGAGATCAAGCCCCACTCTGGGCTCCGTGCTGAAGGTGAGGGACCTGCTTGCAATTCTCTCCCTGCCCTCTCTCAAAATAAATAAGTCAACTTAAAAAAAAAAAACAAACTACAAAAGGCAAAAAAGTTGGAAGCAAGGAAGACAAAAACAGTAACAAAGGACACTGGTAAAAACCCATAAATGGTTCAAGAGCCACTTTAAACATCAATGGCCTGGGGGCACCTGAGTGGCTCAGTCAGGCTCCACACTGTTGGTTTCGGCTCAGGTCACGATCTCAGGGTTTGTGGGTTTGAGCCCGAGTCTGGGCCCACACTGTGAAGCCTGCCTGGGATTCTCTCTCCCAGCCCCTACCCCACTCACTCTTTCACAATAAATAAACATTTAAAAAAAAAAAAAATCCACGGTCTGAATAAAGCATTCTGCAACTCACCTAACAGAATTTCTCCTGCGTGGCACACTGACCCACCCACTTCTCCATCAGCCTCCTCTCAGGCCCTTCGAAGAGCTCGCTCTTCCACGGGACACTCCCACGGGCTCCCCCCACACCCTCAGCTAACCAAATTGGATGCCCAGGCCCCTTCCCTGAACCCCGGCCGGCCAGGCCCCTACGACCCAGCAGCTACCCTTCCCTAGCTTAGCCTCTCCCATGGGTCAACCACCCACCGGGAAAAGTGGAAGGATGCACAGGAGGCAGGTCTGCGTCCCATGCACACCCGCAAGGCCTCAGTCAGTACACCTGCCGGTTTCTGGCCTGTTACTTTTCGTGCCTGTCACCTTTACTGTTTTTTTAACATTCTTAAAAATTGGTGTTAATGGACACGCTGTAATAGTCACAAAAAACACAAGTTAGAGATGCTAGTTATTTTTCCTGCAACAGTTAAGATGAAATGTTTCATTAATTTACTACCAAAACCCATCACACATGTCACCCGTGTCATCTTGGGGCGGGGGGAACCTCAGACTCCTGCACAGCATCAAAGGCTCGTCCCCTGATTTCGTATCCTCCCGGCTGCCATCCCAGGTGCAAACCGGACTTCACCATCGGGCTTTGAACAATGAGGTCTGAGTGCCCTGGTCCCTCCCAGGTGCCCTCTGCATCCTCCAACTGCAAGGAGGACACGCCTCCTCGCCGGAGGACACGCCTCCTCGCCGGAGGACACTTCGGGGCAGCTAGCTTCCTCTCCGCTGAAACTGCATCTTACACACACCTCCATCATAGCATGCATCATCATCTCGTCCCCATCACTGTTTTCCAGGCTTTTTACATCATAAACTCCTTGAGGGCAGAAGCCATCAAAGTTAGCTTTCGATCTCAGTAATCCAGTCCCCAGCAAATTATGAGGAGACTGAGTACAGTTACTCTGGGGAACAAAATGTCAGGGAACTATTAAAGTTCCCTCATATTCCACTGGTGAATCAGCTGAAGCCCCATCGATTCATCAATATGCATGCTGCACTCAGTATTGTAAATGTTGGTGCATAAAGGGTTTATGTTTCCTAATTAAATCTCCCAAAGATTTCACTTCTAGGAAGACTTGAGCAAATTAGCAAATCTTCTCATTGGCTAGGACTCGGTCCATGACGGCGATCTTTTTAACGTCTGTTGGGCAACCACCTTTGACGACTCCATGGAGCCCCGTCACTACCTACTTGCTTGATGGTCAACTGTTGTAGCAACACTGGAAACACTTAAAACCATTCCTTCCCAGTCTGTGTTCAGGCAAATGACACTGCATGTGACTTGAACACACCTCCTGCCTTACAAGGATAAACTCAGTCAACGAAAAGAGCAGAACTGGAGACATTTAAATTAGCATCTTTCAAACTTTTGGTAGAGCGTGCAAGGTTGAATTTGGCAAATTAAAAAAATACATGTGAAACACAAACACACACAGAGATGATAATGGGACCCGATAAAGGTGTTACCTACACAGCTATTACTATACTACAACATATAAACGTATAAAGACACATACGCCCCAAACTTACAAGGTCACAGGCCAACTTTATGTCAATATAAGAAATAAAGAATTCAGGACTAAATCACGAAAAGAAAAAAATTTATGCAGTACCAGGACAAAGAAATGTGGGCACGGCGGCACCACCACCAGAAGTAATGGTCAGATGGAAACCAGGCACCAGGCCTGCACCCCAGCTCACGCTGCAGAGGCCCTTACTGGCAGGGCAGTTTCAGAAAACACACACACAGGCCACCATTACCCCTTTAACAATGAAAGCCATCCCATGGGGTGGCAGGCACCACAGACACGGGAGCACCCTGACGCAGCTGATACCTGAGCACCCAGTTCAGGCACTGAGGGCAGGACCGCTGCCCTTATTTCTGCAGCAGAAAACCCGAGGCCCAGAGACAGTACCCACCCAGGGTTCAGAGTTGCACACCACTGTGGTGAACGAGCGAACCAGGAGTCAAGCTCAGACCCAGGCCCTCCAAGCATAAGCTGCTCTCTTCAGATACAGAAGTGAGACGCCAAAGTAGCTCACTGCGGGGGGGCCTGGGGGGGCGCAGTAGGTTAAGCTTCCAAACTCTTGACTTCATCTCAGGGTGCTTGAGATCAAGCCCCAGATGGCGCTCTGCCACGATAGCGGAGAGCCTGCTTTAGATTCTCTCTCCCTGCCCCCCCCCCAAATAAATAAACATGAGACATGAGAAAAAAAAAAGTATCTCACTAAGTATGCTGTAGAAATTTCTACATCAAAACAATGGGTCTTTTAAAAAAATAAGAAAGAAAAAGACACCATCTCACCCACCTGCCTTCCGCAGAGGCTGCACTAATTTCCAGCCTAACCAGTATCATCAGCCTCATGTTCCTACCCTCAGGAACAACACTAACCTGTTTGACTTTTCCAGCCACTTAAGTGAAGCCTGATCTGTTTTGCACCCACGAAGTTAAGCATCTTTTCATGTTCAAGAGCTATTTGTAAGTGCCTCCACTGAACTGCTGGCCTATGTCCTTTGCCCATTCTTCCACCTGTTGGCCTTTGTGTTTGGCGGGGGAGGGGGGGGGAACCAAGTTCTTACTATGTCTTCTAACATGCATTCCTTCAATGGGGGCCATTCACCAGCTGAGCCGAAAAATACTCACTTGCTAGGGCTGGAAGAAGTGGTCGCTATAGAGTACTCCTATCAACATAAGACAGAGTGCAATTCAAACTCTCAAGCGAGTCCAGACAAGCCCAGGGCAGGCACCCTGTCAGCACAGAGGCTCCAGAGAAAGAAGCACAAACAGAGACCTACAGAGATGTGGTCTACAGAGCCACTTAGTGTGTGGGGAGGCTCCTCTAGTGGGTTAAGCATCTGACTCTCGCTTTCTGCTCAGGTCATGATCTCACAGTTCAGGTTCACGGGTTCAAGCCCTGCGTTGCGCTCTGCACTGACAGTGTGGAGCCTACTTGGGATTCTCCCTCTCTGCCCCTCCCCAGCTGGCATGCTCTCTCTCTCAAAATAAACAAACTTGTAAGAAAATATGTTCCCGTATACCCAATATGCCAGATATTGTACATCCTAATCTCATCTTCTCAAGAAGTCTCCATCCACTACGCTGTACCTGAACGATCACGGACTAGCTGTCTCTGGAAAAACAAATTCTCGCTTCTTTTAGGTTACACTTCAGTAGTCTCGACGACACACAGAGAAATCCTGTAGTCTAAAGCTTCGGTTCATCTGAGAAAACAGCTGCTGGAGTAAAGAGATTAGTTCTCACGGCACATCGTCCTTGAAGGATGAAATGCCTCCTCTTTCCCAGAGATTCTCTGGATTAACCGTTTCTCAAGTCTAACTCCGTAGGGTCCAACGCTGCCCATGGAGACTTGCTTTCCTCCAAGTAAACCTTACAACCACAAAAACTGAGCTGGGGCATATACACACACACAATTGCCAACATGTCCCTGGGAGTGAAGGCTGGTACTTCAAATACCGATTTCTCTAACGTTGCTTGCACTTTAACCCCTGTACCGTGACCTCAATACCGAAACAGAAGCTCTGGTTCCCAAAGTTAAGTCAGCTAGCAACTTCTACAACCACTCTACAGGTGAATTAAACCATCATTATTAACATTTACAAGTTTTATATTCCTACAGAGTTCTTGATGGTAGAATTCTGGGTAAAATAAGTCTGGTCGTTTTTTCTAAGTGAGATTTCACTTTAATGACCAAGAGAAAAAAGAGCATTTATTTCCCAGTCAAACCACCTTTACTAACTTCTTTTCCTGTACATCATTGAAAAAGTACTAGAAAGGCACGCTACAGATTCCCAAACCTCTTGGGTACCTTCAAAACCTCACCTGGTTCACTTTAGACTTCCTATGACCAATGAACCACCTCATTTTCCATTCGATACGATAATCTCTAAAAATCCAGCCCCTTAAGTCAAACACTCTTCATCAACTGCATGCAAACCAGTCCGTAGGGAAAGAAAAGCTCTAGCTACAAAGAGAACGCTGGGGCACCAAAACAAAGACGGAAGTTAAATGTAACAAAATATCCCATGACACCACTAAACGCACAACTTCACTACCCCTCCCTCCAAATACCATTTCCCCCACCCCACCCCAGAAACAAGGTGCAAACGGAAATGATCTCTATGGAATAAGGCGACGAGTGCTCTTGTCCATGAAGCTTACCTACCCTCATCTTTGACCACGAACATAGTAGGTATTTGATGACCTACATGAGGTGCTCCGTGATGAGTTAGCTCTAACAAGCCAAATTTTCTACACAGCTCAGTTATGAAACCTTGGTTTTGTTACTATTTTACAAAAGAGAGAAAGATACTCAAGAACGTATGTGTCCAACATGACTGCTACAAACACACCACCCCTTTAGACCTCTAACAGACTCTCGGAGTCAAGGTCCTCAAGCCTGGGACTTAAGACACCTCTACATTCTGGAATGTTGTTACTCTGTATCCCAAATCTTAGCCACCCACAGAAGTGACCATCTTTCCACCAGACCTTTCTCAAACATCTCTCCACCTAACATCTAAGCAACCTTGCTCTGCTTGCAAAACAGAAACAAAACCTCCTTTGTTCCTCCCCAATCCGTGAGACTCAACATTGAAAACGGAGCTCAAGGCAGAAACCCCCCTTCTTGCACAAGGCCTGTTCTATCCCCCCCCCCCCCCACCGGGAGAATGCTGCCGGTTCTACACTGTTTCAAGTAACATAATTCCAGGCCAAACACCCACTGAAGACACTCCCTCTCTTCAGCTTTAAAAACCAGAAAATCAAAACACTCATGACTTCTATTAACCCAGAAAAGTCCTAATTGTAAAGAAAACATTTTCTAAAATGTTTAATTGTGACATCAAACTAATTTAGTGCAACGCTGTCTGCTTCGTGGAAAAGCAGCAGGCCCGACCTTCAACAAGAAAGAGGTCTGGGAGTTTCCTCCGTGTCATTTCATTACCTGACAAATTACCAGAACACACACACACACGTAGGTGGGGAAACACAGAAATGAACTGTCACTCCTTATCACAGAGCATCTACTAAGTCTTTATCTTGTGCTGACCTAACATGTCCTTAAGTATTCCCGACACAAACGAGGAAATTACTTCCACTGTAACTCAAGATCTCAGACCAACGATTGCAAAAACCGGCCATCGTCAACTATCAGACACTTAGAAGCACGACTAAAGTCCCTTCATTACAAGAGAAGACACGGCAAGCACTCAGTCCTGGCACTTGTGAACGCAAATTGGGTATTTTTGCCCCCAACTTTCCTAAAATCTGGATTTCATTTACCGCAGCAGGGTAATCAGGACAAAGACAAGCCTGGAAGAAGGATCCAATTCAACCAGTATTCTCTCGGCACCCTGGGTCTGGAGCAATGCGACAGGCACAAAGGGAACACACAAGAGAAGGTTCCAGGCCTGCCCCAGGGAACACACAGGGAGGCCCCAGCACAGATACAAGGCAAACTGCAATAGCCTTTGCTGGTGAAAAGTAGGGTGAGCATTTCCAAGGGCACAGATCACATGCCCCCTGAAGCGATCACACTCCGAATACAACTGATCCTTGCAACTGAAGTGAAGAATCCTAAGACACCTGGAGTATTTCCATAAATAAATACACACACACACAAAAACAAACCCACGAAGTTCTACTGCCTCACAGCCGTTCACCGTGGTTGCTACTGTCTATCCAGAATGGCCAAAACTCCTTACAAATGTTAGGGGTAGCATTTTTTAAAACACCAAACTATGTCCAAATAAGGAATAGCTCTCGAAATAAGGTATTACGGATATAAATAAAACAGACTCCTCCCCCCACTGACGTAGAATGCAACCCTTAGAAATTTAACTACCTTTTTAATTCCTCTAAGATTTTATTTTCAAATAATCTCTACATCCAACAATGGCCACGAACTTACAACCCTGAGGTCAAGAGTCACACACTCCACCGACTGAGCCAGCCAGGCACCCTTCATAATTTTTTTCGGCAATTAATTTTCCCCACCTTAAAAATGAGACATTTAAAAAAATAACAAGGTATTTTTTAAACTTTCTTAAGTAGAACATTTAAACAAAAGAGGTCAGCAATGGGTGCACCTGGATGGCTCGGTGGGTTCAGCATCCAACTGACTTCAGCTCAGGTCAGGATCTCCAGGCTTGTGAGTTCGAGCCCCTAAGTCAGGCTCTAAGCTGACAGTACGGAGCCTGCTTGGGATTCTCTCTCTCTCTCTCTCTCTCTCCCTCTCTCCCTCTCTCCCTCTCCCTCCCTCTCTCCCCCCTGCTCACACTCCCTCAAAATAAATAAATAAGCTTCTTAAAAAAAAAAAGTTCGACTGGTTTCTGCATGCACCCCTAAAATTACAAAGTTTGAAAAACACCTATAATCAACCTATAACGAAAGCATCAAAATTCTCCAAGCTGAACTCCAGAAGTTTTTTCCAATTAGGCTTTAAAATTGTCTTTCCATTCCTACATTATCATCCTTTTTTTAATTTTATTTATTTATTTACTTATTTGAGAAAGAAAAAAAGAGCGCGTGAGCACAAGCAAGGGAGGGGCACACAAGAGAATCCCAACCAGGCTCTGCTGTTAGTGCGCAGCCCGACCTGGGGCTCCAACTCCCAAACCATGAAGTCCTGACCTGAGCCACAACCAAGAGTCGACACTTCAGTGACTGAGCCACCCAGGGGCCCCTAATAATCACTTCTACTACTATTCTTATCTTCACCAACTTTGCTTTTCTTCTCATTTACCTCCTGAACTTAAAGTTCTCACAGATCTTATTTATGCAAAAAAAACACTACAGCATTTGTTACATCTCGCCACTGACCCTGTCCTGAGAATTCCCTAATAAGCCTGCAATTATGCCAATTTCCCCACTAGGTGGTGTCCTGAACAAATTTAGAGCAAACCAAATTTCCAACATAGACCTCCACCACTCTAAATTTTGCAACCATTTCCCAGATAGTAAAAAGGCGAAATAAGGCTTTTTAAATACCCTACTAAAACATCAACTTACAAATATAAAGCCTGATTCCATTAACTTAATCCTCACGCAGAGACATCAGAAATGGAACATAATCACCCTTAACCATCGCAGCGGCTGATGGCAGTCCCACCGCTGTAACCTCAGTGGAAGGTAACAGGAAACATCACCAAGGTGACACAGTGAGCTTTACACTGCAACCCTGAAAAGCTGAACTTAAAATAATTTACCAGGGTGCCTGGGGGCTCAGTTGGGTAAGCAAGCATCCGACTTCAGTTCAGGCATGATCTTGAGGTTCGGGAGGGAGTTTGAGCCCCGTGTCAGGCTCCGTGCTGACAGCTCAGAGCCTGGGACCTGCTTCAGATTCTGTGTCGCCCCAACCCCCTCTCTGCCCCTCCCCCACTCCCACTCCTTCCCTCTCTTGAAAATAAACATTAAGAACAATTTTTTTAATGGGAAAAACTAACTTACCGAGCCTTAAAGTCCCTTTTTAAAACTAAAAAATACACATGCATACATCACCCCACCACAAACCTGATTTTTGAGTTTGCTGGGTTGAAAACTATTGATGGTGCGGAGTACAACTGTATTTGTTTGAAACTGTCCAAAACAGAGTTAATACAAGGAAAAACGGGTCTACTCTTAATTCTTACACCTGTAAGAATCATGAGTTTGCTGAAAAAGAAAAGCTACTGTAAGCCACTTAATTGCAGGAATAGTGTAATTCCCTACCCACGATTTACTCTTCAGAATATCAGTCAAAGGATACTCCCCACCCAGCCCTCCAGGTAAGTCAGACCGGCAACCACAAATACCTCTCAAATACACCGTGTCAGGAAAAGAAACTTAACAACGCTGATTTCGTTTTCCTACGCGGGTGCTGAACTCCCGAAACTCTCTAGAGCCTCGGTTTCACACTTCCAATCTTCCCCTTCTACAGCACCAGCTCAAGGCTGCTTAGGCCCGTTTCAAAACTCGGCCTCCCGGCTCCCACACCCACCAAGCACTCCACCAAGCCCATTTACTTCCCGAATTCAGACGCGAGTAACAAACATTCCACCGCCCACTAGATAATGTGCATGAAAGCACGGATCTTTTTGTTGCCGGGCATACAAACACAGAAGCACTGGGGCCCCCACCTGGGTGGCTCAGTCGGTTAAGCCTCGGCTCGGATCGTGATCTCTCTGGCGTGCGTTCGAGCCCGCGGCGGGCTCTGTGCCGACGTGTGGAGCCCACTGGGGATCCCGTTCCCCTCTCTCTCTGCCCCGCCCCTGCTCCTGCCCTCGCTCTCAAAAAAAGAAATAAATAAACAAAATAAAAATAAGTAAACATTAAAATATATACACGCAAGTACTAACCCCAGGGAAACTGTAGTCTCTTACTGTGAACAGGAGAAGTCCAGATTAAATTTCCCAGAGAAATCTGAGAATGGGGCAGTTAGGGGGAGAGGCAGGCTGTAAATACGTGTCATTAAAACATTCCTGACACACACAATCGGCGGAGAAAACGATCAGGAAACGCGTTCCGACGACAAGTTTCTGCTCTCCTTCTGCTGGTCGGTCGTTCGGGTTTCCCCGAACTCAATTGGAAGTCCTACGAATTCTGGTCCCAACTCAACTGGGCGCCGCTCCGCCCGCCCCGCCCCCCCGCCAGGTGGCGGTGTGACCTTGCCCCCTTTCCCGTCCGCGGCCCCTAACCACCACTGCTGCCTCCCAAAACAGGTCTGGGCCACACGAAGGTTGCGATTTATTCTTCTCGCCAACTCCATCCATCCCCGCTTGGGCAGAAGCGGCCATAAACCGCAAGCTCCGGTGCAGCCGGAGCCCCCCCCCCCCCCCCCCCCCCCCGCACACTGGCCATGTCGGTTGAAATTCGGGCATTCTGCTCGCCGTCAAACTCTAGAAAATCCCAGGGGGAAGTTCCGGGAACGCGGCTTCGCGTCTCCCGGAGCCGCTTCCTGGTCCCCGCGCCCCGCAGCGCCGCCCCCCACGAGGCTTCCACTCTCTCTGCAGACCCGCCTGGTCTCCGGCTTTGGGCTGCTTCCTCCACGCGGAGCTTGAGAGAAAGAACAAACCTGCCTTTCACGCCGCCGGCCCCCCGCCAACGCCGAACTGGAGGGACGCGGGGGGACCCCGGCCCCGCGCCGCCCGCCCTCCGCACGGGCCCCGGCCCAACCGCCGGCGCGGGCCGGCCCAGGACGAGTGCCTCCCCCCGACTGCGGGGGCCCGCGGCCTCGCACCGGGTCCCCGTGCTCCGCGGCCCGACGCCCCCCCCGACCCCCCCCTCCCGGCCTGACCCCCACCCCCCCCCCACGCCTGACCGCCCGCCCGAGGCCGGACGCCCACCCGCGCGGCCCGCACCCCCCCCCCCGCCTCACGGCCGCCCGGACTCCCCAGCGGGCCCCTGGCCGCCACCGCCGCCCCAGCCCGCCGCCCACCCCCCGAAGCCCCGGCCCCACGGCAGGCCCCTGGTCCCCGACCCCCCGACGCCGGCCCCGCGCCGGCCCCGAGGCCCGACCCCCGCCCGCGGGCGGCCCTCACCGAGCACAGGGAGCCGGCAGCGGGCAGGAGGCGCGGCGGGGCGGCGGCCCGGGTCCCCTCAGCTCCGGCACGGCGGCGCTGGCGGCGGCGGCGGCTCCTCGCGCTTTCCTTTCTCTCCTTTCTCCGACAACAAACAGGAAGTGCGTCACGCGGCGGCGGCGGCGCGGCGACGTGCACTTCCGCCCGACCCTGACGCCGCGCATGCGCCCCGCCCCGCCCGCCTTCCCGAAGGTTCGCGGAGGCCGGGCGCTGGCGGGAGGCGGGAGGCGGGAGGCGGGGGTGGGGGGAGCGGGGCCGGGGGCCGTGCCCCGGAGCCCCCCGCGCGTCCCGTCCCGCGCCCACCGAGCTTGGCGGCGGGTCTGGGACGCCCGAGCCGCGCCGGTCTTCGTCTCCCCCGGGCCGGCCGGCCTCGGCCGCCCGGGGACCCGCCTCCGAGACCTCCGCTAGTTCAGGCCACATTCAGGGTAATGAATGAGACACGGCAGGCGCCGGGGGAGCTCCGAGCGGAAGCGGCCCCTTTGCGAGCGGACGCCTGTGTGCACGCGCGACGTCCGCGTGTGAGCCTGTCGCCCCGCAGTGCCGGCCCCGGTGGGGGACCGAGCCCGGGGAGCTGCGTGCTGCGCGCTCCCTGCTCGCCCCCCCCCCCCCGGAGCCCCCTCCCCAAGCCCAGCGCCCTTCTGGCTGCCGCCGAAGGTGGTGTTCCCGGCGGCCGCCTGAGCCACTTCAGGGGGCTGCTCGGTCTTCCTGCGGGTCTCCCGTGTGCCCGGGGCGTCCGCGCGGTGTTACACTCCTGCTTGCTCTGCTGCCAGTCTGCCTTACGTCGGTTTAATCGCTAGCCCAGCTGAAGAGCCCGCAAGGGAAGAGGGGAGAACTTTGCCCCCACGGAGCCGACCCGAGTCCTCCGGATCCTCCGGAAGAGCACACCGTCCACACCGTTTATTTGTAACAGCTGATTACTAACCTTCACTGTAGGCATCTGGGAGGTTTAAGTAGCCGTGGCTGTAGTTTTAACTGCTCTGGGGGCTGAGGGCGGGCCGCGCCGAGACCCAAGACGGGCCACTCTGGCATGAAGGTGGTTTTGAGGTGAAGGCGGTGGAGCCCCTGTGAGCTCAAGCGAACCCCTCCCTTGATAACATGGAAGTCACATTCCTTCTCTTTGAAGTCCCAGACCCCTGCCTTCTTCTCAATTCGGGAGGACACGTATCCCTCACTTGGCCTGACTTTAGAATTTCCAGGGCTGGGTGGGTTCCCCATGTGTAAGCTATTAGATCTTTCTCCTGCTCGTCTATCTCACATTAATTTGATCCTTAATCCAGTTAGAAGGACTTTGAAGACAGGAATTCTGGCTTCCCTGTAAGGAGACAGGACACGCTTGCTACCCGAGGCTGCTTCAAAAGGAAACATTCTTTTACATTGTGTGTATTCTTTTGTTTCTTAAACCCTCGTTGTATCACAAGGTAGATTTTAGTAAGTAACCAATCAGCAAAAGGAAACAAGTTTCTTTGAGTCAATTTCCTACAATGTTTCCTTTAATACAGCACTTGATGGTAACACTTAAGATAGGCTTAGCAGAGAGAGCACTTCATTCAGGTATAGCCACAATTTGGCACAGTCCCGTGTAACCGTATATACCAGCCCACTGAGGGAGTTTTATTTCCCTTCCAGTGTTGACAGTGCTATCATGTGACATTTCACATTTAAATAAGTCCCTACAGCAAGTGTGAGCTAATCTTGAAATGCAGACAGCCCAGAGACTTGAATTTTAAATAGTAAGTGGTAGGCTCACCACAAATAACTTCTTCATTCTCCCTCCAAAAATAAATAAATAAATAAATAAATAAATAAATAAATAAATAAATGTTTGTTCAAACCTCTGTCAACGCAGTGAACCGCATCACCAGAAAAACCAACTAGGACAGAACAAGTCTCCAGCCCTGACGGGGTCCACGTGGTGTTCTGGATGAACATTAAATAAAGGCGCTAAATGCAATGCCTAAGTAACTCTTTAAAAAAAAAAAAGAAGATGGGCCACCTGGGTGGCCCAGTAGGTTGAGAGTCCATCCAGCCTTGGTTTCCGCTCAGGTGAGTTCCAGCCCCAGCTCTGTGCTGACAGGGCAGAGTCTGCTTGGAATTCTCTCTCTGTCCCAGTCTCTGCCCCTCCCTCTCCATTCTCTCCCCTCCCCCCCATAAATAAATAAATAGACTTAAAAAAAACAAAGTAACTCTCTTAAGTAAACAACAGAGATCTTTCAAGATAAGATTCAGGATTTATTCCAAAATTAATGTTAGCCCAGATAGTGGTGCTACTGGAAACTCCAGTCCACAGGACAATTATCTGGAGAAGGAACAGCAAGGATTCCCACGGGAGGAAGGCACCTTTGCAGGGGAAGGAGGAGGCAAAGCAGAAGCGCAGAGTCGGCCTGCGGAGGGTGAGCAGGTGGTGTAACAGACACAAAGGGTTTGCACCGTGAGAATGGGAAGGAATTCCCTGTGTGGAGGCAAGGACTCGACTCCTTATCTGGTGGGAAAGAAAGCTACTCGATGACAAGCCTGTGGTTTGCAGCGTGGCTGGAAGAGTAGGGAGGCTCTGGCTTTGTTGCCTCGCCTGTAAAGTGGGGATAATAGGCTTGTTGTGAGGGTTGTGTGTGTTCGTCCCAATGCCTGGCGTACAGTGATATTCAGTAAGTGATAGCTCTCCCGTGTCACGGCCTCTTTGAGAAACTGATAAAGGCCACAAACTTCATCCCAGAAAAGTGTGCAAGCGATAGGAGGGCATCTGCAGACCTTGCACACCCTGACACACACACAAACCCTCCAAGCCCGCCCACGAGTCCAGGAAGGTCCAGAATGACCCGTGAAGGTCCAGAGTGCCAGGTGAAGGTCCAGAATGACAGGTGACAGTCCAGAACGACAGCTCAGCGCTATCAAACTGTAGAATTGATGCTTGATCGAAGAACGACATTTGTAGAAATCTCCCAAAGGCGGTAAGTGAAGGAAAGGGGGGGGGGGGGAGGTACCTGTAAGGTGACTGATCACAACTTTGAAGACGGCAGCTCCTTACCAGGAAATCTCATGCCAGCCGTAAAAATAACAATGTAGTTCTAGTTCCTGACATCAAATAAACCCAAGGTACCTTATGATAGTGGGTATAATGTGGTACCATTTTCATAAAATTGTCTTCGTGTCTGTGTGCGTGTGTGTGCGCACGTAGGTGCGAGTGGGCTTTGAGCCGCCTCCCGTCTCACTCACACTTGCCAGCGGGTCTCCCAGTTCCGGCACAAGGCTTGGGGGCAAAGCCTGCCCCACCGGGAACTGAAACCACCCCCTGGAGCCCGAGGACCAGATACCCCCGCGATGGGCCCCAGGATAAGATGGGTCTGACCTTCACTGCCCGCCAGCCAGGCCCCATCCCCCTGTGCCCCCATTTGCCTCCTATGAGCCCGGAACTCGGTCCAGCACTCTGGTGGCCGTCCCTGACTCACTACTGTGCTGTCTTCCTGGGGTCGGCCTCGCTGAAACAAGTCCTTTTCTCGGGCCCCCACCGCTCATTTCTCTGCCTCTGGATTCTGTCCGCGGCGAGCGGCCAGGCCTGGTCGGTCTGTTTGGGACCCGGAGCCGGACGCCCCTGCAGCCCTGCGCCCCCCGGCTACCTGGGGGCCGAGGGCAGGTCTTTCGGAGGTGGTGTGCTAAGACCTGACGTTTATTTTGGGTGAAAAGCAATCAAAGCCCAGCAGATTCAGGAAAAGCTCTTTACCTCCCCAACTGCCCAGATTTACATTGGAAAGAAGAGACTGCCCCCGGAAGACAGCTACCAACAAAGGTCCCCTTCTACCCGAGAAACCTACCTGCATGACAATGCAGCCTTGCGGTCCAAGTATCTCCTGTCCCCTTCCTGCTGAAGGCCTTCCTTCCTTTGTTTCCCCAGGCCCCACCCTTCTCCTTAGCATGGGGTGTCACTTGAGCCTCCAGACTCTCTTTAAAATCTCCAGTGGGTGCGGATTCCTGGTATGTGCAAAATTAAGTCTGATTTCCTCCCGTTAACGTGTCTCCTGTCCATTTGATCCTTAGTCCAGCTAGAAGGACCTTGAAGTTCAAAGTAAATGTCTTCTTCCCCAACACACGTGTGCACGTATGCATATGTGTACATGAAATACACACAATATGGGAGGAAAATTATTTTCCCTCTTCCCACCTGAGCCGTTGGCTAATAATGGACAGATAAAGGAGGAAAGCAAATACAGGCGCATTAACGCGTATGCCTCAGGTACACACGGGAGGTACCCAGGAGCTGCCCAAGCCACCATGGCGTCTTCAACCAAAGGCAACAGAAAGAGGTGGAGTGGGGGGGAGGCCAGTCTAGGGAGGTTATCAGGCAAAGCAGCGGAAACAAGGTTGGGTTGGTGTGCAGATCTCCGTCCCCTGCCGTCTCCAGCGATAGAAGTTTCTCGCTGTTTAGAATCCTCTCCCACTGCTGAGAGGGAGACGCCCTTCCACGTGGAGACCGCCTCGTACCGGCAACTTCCCCTCACCAGAGGGCAAGCGTTGACATAACCCTTAAGGCAAAGAGGTGTATGTATTCGGGGGCAGCGTACTTTACTTCCCCAACGTATACGCACAGAAAACCAGAGGAATATTCAGCCAATTGTTAGAGTTGCTTCTCAGCCAGATTTCACTTAGTTCTCACTTTCTTCTTTCTCGTTGTATGAACTTCTGTATTACCTATAAGAGACACGATTACCTTTTATTTACTGGTATGAATAAAACCCTTTTCAGGCAGCAGAAGCCACGGAGTGGCACAGTCCCTGCGGGACCCTGTGGCGGGAAGAGGCTAAAGCAAAGCAGTGCAAAGGCATGAGGAGTGCATTCTCATTTACCCATGTATTGAGCACCTACTGTATACCAGCATAGTGCCAGGCCCGAGATGCGGGTCAGAGGAGACAGCCTCGCTCCCTCGAAGAGCATAGGGTCCAGTGAGACGACAGCCCCGTGAGCCTGGTGCTGTGGGAGCGCCGTGAGGCTCTGGTGGGGTTTTGGAGTGATGGGGTCCAGAGCCATGGCCAAGAGCGGATTCCTGAAGACGTCTTTGGTGCAAAAAGTTGATCATTAAAGCACGGGGGCGGGACCCGTGCGCAGAAAGAGCTGCCCTGGGGTTGTGAAGAGTGAGTGGTTATTACTCTGGAGCCGGGGAGGGAAAGTCCAGGGGAAGTTTCCAGGGAGATCTGCATACGCTGCTGAGGACTCACAGGCTCCTGCAGGCCTGGGGGGCGGTGGTCGCAAGGTGCTTTCCCCTCTAGCGAAGCATTAAGACAGGAGAGTCCTGGAGATTGGGCTACGGATGGGATGGGCTTTTCCGGTGGTCTTACTAAGACATTTGTAAACTGATGGCGCCCGCATCCCGCATCCCGCATCCCGCATCCCGCATCCCTGTGACCTCTATCAGTTAACCCTTGCTTTTCTTTCCCTTTCCTTTGTCCTCAGCGCCAGGCTTACCTGAGGAATGTCACACACATCCCATGGGGGGTGGGGGAGGGGTGCTGGCTTGCGCTCTGCCCTCAGCCTGCCCCCTGCTCCCTCATCAGCTCCAGGCCCAGGCCAGAGATGGGGGGGGGGGGGGCATCCAGATCGGGTGGGGCCAGGAGGCAAGGAAAACTTCCCATAAGAGGGAGTCCTGAAGGATGTTCGAGTTAAAAGTTGAGTCCCTGTGGGGTTAGAGAGAATTCCAGACTCAGGAAAACATTCCAAGGGTGGCCAGGACTGAAAACAAAAACAGGGGCTCCTGGCTGGCTCAGTCTTGATCTCAGGGTTGTGAGTTTGAGCCCACATTGGGTGTAGAGCTTACTTAAAAATGAAACCTTTAAGAAAACAATAAAAGGTACCAATTTTATTTTTTTAACATTCATTCTTGAGAGAGAGAGACAGAGCATGAGCAGGGGAGAGGCAGAGAGAGAGGGAGACACAGAATCGGAAGCAGCTCCAGGCTCCGAGCTGTCAGCACAGAGCCCGACGCGGGGCTCGAACTCACGGACCGCGAGATCATGACCTGAGCCGAAGTCAGACGCTCAACCGACTGAGCCACCCAGGCTCCCCTAAAAGGTAGGATTTTCAAACAAACTGTTGTATGTTCTGAGAATGACAACATGATTCATGTTTCGGAAGGAAAATCTTTTTTGCTTACAAAAAGGCAGTGCTACTGTCACGGGAAACCGACCTCCGTGCTGCAGGCCGCAATGTTCCCTGAAGACAGAGTTCGGGATCAAGAGAAATGATAGCTTACTGCTTTGCCGGGCAGAGGAAGGGCCTGGGGGTTTCCTAGGGAAACACAGGATCGGGCCGGCGTCCACAGGAGCTGTGTGTGCACCACCAGCCTCCTCGGTTACTTTCGGGGTGGTCCTGGGCTCCTGAAACAACGAGCTAAGAAGGGAAGAGAGGAGGAATGCAGAGGAGAGGAAGAGCGTACTTTGAAGTCGAGCTTTGCTGAAGCAGTGCTCAGCCGTTTGCCCTTTCGTTCAACTTTCTGCTCGTAAGTGGTTCACGGTCAGCAAGGTCCAGAGGGAAACGACAGAGGCCGACGGACTGTGACTGCCAGCTGGTCTCCCGGCTCGGGCACCCCTGCGCCCCGGCTACGTTTCGGGTAAGAGGCTTCCTTGAGGAGAAGCGCATCGGTGCAGAAGTTCACGAGTTTCCGTGACGACGTGGGCAGCCGGGACCGGGGCTGACGGCGCAGGCCTCAAAGGAAAGGCATGGGGCCGGAACGTGTCGTTACCAGACTCTGTCATTCCCTCTGTGGCATCCGCGTCCCAGAACAGGATAACCTCTACAGACCAGGGTTCCCCGCGCGAGAGGCAAGGGTCTTGAGGAATGAGCAAGGGGCCCGCCTGGGGGTCCCCAGAAGGAGGGGAGTCACTGAGCCAGGAGGAGTTACCACGTCGGCAGGGGAAAGAGCCAGTTTGGATGGAAAGAGTCGAGACCTTGACCATGAGGAGGAAGCAGTGGGGGGCGAGGAGGGGGGGGAGGGAAGGTCTAACTGGAAGACCTTGTCACCAGTTGTTACCTGGGGCTTCAAAGCCCCATCAAAGCTGAAACTGAGGTCTGAGAGCCTCCTCCCCTGGGAAGAGGAGGGGGAGGAAAGAGGGGCCAGGAGGCGGTGGGAGACCCCAGGAAATGGGGCATCACTGCCCTCAGGGAAGGGATTTCCAAAAAACCTCTTGGTTAATATCATCAAGTTCAACACAAAGGAGGGCCAGAAGGTTCCTGATCAAAGCGTCAGTGGCCTTTTGATGGCAGGAGTCTGGTCCCGGCCCGGGATCGCACGGGATTGCCTTCCGGGGACCCAGGCAAAGTCAGGGGGATTTGTCCTGAAAGGAAGATGGCGGGAGAGACAAGGGAAGGGAAGGCTTGAGCGTCTCTGATTTGTTCCTGGTTGCGCCCCCAAGGCACGTTTCCAGAGCCGGTGGGCAGAAAAGGGACTGGAGACACTGGTGAGAAAAGCGGTCGGTAATGGAGTTCCTTCTCGAAGGTCTGGAGTTTCCGGACGAAGCACAAATGTAGAAGAACTGACTTTGAAAAGGAGGGATTTACATCTGTTCCCTCAAAACAGGAAGAACAAAAGCGGAGACGGGTGGGACTGCTGACCGCTGACCCACAGCCCAGCCCCGGCCAAGGAGGCGGCCTGGCGATGGCAGATCCTCTGGGGCGATTGTAGGGGACGCTGGGGGCAGCGCGAGAGTCAGGCAGCAGAGAAGTCCCCTCACCTTCTCAAAGGAAAAAGGCGCTCAGCAAATTTACAGAGGAACACAGTAAATCGTGAGGCTCTCACACTGCCAGGTCTCTGGGACAGTGGGGTTCTTTAGCCGAGCAGGAAGGGACAGAGTCCTGACCCAGAGCCCCGAGAGGGAGGACCAGCCGCTTTTAGGCAGCGACCACTCTGGGACACCTGAATTCACTTTTGTGCCTGTGTCCCCTTAACGCCCAGTGAAACGTCAGCATCGATGATGCCGTGACTTTAACCATGCCGGGAGCCACAGTCTGTGAAATAGGAATCGTGACAGTCACTGTACCTTATATGGGCGTTGGAGAGAATTAGTTCTTGGAGATCCCCAGATGAAAGGTACAAAGAAAGCACAAGGTATCGTAGGCAACGGGCTATTTCACATACATATTTAACGTGTTTCTTTAATGGAAACACTGCCTTCGAAGCCTCAAGGGAAAATACGTCTCTCAAAAATCTCAAAGGTACACAACACTCCATCACTTTCAAAGAATCCAACATATATAAGTGTTAAGTTTTAGGTTTCCTGCCTTCAAAACACATTGTGCACAATTTATATCGGAAGTGGCCGCTTACGGGGTGCCTGGGTGGTTCAGTCGGGTGAGCGTCCGACTTCCGCTCAGGCCATCATCTCTCAGTTCGTGAGTTCAAACCCTGCATCGGGCTCTGTGCTGATGGCTCGGAGCCTGGAGCCCGCTTCGGATTCTGTGTCTCCCTCTCTCTCTGCCCCTCCCCCACTCACCTTCTGTCTCTCTCTCTCTCTCTCTCTCTCAAAAATAAAAGTTAAAAAATAATAAAAAAAATTGGGGCGCCTGGGTGATACAGTCGGTTAAGCATCCGACTTCAGCCAGGTCATGATCTCGCGGTCCGTGAGTTCGAGCCCCGCGTTGGGCTCTGGGCTGATGGCTCAGAGCCTGGAGCCTGTTTCTGATTCTGTGTCTCCCTCTCTCTCTGCCCCTCCCCCGTTCATGCTCTGTCTCTCTCTGTCCCAAAAATAAATAAGCGTTGAAAAAAAATTAAAAATAAAAAAATAAAAAAATAAATGACACACACCACACGCATCTAGCAAATACACACACATCTGCTGAGTCATTTAAAGGACGCCTCAGACATAATACGTGTATGAATATACAGGGAGAGAAAATGTGGCAAAATGTTAATTATTAATGGATCTAAGTGAAAGATATAAAAGAGTCATTCTGCAACTTTGATATTTTTCACTATTCTGCAACTTTGATATTTTTCTTTTTTTTATTTTTTTTTAATGTTTATTTATTTTTTGAGAGAGACAGAGACAGAATGCGAGTGGGTTAGGGGCAGAGAGAGAGGGAGACACAGAATCCGAAGCAGGCTCCAAGCCATCAGCACAGAGCCTGACGCGGGGCTCGAACCCACGAACCGTGTGAGATCGTGACCTGAGCCGAAGTCGGAGGCTCAACCGACTGAGCCACCCAGGCGCCCCAATATTTTTCAAAGAAGATGCGGGGCACTGTGGGGCGGGGAAGGGGGGAGGACACGGGAGGAGGAGACGACTGGAGGGCCGCCCCTGGGAAGCAGAGTAAACACGGGTGCAGATGTGAAGGCAAATTCGAACATCTGGTTCCAGACACCTGTTCGAATCGGGTGCAGGGAGAAGGTACCCGCGTGTAGCCTAAACAGGCCCAGGGAGAGAGGAGCCCCCACGTGACCCCCTGGTGACCTGTCACTCCCGTGGCCACGCTCACCAAGCGTTAGCGGTGGGTGGTTCCGTACTTCTGATGCAGGTAACACGGTTGCATCCACTTGACCTTGGAAGTGGGTCAAGCCGGGCTTTGACTGATCTGTGCGTGCAGCTTCTGACTCATGACATTCTTCGCAGGGTAAGTCACACTTCTCTCATCATTAAATGAGCAGAAAATCTGCATGTGAAACATGCAAAGGACTAGCTTCCCACAAACCCATCGCCCCACTCCCACGCTCAGACCCTGCAACACCACCTCTGCTCCTGATGACCAGGGGGCACGGGGTTGCAGACGCCTCCCTGGGGGTTCTGCTCCTGGCTCAGAAGACCCGCTCATCCCTAGACACGAATCAATATTAAACAAGCATAACAGTAAGCGATTACTTCACAAATGGGTTCCCTATAGTCAGCATTTCTACAAAATGGATACAGAAAGCAACCACACAGCCCAGTATCTAGAAACAAAAGAACAGCACGCTGCTAAAACTTCTCTGTAGGTTCTTATTCGTTCCAGCGGCTTTCCTTTGATCCCTAAGTGGCTGCCCAGCCCCATGACAGTCACATCACCAAACTAAGCTTCGAGTGATTTAAGTGGTGAAAATACCATAAGCTGTTTCATCACTGTGTTCACCTTGCTAAGCAAGTGCCCCACACACTGTTTGCAGCCACAGTGATGTTCTCAGCAGGTGCCCCATAGGTAGCCGCTGACTAAGGAATCCCAGAGTTCCAGAGTGCCTCAGAGACCCAAATGCCAATTTAAAGCTAAAACTTCAAGGGGCGCCTGGGTGGCTCAGTCGGTTGAGCGTCCGACTCTTGATTTCGGCTCAGGTCACGATCTCACGGTTCGTGGGATCGAGCCCCCGGGTCAGGCTCACGCTGCTTGGGATTCTCCCTCCCTCTCTCTGCCCCTCCCCGCCCAAATACGTACATAAACTTTAAAAAAAGGGAAGAAAATCTGCAACATAGATGAGCGTTCACATCATGCTCGGTGACGTGAGACACTCACCAAAGGACAAATCCCGTGTGATTCCGCACATGCGAGTCGTCTGGAGCCGTCAGATTCAGAGACAAAGAATGGGGTGGGGGGGGGGGGTGACGGGGCTGGGGAGGGGGACCGGGTTAGTGTTTCACAAAAGAGAGTCCTGGAGATGTTGGCGGTGATGGTCCCACAACAAGGGGAGTGTATTTAACACTACTGAGCTGCAAGCTTAGAAATGGTTAAAACGCTAAATTTTATGTGTATTTTACTACACACACACACACACACACACAATAATTGGAGAAAAAAAGTCTGATGTGTGATCTTCCAGGCTTGCCCACTGGCCATGACAAGGCTTTGTCCCTCTCACTGGATTTCAGTCTTCACCTGGGGCCGGCCCGGGAACGGCCCTCTGGACCCGCCGTGGCCCCAGAAGGTCAGCAGGTAGGCCAAGGCGAGCAGGCCTTACAGAGGAGGCAGGGCATTTGTGACCTTCTCTGTACAAGCTTCCCAAAGTGAGGCAAGGCTGCCTGTGGAGTAATGAGCTCCCCATGGCTGGAAGCATTCACAGTATAAACTGACATTTGTCAGGCTCTCCGAGGGGAGGTTTGAGCGATGGGGAGTGTGTGGGGGGAGGGCCAAACATCTTGGAAATGTGGGATCCCGTGGGGTGAGGCCCCCATTGGTGGGTCCCGGAGCCCAGAGGCACCCAGCTGGATTCCTTCTCCGTTTGGCATTTCTTGACTTAACCGAACTCTATTGAGCATTTCTTCTTTCCCACGTGTGCCAAGCCAAGCAGAGCGCTGAACGGCAGAACCAGGCAGCTGATAAGGACGTGAAAGGGTGCACTTTGACCTTCAGGGGCCGCGCTCCAGCTCCGAGAGCAGGAGAGAACATTGCTCAGAACGCCGTCTCTGGTGTTTGTGGAAAAACTCAGTTTTTGGATCAGTGACAAGGAGCATCTAGCTCAGTACCCACGCTCATTACCAAGTAGGACGCAGGCCCCACTCTGCTCGATAGGGCGGGCTCTGGGTATGCTGCTTCCCTGTGCTGGAAAAATCTCACGAAGGAAATCCTGACCGGCGGACGCTCGCGGCCCCGGGAGCCGGGTCCGAACACTGGGCTGGAACCCCACACAGCCTCGGCCACTCCTCTCGCTGTCTCCCGTGGGTCGCGAAGGGCCAGCCCTACGGTCACACCGCCCCACCCGGGGCAGAGTCCCTCGGATTTCCAGCCGGAAGCCTGCTGCTTAGACGGCAGCAGAACTAGATCCAGACGAGGACTCCTGGGTTCCCAGACGCTGAGGAGGGACCGCGGGCAGTGGATTCTCCGAATCGGGGAGAGGCGGCGTCGGGACACCGCCCCGCCAGGACCCACGGGGCTGAGAGAGGCCCGCTCTCTTCCCTGGGCGCTCGAAGGGCTGGCTGGCTTTACTGGAATGGGGGGAGGGGGGGGACAGGAGGGCCCAAGTGCGGCTCCGGGGCCCGCTCTGCCGCCCGTCGCGGCCCCTCTTACACCCCGAGAAGGACAGCGAAAGAGCACGCGGCTGGTGTGACCGAACGGAACGCAGATCCTTCGCTCCTCTCGGAAGCTTCTCCACGCCTGTCCGCCCCTCTCCAGCAACCCCTCCAGAAGGACCCCTCCCTGTCCGTGAACGATCACGCTTCCCCCTACCTCCCCTACTACCTTGAAAGCCAGATGGATCTGGGAAGTGGCCGTCCGGGGTTGAAATGAAGCCCCAGGACTGGGGCGCCCACCAGGCTGACGCAGCAGCCCGGCTGCCGGGGCTCCCGGCTCAGCCCGCGTCCACACGGGCCCACGGAGGCAGCGGCCCTGCTCCCGCAGACCGAACCTTCGCACAGGAGCTCCCCGCTCCCCTGACTTCGGGCATGAATTTTCAAACCTGCGGCATTGAAACGATGCATCAGATGAGCACACGAAATCGCCTCCCCACCCCATTCACGTCGCTCTCGCTCTCTCTCCCGTCGTGTTTTTTTGTGGAACCGTTTGACAGTGGGTTGTAGATCGTGACGCCGCTCCCCTGAGGTTTTCAGCATGTACCAGTGAGGCGTAAGGAAAGTCTCCCTCACAACCCTGGTGCTACCATCACGTGTGAGAAAGCAGACGTTGGTTCAGCCACCTGCCATGTGATTGAGGGGGGGCGGCACGGGACCGCCACGTGTGCCACTTTGGCCCGATGGCTTGTTTCGAGCTGCAGACGACTGGGGCCCAGCAGACTCGGGAGAAGCTTTTTACCTCTCGTTTGACTGCCTGACAGAACCCAGATCGGGGCCTGTGCCGGGAAGAGAGAGCAACGCCAGAGGTAATGTTCTACATCAGGAAGACTTACCTGCTTGCAGGTGTCCTGAATAAAAAGAATTCACGAGAGCCACACTTTCGGTTTCGTGGAGGAAGCCCTTGTTATAAGGGAAAGGGAATGTAAGGAATGAAGCAATTATTTTTTCTTAATTTCTTTTAACATTTATTTATTTTTGAGACAGAGAGAGACAGAGCATGAACAGGGGAGGGGCAGAGAGAGAGAGGGAGACACAGAATCTGAAACAGGCTCCAGGCTCTGAGCAGTCAGCACACAGCCCGACGCGGGGCTCGAACTCACGGACCGAAAGATCATGACCCGAGCCGAAATCAAGGGTCGGACGCTTAACCGACCGAGCCACGCTGGCGCTCCACCAATGAAGTCTCAACACACCAGATCGGGTACTCCCAACGTGGAACCTTCCGGCTGGAGTCACGACTGAGGGTCCTGGGCGGAGCGTCCTCCCCCGAGGTGAGACTTCCAAAGAGCTCTTCTTCCAAAGAGTAGGCCAATAGATACGCTACCCCTGTGTGGTTTGCAGTTAGTCATTGGGTTTGCCTAAGTGCAGTCCCTAAGCGAGCGGTGTTTTCTTTTTTTTTTTTAATTTTTTTTTAATGTTTTTATTTATTTTTGCGACAGAGAGAGACAGAACATGAGCAGGGGAGGGCCAGAGAGAGAGGGAGACACAGAATCCGAAGCAGGCTCCAGGCTCTGAGCTGTCAGCACAGAGCCCGATGCGGGGCTCGAACCCACAGACTGTGAGATCATGACCTGAGCCGAAGTCGGACGCTTAACTGACGAGCCACCCAGGTGCCCCACGAGCGGTGTTTTCTTATTGTGTCTCACGATCTCGGGAGCACGGGGGCCTGCACATACCTCTTCCCTCCCTGAGCCATCCCAGGGGGCCAGCCTCATCTGGCCCCAGGACGTGAGGCAAGTGAACCCCTCTGGGCATCAGGAACAGAGGGGCCAATTCTGATCCTGAGGCCGAATACGGAGCACAAGCCAACCAGCCCCCCATGGTTGGTCCGTGCGGCTCGGGGCAGAAACGCGTGACAAGTCACATAAATTGCTTCTCTACAAAACATCTATCTACCGAACATTTACTTCTCTGACCTTCTGGGGAGCTGTCCTGCTCGCCCCTGCTCCCCCCTTCCCTCAGGATGGTGTATGAGCCACAACTGCCTGACTGCCTTGGAGCTTCCTATGTTGATGGGGCTCCCGTACGTACAACGTTGGCTGTTTGCTGTTATTCTGTCTTATCCCAATTTAATTGTTAGACCAGCCAAAGAACCTAGAAGGGAAGCAGGGAAATTTTCCCCTTCCCTGCAGAATCCACGTATAAATGTTCCCCGTTGTCTCAAAACGTCTTCCACTTTCGCTTTCTCTGCACGGTCTGGGCAAGACTCAGGCTTGGCACTTGGGTTTATCTCTTCTTTTTATTTTAGTCCCCCAAGTCTCCTCCCCCTTCTGTTTCCCATGACATTGGATTTGGCAGAGTCCAGACGTGTTGGCTTGTAGGATGTCCCACACTCGGGATTTGTCTAATTATTTCCTCGTGATTAGATTTAGGTGATGCTGTTTGACAAGATGGGTGCAAGATGGGCCTCCACTGCCGAGGACCCTGTGTCACCCTTGGCGGGAGCATGGTGACCCTCTCGATTGCAAAGGTACAAGTTTGTCTTTGCAACGAACGCATCATCTGCAAGGTGGCACGTTGAAATGACAGCACAGCACTTGGGGCACCTGGCTGGCTCCGTCTGTGGAGTACGCGACTCTTGACCTCAGGGTCGCTGGGCGTGGAGCCCGCTTTAAAAAAAAAATGACAGCACAGCACTTCAGGCCCACATTAGCAGGACTCTGAATCAAAAAGGCAGCCCGGCGAGATTTGTATCTACAACCTGAAAACTGCAAAGTAAATACACACCTAGGGATGCGTAGGCAAGGTCAAGGACTCACAGCACGAATCGACCGCTGCTGCCTTTGTGCGGACGGTGCCGCTGATTTTTTACTTCCTTGTTTGCCATGTTTAGTATTTTCTGGATCTTTCACGATGAACGGGTATGGCTTTCATAATTCTGAGGGAGACGTTTCGAAAAGTTTTGAGGAGAGAAGAACGGAGGGGAGATGGAACCCCCGGGCCCAGCGGTGGATACCTGGCGTGGGGTGCGGGTGGGCGGGGCGCAGGAGCAGAGGGCATTTGTGCCCGTACCAGGGTCACCTCGGGTAACAGAAGTCCCGTCCCCTCGAGCTACAGCCCTGGTGGTGCCCTGTCCCTGCACCCAGTGCTGCCTCCATCGTGAGTCCCTTAGGAAATACCTCCTCCCGCGCTCCTCAGCGGACCCAACCTTTCCTCGTGGGACCCTGACGACATTGGCCCCTCCTGCACCACCCGCCCGAGCCTTCCTCGGGGCTTGGCTGGGACACACCACGGGCACACAGTGGGGCTCCCACGCCTCCACACAGCGGGTGCACCGTGAGCATCTGTCGACCAAGTGGGTGAAGAAGAGGATGAAGATATTGTTGGACACAGCGGAGAGGCTACAGGCTTTTGCGCCGGAAGCCAGAGGCTCAGGGAGCTTGCGGTCCGGGAAATAGTGACGACCGGCCAGGAGGGGGAGGTCTTCAACACCTTGAGGGGGCAGGGGCTGGGGTCCGGGCGCTGAGAGGCTGAAGGGCCTGTGACCTGGCGAGGTGCACAGCCATGCTGGCCCTCAGGGGCGCCCCGGGGTGTGCAGGACCCAGCTCCCTCGTCCCCGCCCAGCGCCAGCCACCCCCCCCCACCCCACCCCCACACACCGGTTCAGGCAGGGAAGGGAGAGCCCGCAGCCACAGACACAGCACAGCTTTGCAGGGCCGGTCGTTTCTTTGTTCTCCGCTTTCGTGCTCTTGGAGGCAGAGAAGTGTGTCCCAGCACACGGGTGCTGCGGCGTCCCCTCCCCCTGCGCCCACGCACCTGCCCGCTCGCCTCTGCGGTCTCCCCTCCCCCTGCGCCCCGGGATTCTCAGACCGAGTGGGGACAGGGAAGAAGCAGGTAGACAATCAATTCCCAGTTGTTTAAAGACGTGTAGGGGCGCCTGGGTGGCGCAGTCGGTTAAGCGTCCGACTTCAGCCAGGTCACGATCTCGCGGCCCGTGAGTTCGAGCCCCGCGTCGGGCTCTGGGCTGATGGCTCAGAGCCTGGAGCCTGTTTCCGATTCTGTGTCTCCCTCTCTCTCTGCCCCTCCCCCGTTCATGCTCTGTCTCTCTCTGTCCCAAAAATAAATAAACGTTGAAAAAAAAAATTAAAAAAAAAAAGACGTGTAGAGATCGGACTTCTCCGGCTGGGGTCTGACACTTAGGCCCCAAAACCCGCCAGCGAGAACCCCAACGCAGGTGAGTGACGGCTGGCCCCGACCTGCAAGCTCGTAACATTTTGCTGTTGCACCTGCTGAATGTCGCCAGCGTGGGCCAGCGACACAGGCTTTGTCACTTCTAGAAATGACAAAGGGCCAGGGGAGGCACACGTTTGTCTGCCTTCCCCGCTTGTGATACTGTCTGATTTGTAGAATCGTTCCAGAAAGGCTGACCTGTGAGTGCCACTGATGGCTTATCAGACATTATGACACCAGGAAAACTAACACCGTTGAACGAAGAATTCCAATTCAGGACGGCCATACTTGAAGGAAAAGTCTCATCTTTCTTACTCTGGAACGTTTTCTTTCTCCAGAGCCGGAAAGTCGTGGTGATAATGTTGCTCATTCAGAAGAAGTGAAATCCTAAGATTCTCATTGATATGTTGCCGGTGGGGCCAAGTGGCTCTCTGTCCAGTTACGGGAAATGTGACAACGGCCGCCTCTCTGTCAGGGTCAGGTGATGGACCCGCCAGGCCAGAGAAGCCAGCGCCGCGCTGGTGCTCGCGGTGCCTCGCCACCCACGGTGACCTCTGGCCGTGTCCCACATCCCTTTCTTTTCTTATCTGGGGCCACAACTGCACGAGGCTGTCAGCGGCTCTGACAACAGGTGTCTTTCTCATCCTGCTACGCAACCCTCGCCTTCACTCGACACATTATCTGTGGCATTAGCGGGGCTCAAGGGTCAGGACGATATAGTCAGAGGAGCAAGGTCCAGGTGGGTGACACTGACATGCCTCTTGAGCGAAGGAGTTGCAGTTGAGGCCGTGAAGGAAGTGAGGCGCAGCCCTCGCGGGGCTGGTCTTCTGGAACAGGCGGCGGGACCCAGCCTCCTCCGCGCCACTCGGGCGTCCTGACCAGGGCTCTCTCTGGCCACTGGGGGCCCGGGGCACTGGGATGGAGACCTCAGCCCACTTGGTTTGGGAGATCGCTGTTTCCAGAGTGGACTCATTTGAGACCGTCCGTGTCCCATCGTCCCTTTGTGTCACAGAGCCAAACCCTCGAGTTCTAGGTTCCACGGAGAATGAAGGCCGTGGCCCAGCATTCCTTGCACCTGGGCTCAGGTCCACGGGACTTTCTTCCAAAGCGTCGAGCCGGGCCCCGCAGCGGGAGCGGCCCCCCGGCTGAGCCAGTGGACCGATGGCCGGCGGTGCCCGGGAGAGGGACACGGCCCGGACGGTCTGTCCTCACCCCCAACTCCAGAAGAGCCCCAAGCTTACACCCAGACCCTCAGCCATCACTGCCCACGGCGTCTGAAGCCCACCTTCCATCAGGCTCCTCACGAGGCCCAGAGAGGGTCGGTCCTTCTGGTTCATGCCGTCAAAGCCAAAGTCTCTGACTCTGCACCTTCCAAAAAAGAAATTCTCTTTAATGAACACAACTGCACCAGTGGGCTTATTCCAGGTTAGTCTTGCTGTCCATCTGTGGAAATGAATCCCTATTTAAGATGGCAGTTTAAAATACAGGGAGAGGGGCGCCCAGCTGGCTCCGTCGGTGGAGTGGGCAACTTTTTCTTTTTTTAACGTTTACTTATTGTTGAGAGACAGAGAGAGACAGAGCATGAGCAGGGGAGGGGCAGAGAGAGGAGGAGACACAGAACCCGAGGCAGGCTCCAGGCTCCGAGCTGTCGGCACAGAGCCCGACACGGGACTTGAATTCGTGAACCGTGAGATCATGCCCTGAGCCGAAGTCAGACGCTTAACCGGCTGAGTCACCCAGGCACCCCTAAGTATGATTTTCTGAAAAACCGAACTTTAAATAGCACATGTTCCATACCGGGTCCTGAGACAAATTATATGAGCACTAACTCCTCCCGAACGATCCTAACAGACACCTATCACTGTCAACACCTAAACACACTCCCCCACGCCCTCCCTCACCTCTCAAATGCCTTCAGAAACCTCATGCAGTCCTCTCGTCCCCAGGCATGAAAGTATCCCTCCACTGAGGACAGCTAATCTTGAAAACTCACATAATACACTAAAATATAAAGAGGACAAAGAGAAAACCAGTCACTAGTTATACCAAACAAAACTACCGTGAACATTTTGATGAACATTCCTCCTATTTTTTCTTGACGCTGGCAAAACAAACACATATACTGGGGCGGGGGCGGGGGGTTTCCTGTACCCTCTAAGCTCCTGTTAGGGGACCTGTGAATTAAACCAATAAAAGACAAGCAAGAGAAACAATAGACTTTTATTTGTGTAAGTACGTGCAGGAGAAACATTAAAAAAATAGAAAAAAAAGACAGAAAAATGTGACTCCGGGAGATGGTTAGAATTTGGGCCTAATCTGCTATCCTAATAGGGGGAGGGGAGGTCTACTTCCGGGAAAACAAAGTGTTCTAGGAAAGATAAGTGGGCCCTGAGGAGAATAGATGGCAGACAGGGTGACATTCGTGACAGTGTCCCTTTAGGTGGTTTCTCATCCTGGTGCTTTGCCTTCTGACTTTCCCGCTCTGCTAATGGGAGTCAATCTTCCCGGGCTGATTCACAATAAATGTGTATTTATTTGCATTTAAGGTCTTCCTCCTTTTCTGGCACACGGAGCTCTGGAAGCCTCTGGGATTTCCCAGGATTTCCCTGTGGGCCACACCTGAGCTTGAGTTCAGAGGTGAGTTTGGAAAACCCCTAAAAATGGCGGCGGTGGGGGGGAGGGGACTTCTGTGTGGCCTCCGCCTCCTGGGAAGGAGCTAGAAATTGGGTTCAGTCGCCAGTGGCCCACGGTTTAATCAATCGTGCCTACGTACGGAAGCTTCCGTAGAAACCCCAAAAGAAGGTTCGGTCGGCACGTGGGGGTGCTGGGAGGGTGGCGCCCCCAGAGAGCTTCTGCGCCCACTCCTGCCTCGCTGGCCCTGTGCATGTCTTCTGCCTGGCTGTTCCTGAGTTGTGCCCCTCTATACAGACAGGGAGTCCCGAGAGCAAACTGCTTTCCCGAGTTCGGTGCGCTGTTCCAGCCAAGCACCCAGCCCAAGGCAAGGGGGTCGTCGGAACCTCCGACAGCTGGCCTAGAAATGGGGGCGAGGGGCCGTCCTGTGGGACTGAGCCTTCGGCCTTCTGTGATCCGACCTGGTGTCGGAATCGGGTTAAACTGTAGGACATCCAGCTGGTGTCACAGAGTTGCCTGATGTGTGGGAAACTCCACACGTCTGGTGGCCAGGGTGTCGTGAGGTGGAGTGGACAGAAGTGACATCAGTATTCGGAGGGTGTCGGTGTGATATGAATGGACACGATGGTTCCTCTTTTCAACACCAACCCCTGGATCTAGGCCCCATCCCACTCCAGTGTGACCTCATCTTACTAATTACATCTGTGGGGACCCCATTTCCAGACAAGGTCCCATTCGGAGGCTCTGGGTGCGTGAATATTGGGGGACACCAGTCAACCCGGCGCTCCGTTCGCTGAAGTCAACACCAACCAAACCCGTGAGGAGGGAGGGCTTGGGGACCTTGCGGCCACTTTTCGCCTCAGCTCTCGGGTCTGTTACACTTGATACAAACGGTGAATGAACCCCTTGGGACTAGACTTGCTTGGCCCGTGGAAGGCCAAGTCAGCGCAGCCCCAAGAGTCGGTGGCAACACGTCTGAACGTCCACACTGGCCACCAACAGGCAGGCCAGCTAGGCAGGTTTCACGGCCAATGAGCTAGGAGGACACGCTTTGCGTTTCAGAGCTTTGGGGCTTTAGAATTGTGACTCCGCAATCACGCGCACACACACGCGCACACACACACGTAGCAGGCTCGCCCGGACGCCTCAAGGACCGGAGGAGACCTCGAGGGAGTGTCGGGCACCCACGGGAGCGTGCAGCGAGAGCCCCGACTGCTGCCTTTGCTTTTTGTAGATCAGGTGCCCGAGGAGTCCAGCTTTGGTGGCCGAGGCACCTGCTTCCGAGCAAGCTGTCCGGAAGAAGCACGTCACCAGCCCTGCTGTTTTAGAGATCTCGGCTGATTTCGACGACTGACCCTCCGGGCCACCGGGATCTTGTTCGCTTTGAATTCCCGCTCTTGTGTTCTGAACTCATCGATGCAGACCGAGCCCGCAAAACCCTGGGGCTAGTCCTCGCCCCCAGTCAAAGCAGGACCCGCGTGCCTCCGTCCCTCCACCGGCGAGATCGCTGTGCGGGCCCAGGGGGGCTGTGGAATTGGGTCCTGGACGTGACGAACCCCCTTCCTTCAGCTTCCTGGTACTTACTGCTGACGGTGTCTTAGAATCACAAGCGCGAGGGCGGAGGCAGCCGCTGCTTTGGCTGTGACGGGCTGAGCCCAGCGTCCCAGTGGGACAAGGCGTCACGGCGACGTCCGCCCTGGTGAGGGCGCTGACTGCTCTAAGCGCCTACCAGCATTGACTGAACCGGGTTCTCGTGTTCGGACGTTTCAGTTGCCTCTAACTTCTCTAGCGTTGTAATACGTCCCACATTCATTCGTCTTTTGACGTTTCTGAGATCGTAGCTACCGGAAGATGCTGTAGAAGGTCTCGCGGCGGGGGGAGGCGTGGGCCGTGCCGCCCCATCACTTACGCCTTCCGTGGTGTCTGAGATAGTTTGGGACTCTGGAATCGTAGCAAACGGATAACACAGAGGATTTGTCCAGGGAAATGTAGACGATTCCATCGGTTACTGTCCTGGCGATGCGTCTCCACGGGCAAATTCGTTTCAGAATTCCTTCTTTCCTGTAAGCACGAGGTTCTTGGAACTCTCCTGAACCAGTTGACTGAGCTTAGCGAGTTAAGTAAAACCTGGACATACATTCAGGTCATGTCCGTATGTTATTATATCCTCTTAAAAGTTATCTTTACTGGGGCGCCTGGGTGGCTCGGTCGGTTAAGCGGCCGACTTCAGGTCATGATCTCGCAGTCCGTGGGTGCGAGCCCCGCGTCGGGCTCTGGGCTGACGGCTCGGAGCCTGGAGCCTGTTTCAGATTCTGTGTCTCCCTCTCTCCCTGCCCCTCCCCCATTCACGCTCTGTCTCTCTCTGTCTCAAAAATAAATAAATAAACGTTAAAAAAAAATTATCTTTCCTATCTCCTAAGGTACACTCCTAAAACAGAATTGCTGGGGGAAAAACAGACACGTTTTACACCCGAACACATACTGTGCTATTGCCTTCCCTGTGAGCAAGTCTACTTTGCACGCCCCCAAAACCGTGAAGGAGACGCCCGTCCCCTCCCACCCTCGGCAACGTCCAACCTCACCCTTCTCTCTGCCATCCGGTAGGTGAAGAATACCGCTTGCCTGTATGGCTCGGAATAATCGTAATCGGTATTATTGGTGGCCTTGTGTTTACGTGACTCTTTTTGAAAATGGAGAGTGTTTCCTTAGCTCCAACGGGTAGGCGCGTCTCCCATACGCTTTCTCGGTGGTTCTCAAACCGTGGCGTGAATCGGAATCACCCGGGGAATTGTAAAAACGCGAATTTCCGGGCCCCACCCCCAGAGTTTCTGACGGACCGGGTCTGGGTGGAGCTTGAGAATGTGCATTCCTGGCAAGTTTCCCGGAGGTGGCGGGTCCAGGGAACCTCACTTTGAGAACCGCGGTCCTAAGCTTTCTGGAGGGTGACTAACTGGGGTGGAGGACCGCCTCGCTGGAGGCGAGCCAATGGGCTGGGCAGGCCCAGAGTTTGTCTGGGATCTAGATGGAGATTGAAGGGATCAGAACGGCCACACCAAAACGTGACACTTTGGTAGAAAGACACGTGAAGCTGAAGACATGAGATTCAACAGATGTGGAGAGAAGCGGCCTCTGGGATCTTCCCTTGTCTGACGACAGGCGGTGACGTCTCAGAAACAAGGCTGCCAGAAACCCCTCCTCGGGGCAGACCTACTCCCGGAGGGAGAATAAAGCCCACGCCAAATCCTTTCCCCAGGCGAGGTTTGTGGCCTCCAAGGAAGGTGGAAAAGCATACTCACACCTTCCTAGACAGACGTTATCACAAATTTTGGCTCCTGTTCATTCTCCTGAAAACCACTTATCTTTCCAAAGAGTCATGTGTTTCCCTCCCTCTCTCCTTCGCCTGGTAACATGTATATAAGCCCCAAATTCTAATCACCCCTTTGAGTTACTCATCACCGAGTTCTCCTGCAGGTATGTGTGGGTTTTTTAAAAAATTTTTTTAATGTTTCTTTATTTTTGACAGAGAGAACGTGAGCGAGGGAGGAGCAGAGAGAGGGAGACACGGAATCGGAAGCAGGCTCCAGGCTCCGAGCTGTCAGCACAGACACCGACGTGGGGCTCGAACTCATGAACCACGAGATCTTGACCTGAGCCGAAGTCAGATGCTTAACTAAGCCACCCAGGCACCCGGTATGTGTGTTTTTGTACATGGAAATAAAATGTGGTTTTTTTCCCCCTTCCTGTTAATTTCTTTTGTCCACTTAATTTGTAGTGCCCCAAAGACTGAACCTAAGAGGGTGAGAGAAAAAATTTTCTCCCCCCTCCCCTGCCCCCTGCAAGATCAACTTGAACTCACAGGCCAGGGGCAGATTTAATAGTTGTGAATACCAGTCTGAAACCATATCCTGAAAAGAGCGGAGAAGGAATGCCGACCCATAAAAATCACGGTCCCTACCCTAAAGGAATTTACAGACCAGTCTGGATTTTGTTAGACACCGTGGCATCATCGTACATTTGAATCAGTGACACGTGTCCGTGTGAGATGTGTTACTTAATCCATACTCGGGAAAATCTGTATACCTTTGAACAGTTCTGCTAGGAACTTACTCCTCAAGTGGGCAAAGTTACAGATGTTGCAAATGTGCTGAAACATTAAAGTAGCAAAATCAGGAATCAACTTCGGAACTTATTACTGAGAATAGGAAGAATGCCCAGTATGGGAGCCAAGTGACAGAAGAAAATGTAGCCATTACAAAGAGGGTAGATCAGGGGCGCCTGGGTGGACTGAGCCAAACAACTTCGGCTCAGGTCATGATCTCGCGGTCCGTGAGTTCGAGCCCCGCGTCGGGCTCTGTGCCAACAGCTTGGAGCCTGGAGCCTGTTTCAGATTCTGTGTCTCCCTCTCTCTCTGCCCCTCCCCTGCTTGCACTCTCTGTCTCTCTTAAAGATAAATAAACATTTATAAAATAAAATAAAATAAAATAAAAGAGGGTAGATCACTGTGCTCTGACTCAGACATTGTCTGGGTTCCATAACGAACATGCATTTACATGTTTTAGGAGCATATTTTAAAAACTAGCAATAAAAATCTAAGCTAAACACCAGGAAACAAAGAGCCAGGAGCAGACAGACGTGGAGAGGCCACTCACGAGGCTCATGTCTAGTTCAGACCGGGTCTCCGTGATCAGAGCGTCACCCCCTCCTGGTACGGAGCCCCAGGATGTGCCTCTGCGATCGTGGTTGCCGGGTGCCCACAACCACAAGCAAACAGAAGGAAGGCTTGTTGACCATCACTCTCGAGTTTGTTTGGTCTCCATAACTGCGTAGCTTTCTCCAGGCAGGGAAACACTGGTGATGAATTCCTGGCCCAGTGGGACCCCCCACTTGCTCAGAGGAGGCTGGGTCAGCACCAAGAAGCTCACTTTCTTTGACTTCTCCTTTCCTGGACTTGAACATCACCCCGCTCTTCTTCTTGGGCACAGAGCCCGTGTGAGGGACCGAACGGCATCCCCTAAACGGTGTCGCGCGTTGGAGTCCTGGCCTGGGGGCCCTGGGCTGGGGCTGTGTGTGGACCGGGCCTCTACGGAGGTGGGGAGGCGAAAGTGGGTCAGTCGGGCCATGCGGCCATCGGGGTGGGTCTAGTCCCACACGGCCGGTTTCCTTACAAAGAGGGGGGACTTGGCGAGGGAGACACGGGCTGACGAGGGTGCTGTGACGACTCCGGGGTAGACGGCCGTCCCCACGCCAGCGACGGGCCCGGAACGGTCTCCCTCACCGCCTCCGCAGCACCCAGCCTTGCCGGCACGTGGTCAGGGCCTTTGGCCTCCAGACCGTGAGGAGGCAGCCCGAATGGAGGCACCCGACGTGCTGCTCTGTCGGGGCCGTGCCGGCTCCTCCGGGCCCCGCGAGCAGACGCCCATAAACGCTCCGGGACCCTACGTTACATCCCGGATCCACACGGCTTCTGTCCCTACCCCATCCTGCCCACAGCCCTGATGTTTTAAATGAACAGGGATCTGAGTCACCTACCGGGGTAGTTCTTAGGGTCGGTCCTGAGGTTCCGTTGGCTCTGCACACCCACACCTGTTACCACTCTTTCTTCGGACGCACGTCTGCTGTGCTCTGACTGGGACGCGGGCCTGGGACCCGTCTCCTCCCCGGCGAATCACAGACCATCCTCCTGACTGTGTTCATCCTTTGTGAATCTTACGAGTTTAAGAGAACTTAATGTACAGTCACTTACTGTGACCGCCCCTCCCCCCCCCATGCGTTCGCTGCAGGAGGCAGGGGTCCCAGGACCCTCAGTCGGGGGCCAGACGGTACTTTAGGCCTTTTGGGCGCACACATGGTCTCTGCGGTGTATTCCTCCTTGTCTGGTCGTGTTTTGCGGCCCTTTATAAAAACACGAGGGTGCCCGGGTGGCTCGGCCGGTTAAGCCTCCGATTTCGGCTGTCACGACCTCACGGTTCAGGAGTTCAAGCCCCGTGTCAGGCTCACTGCGTGACGGCTCAGAGCCTGCTTCGGATCCCTTGTTCCCCTCTGTCTCTCTCTTTGCCCCTCCCCCTCAAAAATAAATAAAAACCCAAAAAATAATAAAATGAGTAAAATCTTAAAAAAATACATGAAAATCCTCCCTGGCTGCGGGGCCACACAGCTGTCTGACCGCGAGCGAGTGGCCAGGGCTGTGCCCCCGGGGTATTTTCATTCCTGAAGGACCTGAAGGGGGGACAGTGAGTGGGGTCCGGTGAGAGAATTGACCGAACTAACCCGCGGAAGTAATGAGAGGCGCTGGGACCCACCTGACGTGTCCGCGGGTCCTCCCGTGTCAGTCCCTTCGGGTGGAGGCGGGGAGGGCGGTTTCCAGCTCGGATGTGGCTCATCCTGCCGGACACGGCAAAGCCCTCGTTCCCAGCAGGTGCATCTCGTGGGATGCGCGGTAAGCTGTCACCGATGCATGAGTGACTGAAACTCTGGTTGTTCTGAACAGCGGGGTTCTCCCAGGGAGATTTCTGGGGTTTTCCTTCTGCCAGGGAGCCTGTCTGTGTTCTGTCCTCCGTCCTGGAGCTCCAGGAGGAGGGAGCCCACCCTCCTGCCATCTCCGATCCGGGCGGTAACGCGGAGAACGCAGAGACCAGAAACTTGGGAGGCTCTGGGGTCAATTTCCGATTTCTGGGACAAAAAGCCCTCATCAATCGCGATACACGCGGCGACTCACGAAACCAAACCACCCTGGGCATTTGTTGCAGAGAAATGCAAGCTGCGTTCACACGCCAACCGAACTAGGTGCTCCCGGGAGCTGTGTTTGTCACAGCCCCGAGCTGCTGTCGGCCCAGGGCCCTTCTGCGGACCAGGCCGTCCGCTCGCGAAGCCCAGCTCGGCGGCCGCGGGAAGTGAACCGTGGATCCTGCAACAGGCCCACGAGTCTACAGAGACTCCGCTGAGTGGAGGAGGAGAAGTTCCATCCTGGATGACCCCATCGACATAACAGTCTTGAAGGGACGGCATTTTCGAGGTGGGGGAGGGGCTGGTGGTTGGCGGGACAGGGGCGGGGGAGGGGAGGAGGCGGGTGTGGCCGGAAAGGGCAACAGGAGGGCGGCTGGGGGAGCTGGAAATCTTCAGTGGTGGGGGATGTGTGAGCCCGGCCAGGCGGGCAGATGACCCAGAGCGCAATTCACGCCCCTGCACACGCGCTCACGTGAACCCGTAAACCCGCAGACCTGAGGGCGCGTCGTGTCAGGGCATCTGGGTTGTGATCCCGTGTTATAATTTTGTGAGATGCTACCATTGAGGGAGACTGGGTGAAGCGTTCGGGGATCTCCATGTTATTGTCTTTTCAAGTTTATTTCAGTAATGTCTACACCCAACGTGGGGCTCAAACTCACGACCCGGAGATCAAGACTCACACGCTCCTCTGACTGAGCCAGCCTGGCACCCCGGGTATTATTTTCACAACCGCATGTGCATCTACAATTTCAATAAGAAGGCAAAACCCACAAAACCATTGCGTGAGGTCCTTTGGGCGCCTGGGGGGCTCGGTTGGTTGGGCGTCGGACTTGGGCTCAGGTCATGATCTCACGGTTCATGGGTTCGAGCCCCGCGTCGGGCTCAGTGTTGACAGCTCGGAGCCTGGACCTGCTTCGGATTCTGCGTCTTCCTCTCTCTCTGCCCCTCCCCTGCTCATGCTCTCTGTCTCAGAAATAAATAAACATTTAAAAAAAGGCTTTTTTTTTAGAAGAACAGAAATTTGTTTTCTGAGGTTCTGGAGGCCAGACGTTTGGAATCGCTGTGCTGGTGAGGCTGGTTCCTCCAGAGGCTCTGAAGGAGCGTCTGTCCCAGCTTCTCCTCTGGTTTCTGCACGTGGCTGGCAATCGTGGGCACGTGGACCCGAGACTCCAATCTCGGCCTCTGTCGAGCCTTCTCCCTGTGCGTCTCCGGGTCCAAATTTCCCTCTCTTTGCAAGGCCACCTGTCGTTGGATTTAGGGCCCACGCGACTCCAGCATGGGCTCCTCATAACTGGGTCGCATCTGCACAGACCTCATTTCCAAATAAAGTCCCATTCGCACGTCTCAGGACTCCAACAGACCTCGCAGGTGGGGTAAAATTCGACCCTGACCACTGACACCGGGTTCATCGAGAGCCGGTGAAAAGGGGCTGTTTCCTCATCAAGGCCGCGGCCCTGCAGGTCGGGGCTCCGGCTGCCGGATCACAGCCCCCGGGGGCGGGGGGTCCTCCTAAGATGGGCAGACTCGTGCGCACGGCAAACTCGGACAGTAGATGAACACTGCGTGTCCTGCAAGGGTGCCACGAGATGCGGGTGCTGTTCTAATGTACAAAACACAAACTCACATTTTGGCTTATTTATGTATTTTGAGGGTGGGGCGGGGCAGAGAGAGAGGGAGAGAGAGAACCCCAAGCAGGCCCCGCACTGCCAGCGCAGAGCCCGACGTAGGGCTGGAACTCAGGAACCGTGAGATCATGACCTGAGCCTGGCTGGCTCCGTCGGTTAAGGGTCCGACTAATGACCTAATTTTTTGATGTTAAACGTGGCTCTCATACGAAACTGCGCAAGTGCCGAGCTCATTGTGCCCAACAACTACACAAGGAGATACGCTACACTATAGCAAGATGGGGGGAGGCCCGGGGCCCACGACTCTGGCCCACGACCCTCGCCACCGCGGCGCCCCCACTTGCCAGGAGGGACCCCGACTGGCGGCGCCTCTCACGCCGGGATCGCAGCGAGAAGCCCTGACGCATCAGCGGGACCCGCAGGTGACGGGTCGGGGGAGTCTCGCTCCCAACTGGCTGCCCGGTCAGGAGAGGTGTCAAATGACCAAGTCAAATGACCCTGGCACGTATCCTCGCCAGGCGCAGCTTTTGGGGGTTCCTGCCGGAACGTCTTTGTGTTTGGGCCGGGATGTCTGGGGGATTCCGAGGCTGCCCGCGGGGCGATGGAGAAAGCGGGGCCTCCGCCG
The DNA here is from genome assembly GCF_016509475.1 of Prionailurus bengalensis. NCBI lineage: Eukaryota > Metazoa > Chordata > Mammalia > Carnivora > Felidae > Prionailurus > Prionailurus bengalensis. The sequence goes on along the minus strand of NC_057348.1, from coordinate 167,421,318 downwards.
GTTACGGGTGGCTCCCCAGGAGGGATCCGTGACCCCAGTCAGTGAGAGAAGGAAACCGCAGACCCTCTGTGTCCCCGAGGGAGGATCCTCCAGGGGCAGGGGTTGAGAAACAGCACGGGGCAACAGAGAGCGGGGTCCCAGACGCGGGGTCCCCCGTCCTGAGCCCGGTTCCCGAATCCGGCTTCGCCGGGGCCCTCATCTGCAGAGAGAACAATTCCTGCCTCGGTTTACCCTCCGGCAGTCGCCGCTGTGGAGGACCGTGCCCGAGCCGGGCTCTGTGGGGGGCGGGCGCGGCAGGAGCAGGTGCCCACAGGCTCCTCTGAAGATCAAGGGCGTGAGCGCAGAGAAGGCCCCTCCCGCCCCCGAGACTCTCACTGGTGGAGAAGGATGGTTTCCATGCTTCCTGTGCAGCGAGCGGGCTCCACCGTCAGCTGAAGGCTCAGCCTCCCACAGATGGCCCCCCCCCCCCCCCGTGCTGGCCGAGGCTGGGGCCGGTGGAGTCACACGGCCTCCTGCGGGACTCCAGCTCTCGGGGGGGCCAGGCGGCAGGGTCAGAGACGCGGGGGTCCCCGCAGCTCGGGACCTGGTCCTCGGGTGCCCCCCGCTGCGTTATGTCAGGCGGGGCTCCCGGAGGAGAGCAGGTCCGGGGGACAGGCCTTCTGGCCACACGGCCATCTCCCAGCCCCCCCCCCCCCCCAGCCGCCATCCAAGTCCCTCCCCTCGCTCAGAGTTCGGTCCTCATCACTGTCACTTCTGCGGGCCACGTCCCTGCTCCGTCCACGCCCGAGCCCCGCGTTTCCTTTATGGCACCTCCCACGCTGTAAGGAAGCAGCCCTCGGTGGGTCCGTGTGCTCAGTGTCCGTCTGTCCGGTCGCGCTGGTTCGGCGCCCGCGGCACACGGCGGACGCCCCACGAGCGGCTGTGGAAGGGGGACACGGTGAGAGAGCCGCTGGGGGATGGAGCCAGCTACGAACCAGACGGAGATTCCTGTTACGGCCGAGGGGGACAGTCGCCCCGCCATCGGAGACTCATCTTTGTAACTTGTCCACCTCTGCGCCCGCAGCCCGAATGTCTGGAGAGCCGCAGAAGGGGGCCCTAGAAGAGGGGCCCCCAGATGTTCCCTGGAGCCGGACCACACCCCCCCCCAAAACCGTGCAGGGGCCCCTCGGCCTCTCCCCCCCCCCCCGCCCCCCGCCGGGAACCAGCTGATTGCCCTCACCTGGGCCCCCACCCAGCGGCTGAGTCAGAAGCAGGCGGTTCCAGCTGTGGGGGGAACCACACCCTCGGTAACCTGCAGCCCGAGGCCGGTCGGCCACAGGCTGGGTCCCCCGTCAGAACCTGCAGCCAGAGACCGGCTCTCCCTGGGTTTCGCCCCGCTGACGGGAAGCACAGGGCTCCCCTGGGGACAGGCTGACCTTCCCACCACGGGGACCCTGGGTCGGAGTCCCCCAACAGGGCGGGGTGTTTCTGGGACTCGACCGGGAATTAGTCACCGGGCTGCCACGCCCTGCCCCGACCGAGGGCTGAGCAAGAGTGACCCGGGCTTGGGGCGCCTGGGTGGCTCAGTCAGCGAAGCGCCCGACTTCGGCTCAGGTCACGATCTTGCGGTTTGTGAGTTTGAGCCCCGCGTCAGGCTCTGTGCTGACGGCCTGGAGCCTGGTTCGGATTCTGTGTCTCCTTCTCTCTCTGCCCCTCCCCTGTTCACGCTCTGTGTCTCAATAATAAATAAACGTTAAAAACACTTAAAAAAAAAAAAAAAAGACAAAAGAGTGACCCGGGCTGTCACCAGCGCTCTGCCTCCTGGACCCAGGGATCCTCACGGCCCCACCCGCGGGCCAGCCTGGGGCCCAGATTGTGACCGTGTACCCGCATCTGGACTGTGGCCGGCCCCCTGCAGTGAGACGGGAAGTCAGGGCTCCGGGCCCAAGTGCCACGAACTCGGCAGACTGACCCCCAGGCGCCCCTCCGTGTTCCCTTAGGAAGAACGTTCTGAGTGGTGACAGTAACACAAGCCCCAAGGGAATGCTCAGACGTGACAGAGGACGCCTCTGCCCCAAAGGCTGTCGCCCTGAGTCTCCTATGAGTCCGTACAGAAGTGGGAGTGGAAAGTGGGCCCCGTGAGTTCTCCTGTCACTTGGGGGACGTGCTGCTGCTGGCGAGGGCCACACCGCCTCCTGGAAGTCCTCTGGGAGATGGCGTCCTGTTACCCTGCCACTGCAGGCGGCCTGCCTGTCCCTGGACCTGCTCCTGGAGCAGAGGCCCCAGGACGTGTGCGGGATGGGGGCTGGGAACGGGCTGTGGGGACAGAGGAGCCCGGCCCTGTGACCGCCCGTTCCGGACACGGGCCCTCCTCCCGCTAACACCTGCATCTTTACTTTGGGATTTTTTTCTTCTTTTCTTTTTGATTGTAGTAACACACGTGAACTTGACCTCTGTGACGCGTTTACGTGCACAGTTCAGGGCACCAAGGACACCCAGGCGGTCCTGCCACCGGGGGAAACTCTGTCCCCTCTGCTGTGACTGCGGTTCCTCCCGGGACGGGGTGGGATCTGTCCTCGTGTGCCCGGGTCTCAGCCGGCACGAAGTGCGTACCCGGGTCCCCTCCTCGTCCGGCTGGTCGCTCTTCCTCCTGGTCGTGCTCTCGGCCCTGCCTGGGAGGCCCTGTGGCCAGGACAGCGCGTGGCTCCCCTTCTCAGTCGCCCTCTCCACCCAGCCCGGCACGGGGCAGAGGCCTCACCTCCTGGATCTGCTCCGAACTACCATCGTGGGCACAGTGCACAGAGTCCTTGTCACGCAGTTGGTGACATTTGTCCATCTCTCGGCTGCTCGGGGGTGGGGGGTGGGGGCCGCAGGTGTAAGCACTGCCCTGCGGCACCCTCGCCCCACACGATGCTGAGGCTCCTTGAGGTCAAGGCGCTTGTCCCCACGCACGAGCCGAGGCGCAGGCCATGCACCTGCCTGCACATCCGCCCGAGATCCCCTGTCCCCGAGGGGCTGTGCACACCCGCTGTGTCCCCGGCCCCGGCCCGGGGGCTCCCCGTCCGCTCCACTCCCGGACGAGCTGCTGGGTGCAGGTGGTTGGGGTCAGGCGGCCGGGGCTGTTCTGCCCGAGAGCACAGTCCCCGGGAGCCTTTGGAGCCGTCACTCAGCCCGGGCACGGAGCCCGCAGATGGGGCCATAGCTGGGGACAGAAGGCCTTGCGGGAGGCCCTTGGCTCGGGTCTGCTGAGCCCCGTGGCCGCCCGGGCCTACTTGCAGCACAGCTGGACAGACCTGTTTGCCGTCCTGACTCACCCCACCCTGGTCCCCGGCCGTCCCACCCACAGATTGGAACTGCTCGGACCCCCTTCCCCAGGGGCGCCCCTCCCCCCCCCACCTGCACCCAGTACCTTCCCCTGAGAAGCGTCTCCCAAGCGGGGCAGAAGAAAACCCTCTTCCCGGGTGGGCATCTCTCTGCCCCCGGGAGCTGTCAGTCATTTACCTGCTAGTGTGAATCGGCCGGCTTTGCCGTCAGAGGGACCCAGTCAGGAGAGGCGTGCCTGTGCAGCAGGGAGGAGCCGGGCATCTCCCGGGGAGCGGGTCCAGGTGGGGCCTGGCACGGAGGCCCCAGGTTTCCCCGGGAAGCACCTGGAGGTGCTAATCCCTCGGGAGGGTGGCGGGGGGGACCTGGCTGTGCCCCTCTGTTTCCGGGGGCCCGTATGGAGGCAGCCCCGGTACCACTCGGACCCGGCTCTGTCCAGGCCTCGCTGTGAGCCAGGACGGTGTCCTTCGCTTCTGAGTCTGCGAGCCCGGGGGAGGGGCCCGTCCCCCTCGGGCCAGTGTCGACCGCTCACGGGCTGGCTCCCGGATGCCCCCTTCGGCGGCCTGCCTGGCACAGAGCTACGCTTCGGCTCGGCGTGGCGCCTGAATGCCCCGGGCCACGTCTCCCACGGTGGCGCGTGCGGTGGCACGTCCGTGAACACAGACGCTGCCCGCCGTTGTGTCACCGGCTCTTCTCGAGGCGGAGGAGCCCTCGGCCTGCGGCGAAGGGCGGGCGTGCTCCCTCCTGTCCTCGCGGGCGCCAGCCAGGGCCTGGCCCTCGAGGGTCCCCGGGAGAGGGGCCGTGTCCGCCGCCGTTGCCGGGAGCCCGTCTTCTGCCCGCGTCCGGAAGCCCGGCTGCCCACCTTGCAAGCCCGCCCTGGTCTCGTCACTACGGGTGACGCGCCGTCCTTTGTGCTCCTGGAATGCAGACGCGTCCGGGGCAGGGAGCAGGACAGCTCTCTCCTGAGAGGGTGGGCGAGCAGGAGCAGGGCCGGGTCCATGTGCAGAAGGTTCTGGAAGGGGATATAGACCCCAGGGCGCGGAACAGGCAAACCTCCGACTTACCATTTGCCGCGCCCGGCAGACCCCACGGAAACGAGAGAGACCACCTGGACCCTGAGGCTCCCGCAGGACGGCTGCCCGGCCCCACGGGAGGGCGGGGAGGGGACGTGGCGCTGGCACAGAGGTTGGGCCCGGCCTGGGCGCAGGCCAGCCATGCCCAGCGGTTTGTGGAGCGGAGGGTCCGAGACTGCCTGGGGGAACCGACGTCCCCTCTCCGTGGCTTCCGTGGGAAGCTGGGTCTCTGGAGAACAGCCTCCCGTTCCCGCTGTCAGCGCTGCCTAAGTTGGCCACCTCGACCTGACCCACCGTGGCCCCCACCCTGGGACACGCCCCGAGTCCTGGCAGAACCGGCCCCCGGAGCCCCCCGTCTGCGGCTGGGGTCCGGGGGCCTGGGATCCCCGGGCGGGGTGTCCGCTTCCTCGGCCCGAGTCCTCTCCTCCCGGGGCACTGCCCGCTTAGGTGGCGATGGGCTCGCCCGCCCGGACCCCGGCTGCAGCTCCCCTGTTCCCGGCGTGGCCGGTGGCCTCCCGGCCCCCCGACGGGACGCCCCGGTGGACTGCGCGTGTGCCCCATGACGCGTGTGTAGCATCTCTACGACGGCGAGGCTCCCGCCAGCTCCGGGACGGGGCGGCCTCCTTGCTGATGATTTCAAAGCTGAGGCTAAAGCGCTGTCCTCAAACTGGGGGTTAACGTGCTCATCAAAGGCCAGAAAAGGTCATTCTGTGTAATAAGTGTGGGTAAAGCCTACGTTTTCCTAAAATAAATGTAAATAAGAGTGAAATCTAGATCTAAATACAGCCTCTCGTCCCCCGCTGTGCCTCAGAGCCCCTGTTAGCGGCCACTCGTTCCCGGGCCCCAAGGAAAGGACACGAAGGCCCCGGGCAGGAGGGGGCCGGCGCTGGTGTGGCGGCTGCCGTTGACCGCCTGCCTGCGGCCTCCGAGCTGTGCCCACAGCGCGCACGCGGTGCTGGCCTCCCGGCGGCTGCCCGGTGGCTGGGGCGGTAGCTCCTTCCCAGGGCTTCTCGGGGAAACGCCACGTTGTTCTGAATCCCGAGAAAATCAGCCGAGGAACTGGTAAGACAGGAAAAGGGACTATAATTCTCTTCCAAGAATTAGACCTTAATCATCAACATAAGGGCATGGGCATCCCAGGCTGGGGAAATCCCCGGGGTCAAGGGCAAAGCCAGAGCCGAAAGGTAAAATGTGGCCTAGACGCTCCCGGGAACCGGGGCACTTGGGAGACGGCGAGACCCGGGCAGCCTTTCTGGGAGCTGCCGCCACAGTGGAGACGCGTGGGACCCGTGTGCCGCTGCGAGTCATTCCTGGACGGAAGGGCAGCCCCCCTGGCTCAGGTCACCCCCCCCCCGCCCCCGCCCCCACCCGGCCGCGGGAACCAGGCGCTTCCGAGCCCTGGGGACAGGTCTGTGTGGCTGCGACCTTGCTGGCCGACACAGCGGCACAGTATTTGAATGCCACCCACCCAGCCACGTCTGAGCGGCGGCCACGGGCTGCAGATTCCCATAGGTGCTACTAAATGCAATTATTTCTTATTAAACTGAACTCTTTAAATATCCATGATGATGAAATCAAGACTCTGAGAAATGTTCGAACGATCTTAAGATAAAGGAAATCAGCCAAGTGGGAGCCAGAGCTGCATTTTATTTTATTTTATTATTTTATTTTATTTTATTATTTAATTTAATTTTATTATTTTATTTTATTTCATTTTGTTTTATTATTTCATTTCATTTCATTTCATTTTATTATTTCATTTCATTTTATTATTTCATTTCATTTTATTTTATTTTCTTCAGAGCTGTTTTAAATTATAGTGAACCACGCATTTAGGGTAATGTGTTTTTAGAACTATCTTAAGAAAGATAAAGGAAATCAAGTGATGCTGAAGCTGTTTTGTTTTATTTTATTATTTTATTTTATCGGTTTTTTCAGAGCTGTTTTAAATTACAGTGAACCATGCATTTAGTGTGATGTCTTTTAAAACAGAAAAAGCTCATAATTTTTAGTATGTCCCTATCACAGAAAAATGATTCACTCATTATTATGGGCAATCGATGTTACTTAAAGATACGAAAATAAAGCGCTATTGAAAAGTACAGCCTAACGTGACTTCAGGAACCTAACAATTGGCAGGAATTCTGACTTCTCATTCCGGGATCTCCAAGAGGAGCCCCGTCAGACGCTTGCGTGTCCTGAAGAGTGGTGGCCCTCAGGGTCCTCACCGCCCCCTCCACCAGCTATACAGGCCCTTGTTCGTTCCACGAACGTTTCTTGAACTCCAACAATGTCTGGTGCAGGGTGAGGCCCTGGGATGCGGTGTGGGTGGACGTGGGTCCTGGCCTGCAGCACAGGTGGGGGCCAAGACAGCGGCGACCGGGGGGGACGGGGACCGGGGGCCAAGACAGCGGCGGCCAGGGGGTGAGCTGGTGGCCGGCCGAGTGTCCACGGTGCCAGGTGGCTGTCTCCCGGGGCCTGGGGTGGGTTGACGCGGCCTCAGGACTATGGGCTCGCCTTGCCCCCTTCCTCTCCCCTGCACACCCCACAGGCCCAGGGCTCCGGTGCCCCTGTCCACCTGGCATGGCAAAGGTCAGGGAGCAAAGCCAACGCCATTAGGTCACCGAGTCCTTGGCTCCACCCAGCTGGCGGCAGCCCTGATTCACATGGGGTGTGCCGCCCGGAGAGCCTGAAGTCTGAGTGGCTGCCCGCCAGCTGCCGAGCCCCAGCTCCGCGAGGTCGGGGAGCCCCGAGGCCGCGGGCCCCTTCCCAATAACAGCTGCCTTTTGGGGACAACTGACGTGTGTAGGTTCAGTTGATGCACGTAAACTCTCCCAGCAAGCCTTCAGGTGGTTCTTCTTACCACCATTGCATACGAGGGAAACCGAGGCACAGAGAGCCTGCATAAACTGCCCTGGATGGGAGCTGACAAGCTTGTCTCTTGGTTCCGAGCTGGCTTTCCTGCCACCCTTCCCTGAACCTCAACCCTTCAGCCCTCAGTCCGGCCCCGGAGAGCCAGTACAGTCCCTCCTGTGCAACTCACCGGGCTCCTCCCAGATGAGGGCTGCACCCCTGGACGGGTGCCTCTGAGGCAGCCCAGGCACAAACACTCTAGAATCTTCTAGAACCTTCCGGAACCTGCAGGGGCGCTTCCATCCCGGCCTTTGTTCTCCTGCGAGGGGTGCTGGGGATCAGGATGGGATCCTTCATGTTGTGTTGGGATGTTTAGGGGACCTTAGCAGGCATGTGAACAGTAAATGAGTGTGTGTCCCCTTCCCTTCCCAAGCCACTTCCCTGGGGCTTTCCTTCTGCGGCCCAGCTGTCCCCGCTGACGTTCCCGTCCTGGTCAGGCCTGCTTCCCAGAGGCCCACCACGAGGGACGGAAGGCCGGTGCAGCTGGCTGGGCACCCGGGCCTCCTGAGTGGGGAGGCCACTCGGGGTCAGCCCTCTGGCCTTCGCCCTGCCAGTGTGCGAAGGGGCGTGACTTTATCTCTGCACAAGGTCCCTCAGAGGTGGCCTGCAGAGCGGGACACACCCTGGCCAGGCCGAGGTCCTGGAGGGCGGGAGGTGTCACCCGCCTGCCATTTACGCAGACACTGGACTGGAACCCAGGGACTGAGGGTCCGGCTGGGCGATTACCCTGCGGTGTCCACGGTGCGCCACCGGACGTGAGCCTCCGGCCCGTCCAGGATGTCAGAGGGCCAGCCTCTTGGAGCAGAGCCTGGCGAAGCCCGAGCTCTGACTCGGAAGGTGTCCCTCCTTTCCGCACCTGGGCGGCAGGCCCACAGGGAAGCAGGTGAGCCGCGCTCTGCGCCCGGGGACTCTGGGGCCGGACTAGGGGGTCTCTGCGGGGAGAGCGGGGGACAGAGTGGGGCTGTCAGTCTGGCGGGCTCGCAGCCCGGCGCTCCCTGACATCCAGCCACGGCGACCCTCCCACACAGGCCACCAGGGGCCCCTCTGCGCCCACGGCAGACATCATTAATCGATGAGGGCCTGTTCCAGCGGCCTTGGTCCTCCGGGAGCGAGCAGATGTGACCAGCCCCACCGTCTGGGGGTCTGCAGGTCAGGGGATCCCTTTCCTTCACAAAGGAGGGCATGGGGGAAGGGGGTGGAGGGATCCCATACAAGTGTCAAGAAATGCATAAAAACCCGTGCTGGGTAAACTTCTGGGGAGCCTGGAGAAGGAGAGGCTTCGTAGCAGCGGCGGAGCCCAGGGAAGCTTCCAGAAGGAGCTGTGGGCGGGGCCAGGCCTCACAGGCCTGCCGGTGCCGAGACTCGGGCCCCTCCCGCACCTGCTCCTTCCTGCCTCCTTGTCCCCTCTGGGGTGCTGGGCGCTCGCCCGTGCTCTGTGCCAGCTCTGCCGCGGGTCTCCGCGTGCCCCACGTCTTCATGGGGACCCCCACACTTACTGGGGCTCATCCACCCCGTCTTGGGCGGGAGGCCACAGGCACCCTCGTGAGGGGACTTGTTAGAACACCAGTGGGTCAAACCTCAGGACAGACAAGGCCAGAGCAAGCATCATCTCCCCGGGGAACACAGCGTAGACGGCTCTCACCTGCCCCCCCCCACCGCCCGCCAGAAGCCAGAGGGAGGAGGGGCCAGAAGAGGCGTCCCCAGGCCATGCCCCCCAGTGCCCCAGGCCCCGCCTCCCCGCATCCCAGGCTCCACCTCCCTGCATCCCAGGCCCCGTCTCCCTGAGCCCCGGGCCCTGCCTCCCTACATCCCAGGCTCCACCTCCCTGCCCCCCAGACCACACAGCTGCCCGAAGTCCAGGCTTCCTAAATGTCCCAAGTTCACAACGTCCGCTTGGGGTTGGCACTGTCACGGCCCTCCAGGCCCTCGCCCCCTTCCTCCTGGGGCCCTGGCGCTGAGTCAGACACCTGCTCACAACCCCGGGGTCAGCAAACCCTTGTCTGCGACCACCGGAAAGGCCGAGTCTGGCCCCCACCTGCTCCTCTGAACCCCCAGGCCTGCACCCCACCAAGGGGCCAGCTCTGTCCCTCGGGCTTTGTGGAACAACAAACGGTGACTTCCCAAATCATGCAAGTGCCTTCCTGCCCCTGGCGTTTCCTCCCGTGCGAGTTCAGCCTCCAGAGTTGTGTGCGTGGCCAGTGACCCGGCACGAGGTCACCGGCGGGGGGCACGGCAGCCGCAGGAGCGCCAGAAGGTCCCTCGGAAGGGCCAGGAAGGTGCATCGAGCGGCCTGCCACATGGGGCCTGAGCGCGCACGCCAGGGCGTGTGTGCATGCGCCTTGACCTGGTCGGGAGGGTGGTCGGGTGGGGGCTGGTGGGGGAGGGTATTTCCACTAACCCGGTTCTGGGACCACATGGACCCGCCCTCACTTGCACGGCTTGAGGGCGCGGCTCTGCCCAGGCGGGGAAGGCGGCCGGTGTCCTGCGCGTGAACCAGGAGGGGGGGGGGGGGGCAATGGAGTTTGTGCGGGGGTGGGGGGGCTTGCCCTGCTGATGTCCCTCCCCTCCCCTCCCCAGTGGCTCTGGATGCAGGGGCAGGGGGAGCATCCCCGCCCAGTATCCTTTAGTGGTGACTCAGGGGCCTGCCCTCCCTCCACGCGCCTCCCTGTCCACCTTCTTCCTCCTCTCTAGCCCCCTGGGGCGCCGGGCTTCCGTCCCAGGGCCCAGCTGAACAGCGGCCGTGCCCCTTGGGGCAGGCAGCGTAGACCCTGCGCCGGCCTCCCTCCTCTGACCTCCAGGCCCGGGCTGTCCTGACAGGGTCCAGACGACTTCCATCTACCGCCTGGCCCCGCGGGCCGGACTAGGGTCCTCGGGTGGGGCCAGCGACCTTGGCTTCCGGGCCCAGGCCGTGGACGACCAGGAGGCCACCACTGGTCCTGAGGGGCCAGCAGTGGGGACTGTGGTCCTGGCCACCGCCCCTGCCTCCCTGTTTCCTGGGCTGCAGGCCCAGAAGCCGGTCTTTGCCGCCCCCTCCCTGCTTTGCTGCCAGACAAGGTGCAGGACGTGGGTGCCACGGGGCGTCAGATGAACAGTGGGGGCCGCTTGGGATACGGGTGTTGCTTACTGTCGCGGAAACTCCTGCCTCGCGGGGTGCCCTGCTCCTCCCCCTGTGGCTGCCCCCCTCCCCCCTCTAGGCGAAGCGGCCTTGTCTACCGCCCCCGCCTCTCTGTTTCACAGAATCGTTGGCCCAGACGGCAGATCGCTTAATGTGACTGATGGTTTTGCTAAAGATGTAAATAATTGAAACTGCGTCTTAAATGACTTGAAAGATTAAACGTGCTTTATAACCCGCACGGCCTGGCCTTGTGCTGCCTGTTCATAAAAACTGGATATTGATGGCCCGGGAGTTAAGCTGCCCAGGGAGAGGCAGGTGTCCGGTGGGAAGGCTGAGGCCTGGAGATGAAGTGTCTCTGCCGTAAAACATTTATTGGGCCGTCATCCATCATTCATTCATCCGTCCTTCGGCGGAGGTGAGGTGAGGGCATTAGAGGCTGACCATTCCGTGTTGGGGGGGGGGGCGCTCCTAGCTCGGTGGCCCGCCCACAGCGCCCCTGGCTTCCACGCACGGATGCCGGGAGCACGTCCGCCCCGGCTGCGGAGACTAAGAATGTCCCCAGACCGGTCCCCGCCCGGACCCCGCGGGTACCGCCCCCCGGGGGGAGTAGCCCACACGGGTTCCAGCGGCCCGTCCGCCATCCCGCCCGGGGTCCCAGCTTCTACCCTGTTCCTAACCACGCCGACATCTCACACTAAGGTGCTCACTGTCTTCGGGCTCCGCAGGCCTCGCCCGGAAAAGGAATGGCTCGGAAGGAAGTCTTGCTTCAAGGAGCACACGGGACGGCCGACCGGGCTGCGGCCCAGGGAAGTGACCGATGGGCGGTGGTCCCCACACGCCGCTCGGTGTGCTCGTCCTGCAGTGATTCCCAACCGGGCGTCCCCATTTCCTCGGCTGCCCGGGGCTTGACATGCGGGCAGGTGGGGGCCGAGGGGTCATTTCTGTAGAAGCCTCCATACAGCGAGCGCGGACAGCTCGGATTTAACAAAAGCAGCGGCTAAACTAAACACAGCGAGGGGGGTTGGGGTGGATGGGAGGCTGGGGTGCCCTGCCGGGGGAGACGCACTAGCCCCTCACGCTGTGGGCGTGGGACGGGCCTTTGACCCACGTGTTGGTGCACATGTTCATGTTTTTAAATTTTTTTTAATGTTTATTTTTGAGAGAGAGCGTGCAGGGGAGGGGCAGAGAGAGAGGGAGACGCAGAATCCGAAGCGGGCTCCAGCCTCCGAGCTGTCAGCACAGAGCCGGACGCGGGGCTCGACCTCACGAACCATGAGATCACGCCCTGAGCCGAAGTCCGATGCTTAACCGACCCGGCCACCCAGGCGCCCCTTTCTGAAAATGTATTTAAAAGGAAGTAAAATAAGTGTGTTCCAAATGTTAGGGACAGCGCGGCCTGCGACACGCCTTGAGACCTGCCCAGCCCCGCCTGTCGTGCGGCCCGGGGCCCAGAAAGGCCGCCAGCCCCGCAGCCAGGGCGGCAAGGACCGCCGCCCCGGCAGCGCCCGCCTCCGGTTCCGGCCGCGAGCAGGTGGAGGGGGCAGCCGCTGCCTGCGTGGTCGCCAAGGGTGCGCAGCTCCGGCGCATGCGCACACGCACGCGAACGCTGTCGGTGCGAGCGGACGGCGCGTGCAGCCCCGGCGCCCCCTGCCGGCCACAGGCGGAACTGCGGGCTGGGTGCGGTCAGCGGCAGGTTGGGGGCAGGGGAAGAGGGCGGCGGGGTGTCGGCGCGGGCGGGGCGGGAGGCCCGGGAGCAGGCGTGCCCCCTGCGACAGCGCCCGCCCGCCCACCCCAGGCTTTCCCCGTCCCCGCCGGCTCCCGGCTCCCGGGGGGAACAACGCTACTGCGTGTCGTGGGGGGGGGGGGAGGGGGGGCGGAGGGGCAACCTACACCTTCATGGCCTCCTCCGCCCCCCTCCTTCTCCGCGTCCCTGGGGACCGAGTCCAGGCCAGCCGGTCCCAGCTCCGTCACAGGACGGCCACCATCCGCTCTATGTCCCCGTGTCCCCTCGGGGGGCCCGGGAGCACAGGCCTCAAACACGTGGACATCCTCGTGAGGAGTCCACTCCTTCTAGGCCCTGGAGCTCCTGGGCGCCGAGCCGCCGGCAGGCTCCCCTTCCCGCCCTCCGCGGCTCCCTCCCTGGGGAGGCCACACGACACCACGGTGCTGGCAAGGCCTGGTCTCAGGCGCCCGGGGTCTCCGGCCGCCCACCCTGCCCCCGGGTGCCAGGCCACCTTGTGCCTTCGGGCAGGTCCCAGCCGCTTTCCCAGCAGCGTCTCCTGGGTGGCCGTGGGTGCCACGGGCCTGACCCAGTGCTGTGGGTTCAGGGCTATTTTGTGGGACGTGGCCCAACCCTCTGGCCACAGGTGATTAGCTGGGGCCACGTCTCAGCTGACACCGGCCGAGTCCTCCCCAAGGAGCATCAGACCAAGGACAGAGGGTGTTCTATTCTCTCCTGGCCCCGAGGGTCCTCTGGGAGCTGGCCTCACATAAAGCCCCCTTTCTGCTCCACTGTCAGTAACCTTCCTGTGCACGATGCCCTGGGCGCCTCTGTCGGTTAAGCTCTGACTCCTGATTTCGGCTCAGGTCACGATCTCACCGTTGGTGAGTTTGAGCCCCGTGTGGGGCTCTGTGCCGACAGCTCAGAGCCTGGTTTGGATTCTGTGTCTCCCTCTCTCTGCCCCTCCCCTGCTCGAGCTCCTTCTCTCTCCCTCAAAATAGATAAATAAAAAAAGGAAACCATGCGTTTCCATCAGAGCCCTGATAATTCCCATCTCCCCCCAGGTACCCCCACCGTTGCATGGATGGAGCTGAATCCCCCTGCCCTGTCTGTGGACAGTTGTGTATCAACGGCTGGTCCCCCTGGATGTGGATGTGCTCATGTCAGGCCAGCCGGGCCTGCCGTTGGAGCTCAGACAGCAAGACCCCGGCCCTGACATCACAGTCTGGCTCCAAGTTACACAGAAGCCATTTCCCTGTGTTCCTGTTCACCCGGCTTTCCTGCCAGGTCTGTGCCTCCACACCACCTTCCGGGGCCTTCCATTTCCTGGAGCCTGCATGCAGCAGGCGGCAAATAGTTGCTGTGGCTCTGCTGGTGTCAGGCCATGGTTAGCGTCCTCCCAGACGGGCACAGGCTGGTGGGGGAGCCCCTTGGGAACTTTGGGAGCCACGTGGTGTCAGCGTGGGAGTATCTCCCCGTCACTGAGGTGAGCAGACCCTGTGCTGGGGCCCCTGCAGCCACCGAGGCCCAGGCCTAACCTCCCGGGACAACAGTCCAGGTCGGGTCCGTGTGCATGGTGCGGGTGCAGACCGGGGTGCCGTGGAGTGGGGCGTCCAGCCCTGCACATTCCAAAGATCTTGGGGACTGGGGAAGTCCGGCAGCTCTTGTCATGTCCTGCCTCCTAAGAGTGTCTTCTGAGCCTGCGGCCTCGGGCTGGGTTGACGGCCCGCCCCGTCCTGGCAGGCGTCTGTCTCTGTGTGCCCTGGGGCTTTGGGCCTTGCTGTGCCCGGTGGCCGTCAAGGGGACTGCAGGACAAGCAAGTGAGGTCAGTCATGGGTGTCGTGTGCCTACGTGAGCGAAGCCAACAAAAGCTGTGGACACGGGGCACCGGCGAGCTCCCGGGGGCTGCCCTTCCCACCCGGCTGCTGACGTCTCCCCCGACCCAGCCCACACGCCCTTCCTGCTTTAATCTGCGTTCTTCCAAAGGAGTGAGCCCGCACGGTGAGTGCTGGGGGTCCATCTTGTGAATCGCTGAGCCCGGGGTGGGGGGCTTGGTGCCCCGAGGAGGTGGAGAGGGGAGATGAGTTGAGTGTGGCCATGACTTCAGGGGGAGGGAGGGGAGGAGCCCGGAAGGTCCCAGCTTGAATGTGGAATCTGAGATGCTCAAACGTTAGGAAAGAGTCAGTGAGTTCTAGAAAATTCCAGAAACTGTTGACCCCAACAGCGTGAGGCCTTGACTTCATGGTGACCTTTCAGTATGAAATATAATACTTATGTCTTTGACCCATAAACATGGAAACGATAAATTTCTCATCATACTTATTTCAAATATTTTGTCTTTTGTCCACACCTGACGCCCGTCTGCCTTCCTCCTTAGCAGTACTGGCGCTGAGCGCACCGGGCGCCGAGGAGCGCCGAGCCAGTCACTCTCCGGGCGGCACTGCTCGGCTAGTGGGGGACACAGACCCCGTGAGAGACGCCAGCGGGTGGGTGTCCAGCTGTGGGAGTCGCCGGGGAGGAGGCACAGCGCCTGGGTTTGGGGAGGCCTGGGGGACATGGGAGAGTGTGGTGGGACATCTGAGTGTGGGTCGGGGATGTGGACTGTGAGGCGCCCTGCGGTATCCAAGCGGGGTACACGAAGGAAGAAGGTGGGGCACAAAGAGAGGTGTGAGCTGAGGACCCGGCCGTGAGTCGCCTGTGTGTGGACAGGACGCGGTGACCCCCGGGCACAGAACAGAGGAGGCCGAGGGCTGGCCCCCCGGGAGAGCCCAGCCAAGCTGCGGGGAAGACACGGCTGGGGGACAGAGGACCCTGTGGCCCGCTCAAGCTGCGGTGACACAGAGCCCAAGGGAAGGGCAGGTGGCGCTGGGCTGGTGGCAAGAGGGTTAGGGTCCCTGCAGGAGGGAGACAGGTTAATTTCCCGTGGCTCCAGCACTGGGGGTCCCACACCACAGGGGCGGCGGGCTGGGCATCCGGTGAGCCTCTCCGGAGGGCTCCCGTCTCCGCCTTGGGCACCGGTCCCATCTCTCCGTGGTGCCGTCTACGCGGTCATACCGCAAGGTTACAGCAGGTCCCGGCTCCAAAATCCGGGACAGCTCACTTCGTGTTTAACTTGGCTCCTGACTCGTCACACAAAGCAAAGCACGAGACAGAGTCACAGGACAAATGCGGCATGAGGGGTGAGAAGGGGACCGAGCAGACGTGGAAGCAGCTCTGGGGGCTTGTGTTCGGGCGGGACGGGGTCCCTGTGCCGTGAGAGACGCGCAGCCTCGGGGACACCTGGTCTGCGCTGCTGAAGCCACTGCCCGGCGTGATGGCTCTGCCCTGGCGGCCGATCCCCTCCTGGGTTACGAGTTTGGGGGGACGCGGCCGCGCGCTGGACATGTGGGTAGTGGTGCCAGAGAAGCGGCAAATCCCGCGTAAGAAGCAGGTGGAGTCGATCGCTGCCGGACCGTCTCCCGTCCTGGGTGCTGGATGGATCCTGGGTACGTCGTCCTGGGTGCTGAATGTGTGCGTCGGGTGGTTTGGCTTCGAACCGAAAAGTGTCTCCTAAAAGGTAGTCTGTTTAAAAGGGAAAAGGCTGCGTCTAAGTAAACAAACATCTTGCCCAGATGAGAGAAATTTAGAGACCTGGGGTACGGCCTCCTTGCGACGTGCGTAACTGTAGGCCTTTAGGCTCAGTCACTGGTGATTGACGCCGGGGCTTCCCAGGCGCTCTGTCCTAGGGTTGCAGGGGTCACGTCGTTAAACCCTGCAGGACTGACAACGGCGTCCGGAGCCTGCAGCTGCCAGGGGAGGGACCGCCGAGCCCCGAGGACCATGCAGGGCCTCCGGAGCGTGTGAAGCACGCTGGTTTCCATTGCTCGTTTTTTTTCTTGTTTTTTTCCAGCGTTGCTGTGGTATGATCGGCGAGAACTGCACCTGCTCGGGCTGTGCGTGATTTCACAGGCGCGCACGCGGTGGACTTGGAACGGCGGCCGCGCCCACGGCCACCGCCCGGGTTGCTCCGTGTGTGGGGAGGGCACAGGGCGCCGCTCGCCGCGCACGGGGTGGCCGGCCCCCCTCCCCCACCCGGCCCCTGGCAGCCACCGTTCTCCGTGCCTCCAGGAGTTCTGCTTGGTCAGGGTCCGCGTACAGGGGAGATCACGCGGCATCTGTCGTCGTGTGGGGAATGCCTCACCGAGCGGAGGGTCCCCCGGTGAGTCCAGGCCGCCACACGCGGCAGGCAGGGTTTCCTTCTTCATGGCGGAATACCACCGCGGCTCTCTCTGTCACCCGAGCCCCCACATCTCGTCCACCCATCCATCCGCGGACACTTGGGTTGTTTCCACGTCTCAGCTACCGTGAAGGATGCTGCCGTGAGACGCTGATGTCGCTTCCTTTGGGTAAATACCCAGAAATGGTATTGGCGGTATTTACACTTTTAACGTTCCGAGGCCCCTCCGTACTGCTCTCCACGGTGGCCACCCCAGTTTGCGTGCCCTCCGGCGGTGTGCGAGGGTTCCTTTTGCTCCGCGTCCTCGCCAGCACCTGTCGTCGCCTGTGTTGCTGACTTTTGCCGTCCCGACCAGCGTGAGGTCGCATCTCGCCGTGGGCTTGATTCGCGTTTCCTGGTGACGAGCGATGTTGGGCATCTTTTCGCGTGTCTGCCGGCTGGCTGGATGACGTCTTTGGAGAAATGTGTGCTCGGGTCCTTGGTTCATTTTTTAAGCTGGCTGCTTTTGCTCCGAAGCTCCTTGTGCACTTTGGATACCAACCCCCGAACGGATACGTGGTTTGCACGTATTTTCTCCTAACCTGCAGGCCACCGTCTCATTCTGTCGGTGACTCCTTTGCGGTGCAGAGGCTGCGTACTTTGAGGCGGCCCGGCCATCTGTTTCCGCTTCTGTGCCTGTGCTTCGGGTGTCCTGTCCAGAGATATGTTGTTGATTCCCCATCAGTCTTTCTTCCACTGCGCATAATGTTGCTGTAAGAGCCTACGTACGAGCCTGGTTGAACGTTTCCACGTCTCGGTTTAACCCTGAAGTGGAACTGCTTGCCCGTATGCCAACTCCATGTGTAACATTTTGGGGAAGGAAGGCAATGGGATTTTCAACTTTAAGACTTAAAAAAAAAATTTTTTTAATGTTTATTTTTGAGAGACAGAGACAGAGTTCAAGTGGGGGAGGGGCGGAGAGAGAGGGAGACACAGAATCCAAATCAGGCTCCAGGCTCCGAGCTGTCAGCACGGAGCGGGACGCGGGGCTTGAACTCACAAACCATGAGATCGCGACCTGAGCCGAAGTCAGAGGCTTAAGTAACCGAGCCACCCAGGTGCCCCTAAACTTAAAGACTTTCGTTAAAAGCCTTGCTTGGGGCTCCTGGGTGGCTCAGTCGGTTGGGCATCTAACTTTGGCTCAGGTCACAATCTCACGGTTTGTGGGTTCGAGGCCCAGGCTGCGCTCTGTGCTGGTGGCACAGAGTCTGCTTGGGATTCTCTCCCTCCCTCTCCCCCTGCCCCTCCCCCCCATCTCTCTCTCAAAATAAACAAACTTAAAAAAAAAAGTCTTGCTTTATATCCTATCATCTTAGAGTCACCACGTGATGACCCAAGTAGGACAGTCCGGCTGGTTCTCTGAAGAGGTTCAAGTTTCAAGGCGACCGACTGGCTCCTGATGGTGGCCGGTAGGGGGCTGTCGCTAAGAGAAGCCAGGACAGACTGGGACTGGAGGGCAGGCAGGGACTTGTCTGTCACACCGTTAATGCCACAGCCTCACGCGCACCTACCGGATGGAGCCTGCGCGGGTCTGAGAACATAGGGAGGACCGAGGGTTACCTGGTAACCAACACTGGGGGGGCTGACAAAGCCCCCTTTTCTCAGGACTGCAGGTGTCGAGTGACAGGACTGCAGGACCAAAGTCCCCAGTAAAGGAGCAGTGCCCCAGAAAGGGTCCGTTCTGGGGCCGGAAGGGCAGGGCAGGCCATAAAGATCATCAGCTTCTCGTTACTGTTTGCAAAAGGTTTCTAATCTGGGCCCAAGGATTCACACTCTGAGCATCCACAGAGGCGTTAACTTGCAGCTTACTGTGGTTAGCAAACCCTTTCTTCCTTCGTGAAGCAAGTTCACTCAACAATTACTGAGCACCTGTGCGCTAGGCGTTATTCTAGGCGCTGGGATACAGCAGTTTAGACGAAAATGAAACCAGTGCCACTGAGGAAGCTATGCATCACCAAAGGTCATGATGGGGACGGAGAGGGGTTGGGGAAGGAAAGGGACACCGAGCCAAGAACTGCCTGAGGAAGGTGAGGGGGGAGCCACCCGAGCGTCTGTGGGAAGAACTTCATGCTTAGGGAGCGAGAGCAAAGGCCCCGAGGCCAGGGAAGGAAACCAAAGCCGCCGGTGGGGCCCAGTCAGCGAGAGAGAGGGATCTGGGTGTTAGTGGCGGCTCTTGCTGGGAGACGCCAGAAAGTCCCACCCGCACTGACGACAAAGACCGGCTGAGGATCCGGGGTCTTCTTCGGCGACTGGAGGGGAGTGAGGGCAGAAGTAGGGGGACGCCGGGAGGCACCTCACATCCAGGCAAACCTGAGGCCACAGCAGAGAACAGCGAGGTGGCAGAACATGGCAAGAGGTCCTCAGCTTGGCGGTTCTGGGAGGAGAGCTGGCAGGGTGCGTGGGGCGGCAGTGTGGGGAGGGGGAGGGGGAGGGGGAGGGGGGGGGGCCGATGATCCGGGGCCCGGCTGCGGGTTCAGCAGGTGTCCTGGGCCCACGGGGTCTGGGAGGCCGACCCGGAAGCCAAGCGGGGAGCTGCTGCTGGACACAGACACAAGGTCTGGCCCGGAATCCCTGGAGACCCTCCTCCTGTGTGCCTGCGGCGGGGGTGGTGGGACACAGGGGGACCGTGCCCATCCTTCGGAGCCCTGGCTGGGGCCCCTGAGCTGGAGGGAACGGACCTGCCCCAGCAGCAGAGAGCCCGGTACTGCCCAGGACAGCGGACACAGACTCTACGCATGTCGGTTCCGACTTGCGGCGGCACCAGACAGGAGGGTCTTGGCCGCTCAGGAGTGTCTGAGGCTGCGTAATCATTTTCCAATAGCCTCCCAGGAAGGACTGGGACCCTTTAAAAATGCAGACTTGGGGGGGGTGCCTGGGTGGCTCAGTCGGTTGAGCGTCTGACTCTTGATTTCAGCTCAGGTCACGATCTCGGGGTTGTGGGTTCGAGCCCCGCATCGGGCTCTGCACGGACAGCTCGGAGCCTGCCTGGGATTCTCTCTGCCCCTCTCCTGCTCACACTTTCTCACCCTCAAAATGAATAAATTAGCTTAGAAAAGATGCAGACTTGTGAGTTCCTCCCTGGATCACCTCGTTCCAGTCTGGGTAACACCGATCCAGTGTGACCCTGCACTCCCTGATGGCAAAGGACGGACTTGCGCAGGGCTCTGGGGGCCACGGCCACGCGGGAGTTAGAGGTTCCCAACTTTCAAGTTAAAGGGCACGTCCACCGTGCTGCTCCGCCTGTCGGACAGCGTGGTGAACTTCGCCTCTCGGCTTCCAACAGAGGCTCATGTCCCCTAGAACCTGTGAATGGACACTACTTGGATAAAAAGGTCTTTGCAGATGTAATCGAGGATCTTGAGGTCGCTGGCTGATCCTGGGGCCCTAATTCCACTGGACCAGCGTCCATAGAGGAGAAACGCAGACAGAGATTTGACGCGGGCAGAAGATGTGACGTCAGCCCGGGGGCGTCAGCAGCCACCAGAAGGGGGAAGAGGCAAAGAACAGATTCCTCCCCACAGGGAGCCTCCGGGCCTCCAGCACCGAGAACAGATGTTGTTACGGGCACCCGTCTGTGGTCACATTATGGCAGCCACGAGAAACTAGCAACACGTGATCTTAATTTTCTTTAAACAGATCTTCCCAAGCTTTGGCCATCTGTGCAGCCATAACTCGGTGCCCTTTTAGGTTACCGGCTAAAATCCACCTGCAGGCGACAGCTTGTGAGAAGTGCCTGGCCCAACCCCCCGGGGACTCGACGTTCAGGTTCGTGCGCAGAGCTACCAGCAGTGTGCACAAAGTACAGCAGAGCAAGGAGAGTGTTGCCTCAGGTATGATTTTTCTCAACAACGTCCTCTTCGGCCCACCAAGAGGCTGGGAAGGTGGCGGTCACTCCCAGGCAGGGGGCTGTGCAGTCAGGTCGCCGGGGGCCGCGGGAAGGGCCGTCACAGGTCCGTCTGCCAGAGCCTCTCGGTGCGTTCCGACGGCAGGCGCTCCTGCGGACTCTACCGGGTTCGCGGGAACGATCACAGGCTGCTGTCACGCGGGTCACCTGGCGCCATTCAAACGTCCGTGACAAAACCAGCGCATACTGAGGATCTTGGTCGTTTCAGCAGGGCAGACCACAAGTGATCACAATGACTTCGGTGGACTCCAACACAATCTTGGGGAAAACATTTAATGCAAATATGTAACCACTGGAACATACAAATAAATAAGCTCAGAGCAGCTGAGAAAAAAAACCCAAGGAAGTAGAACTGCCCATCCCCCTCAGTCCCAGATAATCCATTTTCAAAATACGGATAATAAAATACACAAATTAATACGTAAAGAAGATACAGAACATTCACCATAAACCAACCTGAAATAAAAATAAAACCAAGGACAAACCCTAATTATTTTATTTCTGTATATCAAGACTACAAATAGCATTTAAACACTTAATTTATTATTCAAATTACGAAATTATACATTTTGTTTTGATATGGTCATTGTCTTAAAAGTGTCATTCAGTTTCCCCGCATTTAAAAGCATATTGCTAATTCTGGTCACTTCCACAGCACGGCCCCCAGCCCCGGTGACAGGAAATGCTGGGGGGGGGGGGGGAGTAGCCACTGGGCCCTCCACTCCCCCCTCCACACTCCCCTCCACACCCCCACCGCTCCCCTGCTCCCCTGGTTGGGAGGGAGGGCCGCTCTGACGCACTCGTTTTCAGAGACCGGAATCACCCAGCAACAAGGAAGGTCCCGATAAAGTGCCTTTTTAAGAGAGAGTTACCGACACCCCTCCCCCGGGCCCGCGTGGGACCGGCCGGTCTTCCTCCAGAAGCAGCACCTTCGAGAAGCGGAGGGCGCAGGGGAGGGCGCAGGCGGCGCATTACCCCACGCATCCGGGAGGGGGGCGCGTGCCCCGGGGTAGGAGGGCGGTGGGCCGCGGATGGCCCGGCCACAGGGGGCCACACTGAGTGCAAAGCCGCAGCCGCCCCTTTGGTTCAAGTGACTCCGATGCCAGTGTCTGTTCTCCCCACGTCGCCACTTCTCAGAGGCCACGCGTGCCGTGGGGCCTGGACGAGACCCTCCCCTCTCCCGGGAGCTCTCCCGCCACAGCGTGCAGCCAGGAAGGGAAGAGGGACGAACGTCCCCTCGCACACACCCACACACGGGAGCACCCAAGCCACCACGGCGCGGTCCTTGGTACCCCGAAACAAGCATGCTAGTCCCGTGCAGGGGAATGGCTTAAACAGCACAAATAAAATATTATCACGTTGTGTATTTTCCAGACCTAACCACTTTGGGAAAAGGCAGCAGGAGAGAAAATGCCTTTCGTTTTAACAATTAGGATTGTAAACAATTCAGCCACACGAGAAGCAGCGGGCCCTGAGAGTGACGTCTCCACGTCTCAGACCCCACGTCTCTGCGGACGGAGCACGCGCCGCCCTCCAAGAGCCCCGCCAGGAGCCCCGCCGGCGGAGGGAGGCTCGAGTCCACCAGCAAAGCCAAAGCTTCATCTTTGGTTAATTTCACTGAGTCGCCACTAGTCTTAAAACTGTGCTCTTGTTGGCAAATTACTAACGTAGCCGCATGGCACGTAACCCTTGTTATTCTAAGTTATCTGAAAAGCAGTGTCCGTCTAAGTAAGTGACCGTGACTTACTGGACCATCTAGACAATGGAGGGGGTGGAATGAGGGATGGGGGTACGCGGAGAGCTGCGGGAGCCCGGCCCCAGCGCCCTCGGCGGCCGGGGGGTGCTGCCTGTGCTGCGGGCCCCGGTCGGTTCTCTGCAGAGGGTCAGTTCCGGCCTCCGCTCAGCTCAGCTCGAAGCCAGCAGCACATTCGATAGCGTAGAGAAGCTTACTGCGCAGAAGCGTCTCGTCGTAGAACTCGGGCAGCTTCAGCAGGTTCATGCAGGTGCTGGCCGTGGGGAGCCGCTCGAGGTCAGAGCCTCCGTTGTGAATGCAGAACGCGGGGTACAGCTCCTGAAAAGACAGGGGTGCACGGGGCGGCTTTAACAGGCAGGCTGTTGAATGAATGTCTTAAAAAGCACACAAAACTCACCTGCTTCAAACAGTAAAAAGCTGCTGTGGTCACACTTCCCCAAAAGACTTTTGGTGTTTCACCGCACCCCAGACTACACTCCGTGCAGGGAACAGGACGAGAATAGCGCTCATTCATGGGAAAAATAACCTGTTCGGTAAATAGGGCCTCTAAGGCATTGTGTTTCGGTCTTTTGAAAATCTGTTTGAAATTCAAGAAGCTAAGAGGGTGAAGACTTGAATACAGAGGCCTGTTTGTTTCTGTGGAAATGTGGGAAAGAAGGCACCCGGGGCAGGGAGGGGGTGGGGGGGGCGGTCTTCTCCAGACCAGCACACTCTGCAGGCAGGCAGGACGGACACGTGGATGGGGTAACAGAAAACAAGGACCAAATTCACTCAAAAACAAAACAAAACAAAACAAAACAAACAAACCCCCAAGAAACAAATTCACTCAAAAGGGGAGAGAAAGGGGCGCTGGGTGGCTCAGTCGGTTGAGCGTCTGACTCTTGATTTCCACTCAGGCCATGATCTCAGGGTCGTGGGGTCAAGTCCTGTGTCAGGTCTTCGATGAGCATGGAGCCTGCTTGGGATTCTTCCCCTGCCCACCCCCCACTCTTTCTCTCAAAATAAATAAACATTTAAAAAAACGGGGGGGGGGGGGGACAACGTCTAAATACCAAAAGCAAAATGAAACAATGAGCCTGTGCACTGACGGCTTTGTTACGAAGGGAGGCATCATCCCGAGTGTGGTTCCAAAGCCGCGGTCGTGTTACACGTAAGTAGTGCACAGGCACAAAGGACTGTAACTGTGCGGTCCTGGGACTCACCAGGAGATGAAGCCAAGGAGAGAACTGAAACCAAGATTGTCAGTGGCAAAACAAGATGTAAATATAAAATCAAATACAAGCCGACATTTGAACTGGAAGTCTCGGTTTGAACTTGGGATACATGTTTCTCTTCAGGGGAAAAAAACACCATTTCCTAACTGTCCCTTGCAAAGGCCGCAAACAACCCCCATGTGTGACAAGGAACAGACTAAGCACGCAGGTTTGGTCTCTACAGTCCCATTTCTCACTGAAAGGAGCCAGGCCTCCTGGGGGAAATCTGGATTCCACGTGGAGCCCAGAAGCGCACATGACACATGTCACCGTCTGTCACACCAGAAAGCAAGAAAGCCTCCCCGAACTCCGTGGGTTAAAGGGCCCACCTGAAGGCACCCCCGCCCACAGGAGGGCACTCTGAATATCAAAAAGAATGACAGCAACAGCCTGAAACGCAGAACACTTAAAGCCCGAGCGTGCACCGTGGTAGTGAAGGAACCAGAGGTACACCTGCCTGTAGGAGATGTGGGCTCACCCACTCGATATTCCGAACACTGGAAGCTGAAGGGTGATCGTGACTTGTTCACAGGGGAACCAGACAGTTGAAGAGAAAAAATGAAGTTTTTCTTTATAGAAAATTCCAGCTAATAAGTGAACAGATGAGGCAGCGGAAATACAGCTGATGCAGTTGTCTCACTCCTGGTTACAGAGTAGACTCCGGGGCGCCCGGGCAGCGCGGCCACACCCCTACGTTACAGAGTGGATTCAGGGGCACCCGGATGGCTCGGCTGGATGGGTGTCTGACTCGATTTCAGCTCAGGTCGTGATCTCGCGGTTTGTGAGTTCGAACGAGCCCCGCGTCAGGCTCTGGGCTGACAGCACAGCCTGGAGTCTGCTGGGATGCTCCCTCTGCCCCTTCCCCGCTTGCATGTGCGTGTGTGCGTGCTCTTCTCACTTTCTCTCTCTCTCTCTAAATAAAGACACACTAAAAAAGAAAAAAAAGCCAGGAATGGATCCAGGGAGTGCCCACAAGTGGCCTCTGTGACAGACGGCCAAACCAGCGACCCCAGGCGCGCACGCCGGTCTCAGCACCGTGCACCGCTGACTCCCCGGCACCGGATCCGTGGCGCTCAAGTCGGAAAACATAGAGTGGACATCCTCTATGCAACGTTACCGCCAAAAGAGGAAAACTCAGATCTGGAAGCTGATGAGACCTCTCACAACCCCTAACGAGACGCAGGAGGAACGACCCAGCTCCTCCAGTAATCACACCACAAAGTGCCAGACGAGAGGGAGGCAGACGGCACAGACCAGAAAGAGAAAAGAGCCAAGCCAGGCACCAAGCAAGCACGGCGGACGGCCCGGGGCTTGTTTGTACCGGGAGCACTGACGGTACCAGGGGATTAATGTGATTATTTTTTAGACCTGATGATGTCACTCTGGTTATTTTTTAAGGCACGGTGTAAACATTCTCATCCTGCTGTCCCAGCTGCCCAGCCCCCGTCCCCTGAGCAGTAATATTTGGGGGTCTTAAGTATTATCCCACAGAGATTAGTGCATATACAAGAAAATATTTTCTCCAAAATCTATAAAGAACTTTTCAAACTTAATACCCCCCAAAACCAAATAATCCAGTGACGAAATGGGCAGAAGACATGAACAGACACTTTTCCAAAGAAGACATCCAGATGGCCAACAGACATAAAAAGATGCTCAACATCACTCATCATCAGGGAAATACCAATCAAACCCACAATGAGATAACCCCCTCACACCTGTCAGAGTGGCCAAAATCAAAGAAACACGAAAACACAAGAAACAACAGGTGTTGGTGAGGATGTGGAGAAACGGGAACGACGTTACACTGTTGGTGGCAATGCAGATTGGTGCAGCCACTCTGGAAAACAGTGTGGAGGGTCCTCAAAAAGTTAAAAACAGAACTACCCTGCGACCCGGCAATTGCACTAATAGGTATTTATGCAAAGGATACAAAAATACAGATTTGAAAGGGGTACATGCACCCCAATGTTTATAGCAGCACTATCAACAACAGCCAAACTATGGAAGCAACCCAAACGCTCACCCACTGGTGAATGGATAAAGAAAATGTGGTGTATGTGTGTGTGTGTGTATACACACACACACACACACAATGGACTACTACTCAGCCATAAAAAATGAAATCTTGCCATTTGCAACCATGTGGCTGGAGCTAGTGTTTCATGCTAAGAAAAATAAGTCAGTCAGAGAAAGATGCCATATGACTTCACTCCTATGTGGAATTTAAGAAACACAACAGATGAACATATGGGAGGGGGAAAGAAAGGAAAAAAAAAGAGAAAGGGACACAAACCATAAGAGGCCCTCCACCGTAGAGAACAAACTGATGGGTGGGGGATGGGCTGGATGGGGGATGGGTGTAAGGAGGGCGCTTGTGCTGAGCACTGGGTGTGGTATGTGAGTGAGGAATCACTGAATTCTACTTTTGAAACCAATATTGCACGATAAGTTAACTGACTAGAATCTAAATAAAAATTTGAAGGGGCGCCTGGGTGGCTCAGTCGGTTAAGCATCCGACTTCAGCTCAGGTCATGACCTCACAGTCCATGAGTTCAAGCCCCACGTCGGGCTCCGTCTGACAGCTGAGAGCCTGGAGCCTGCTTCGGATTCTGTGACTCCCTCTCTCTCTCTGCCCCTCCCCTGCTCAAGCTCTGTCTCTCAAAAAATAAACGTTAAAAAAAAATAAGAATACATAAAAATTTGAAAAAGAATAAATAGAAAAAAAATTTTTCAGCGTGCCTGGGTGGTCAGTTGGTTAAGCATCTGACTCTTGATCTCAGCTCAGATCTTGATCTTGGGGTCGTGAGTTCAAGCCCCATGTTATTAGGCTTCATGCTGGGTGTGGAGCCTACTTAAAAAAATTTCTCCCTCCCCATTTAAAAACTATGAAATGTTGGGCGCCTGGGTGGCTCAGTCGGTTGAGCGTCCGACTTTGGCTCGGGTCATGATCTCCCGATCATGGTTTGTGGGTTTGAGCCCCACATCGGGCTCTGTGCTGACAGCTCGGAGCCTGGAGCCTGCGTCGGATTCTGTGTCTCCCCTCTCTCTGCCCCTCCCCTGCGCATGCTCTATGTCTCTCTGTCTCTCAATAAATAAACATCAAAAAAATTAAATAGGTACATAAAAAAAATGAAACGTTAACACAATGCGTACGTACGGTGTCGTGTGTAAGTCTTCCCTTGATAATGTGTCTTTACGATCTTTCTGTATCGATCCAGCTTCCTGCTTCTGAGGCTGCACAGTGTTGCACTAGATGTATGCAGCAATTCGTTGATGGGCATTACTCATTTCCTTATTTTTACAAATACTGATGTTGTGAATAAGCACGTGCTTCAGTTATTTCACACCTGTGCAGGCGTATCTGCAGGCTAAACTGACCAGGCAGGCTGAGCGTGAGACCTCTGGAAATGCCAATCCTTCGCTGGCTGCAAATGACCGGGGGTTCCCTCCTTCTCTTATACACAGACATTCATCACACATAGGCCGGGCCTCCCGTGTTCTCCTCCAGCGCGGACGCGAAGACGTGGAGACGGTCTTCATCCCAAAAGCCTGAATCTGCTAACTCTCGGGCACGCGTGGCTTTCGCGCTCCATGACTACAGGATTCCAGACACCCGGTGTGCCGTACCCCCTCTGCCCCGGTGCAGAACACGGGGCCCAGAAAGCAAAACGGCGGCCTACCCACACGGTTGCCGGGGCGGGGGGGGGGGGGGTCGTCCAGAACCAGGGTGGTTTCAGCTCCGGGTCAGTGCCCTTCCTCCCTCCCCAGAGCTGTGACAAGAGAGCCTGTGCTTCCAATGCCAGCACCCAGGCAGACGTACGACCCGGCCCCTGATCACGTGCACACCCACTGGCACCTTCTCTGAACCCTCCTCTCCAGGCCATGACCTGCGTAACGGTCCGTGAAGGGCAGTCTGGCGCCTACACACCCACATCCCGTGACCTCCACCCCCAGGACTGTATTGTGCACCAGCGGTCGCAGACCTGGACGGAGGTTTATGCATGAAGATGGTCCCCACACCAGTAGGAAGCAAGGCTTGTAAACAACTGATGGAACAGGAAGTAAACTGTGGCAAATTCACATGATTGGACATTAGGACGTTTATTAAAAATATTTCAAAGATGACTTAATATGAGGAAAAATGACCCTGATGTAACGCTGAGTGAAAAAAAGGCCTACGTGACTGAGCACACAATCAGCTTAAATTATATTTAAGAATTATGGTCAAACAGTACAAAAAATAATTACCTACCAACACTGTAGTGGAAACGAGCGAGCAAAATTGGAACCGTGTCCCTCCTCTGACGGGGAGACCATGTCACCCAGCACGACAGGCACCCAACTGGCCCAAATTGCGTTCCAGCTGGTTTCGTTTCGTTTATATGTTGAATTTAGTGTGTATTTTACGACGTGGGCAAAACCGGGTTAAGAGAACAGCCCACAGAACACCGGATGGAGACTTACACGCTTCTTACCAATCAGCCCCTGGACATCTCTCCACTGTTCAATGAAGAACTTCGTTTAGGGAGCCTGGGGGGCTCAGTCGGTTGAGCATCCGACTTCAGCTCAGGTCATGACGTCACGGTCCGTGAGACTGAGCCTCGCGTCGGGCCCTGCGCTGACCGCTCGGCACCCGGAGCCTGCTTCGGATTGTGTCTCCCTCTCTCTCTGCCCCTCCCCTGCTCATGCTCTGTCTCTCTCTCTCTCTCTCTCTCTCTCAAAAATGAATAAACATTAAAAAAATTTTAAGGGGTGCCCGGGTGGCTCAGTCTTTAAGCGTCCGATTCTTGATCTCAGCTCAGGTCATAATCTCACGGTTTGTGAGTTCAGGCCTCACATCAGGCTCTGTGCTGACAGCTCGGAGCCCGGAGCCTGCTTCGGATTCTGTGCCTCCCTCTCTCTCTGCCCTCCCCCCACTCGCACTCTGTCTCTCAAAAATAAATAAATGTTAAAAAAAAAAAGCGCTTATTCAAACAGTATACGTGGCATACGGTATGTGCTAAAAACCACTGTCTTTTAAAACAATTACAGTTCAAAAAAAATAATACAACAATTACAGTTCATATGCTATTTTAAGTGTCTCATAAAAGTGTCAAAACAGGATCCAAAAGAGAAACAGAAAGGATGTTACATTCATTATTTAGCCTTTTGAGTGCATTGAGGACAATAATTTTCTGCAATGCTTGAATAAA
Source organism: Prionailurus bengalensis (assembly GCF_016509475.1). Classification (NCBI taxonomy): domain Eukaryota; kingdom Metazoa; phylum Chordata; class Mammalia; order Carnivora; family Felidae; genus Prionailurus; species Prionailurus bengalensis. The sequence goes on along the minus strand of NC_057348.1, from coordinate 167,392,837 downwards.
CTGCGACGAAAGCATCACACGGTGAGACAGGAGGGCAGGCGCGGGGAAGGAGGGCGAGCAACGGCCTGGGCGGGAAGAGCTCAAGGGCATTTGGAGTAAAAGGTCCCGGTTTGGCTTTCCGTTCAGAATGCTAATTGAATTTCCCACTTGGAGTCTTAAAAGTAAAAAAAAAAAAAAAAAAAAAGAAGTTCTTCACTGCAATCTGAGTCAAGGGCACTATTTCGTGCATTATTAAATAGAGCACAACGGGAATTTGCATTAATTCAGAGTAAGAAAAACCATCAATTTGTTATGTGGCCTGATGGCAACTTAACAATTTTCTACAGCGCTGTAATGACCTTTTTGTCTGTAGCCATCGCACTCACTGAACATATTCAACTTTAATTAGCTTTAGCAGGCGCTGTTCTCTGCCGCTAAGCCGGCGCTAAGGAGTCTCGTGACCTGTAAATCACGCACGTCCGCCTCTGCCTCGCGGTCCTCCACCCGCGGGCCGCCCTCCTCCCCCACCCGAGTCCCGCCAGCCTCCCCGGGCACGCGGCCCAACTGGAGAGCGCACACAGCAAGGTGACTTCTTCCAACTGTGGAGTCTAACTTATGATGGCTGCAAAGATGTTTGAAAACTCTATATTAAATTCTACATTTAATAGGCTTTAGATCATTGAAAAAAATCCAAGATAGGAAGACTGTCTCATAACTTCCACAAGTAACACTCACGTGACAGTGACAACTCAGTTATGACTGTGTGGGGTCCCCAACAGGGGACAAGGGGGTTTTCACTATTTGGGATTCAAAAGCCAACATAAGGCCCACACTCCTCCTCCAACCTGCAGCGCTCCCACAGGCCTTTTACGCAGACTCCCGCACTGGCTGCTAAAATGGCTGGAATCTTCCGAACCTTCCTCTTCCAGCAAGACCCCTAATTTTTACTGGCCTGGGACTAATTAACCAGGCGCTGGCAGAAATCTCTGGGTCCTCCACTCAGTTTTGATGGGAGCAGGTCCTCCAAACTTCCCTTCATGAAAGTAGGTGCTTAATTTTTTTTTACCTCTAGGTGTGGGGGTCATTTAGAAACTGGAAGATACTAGAAGCCTGGTTTCTCATAATGAATGTTACCGATAAAACTACGTAACGGTATTACGATCTTCATATGGAGAATTTCGTTTATAGAACTGTTTCCATCACCAGATGATGATAAAACTCGGTCCAGTGAACACCCTCTCCGGGGTCCGAGGGGTCCATGCACTTGTGCACCGCCCCCTGCATTCTTCCTGCTCTGTGGGCCCCCACACGCAACAGCCCCACACTCCACGACACGCCCAGGAGGAACCAAGAAGCAAAGCCACGTTTCCTTCAGGCGGTTTGCCTGGTTTGGTACCTGGTCGGTGCTGGCGCATAAGGCCACAGGGCAGGTTCACACAGTTGTTTCGGGGGCAGCGCTTACACGCCGGGTCAGAAGCATCACTGAGTCTTCGTGAATCACTGTTTTGGTGTGTCGCTTGTGCACAGCAGAGTTTTTAAACCCTTTAACACATGGCGTTATTCTATGTATATTCATTGTTGGAAGGGGTCGGCCTTCTCTCATTAATGTTAAGTGTCTATTTTATGACTCTGAGTGCTGTTTTCTACATCTGGCTACATCTGTTTTCTACATGTGGCTGGTACCGTTTGCCTTGTTTTGGATGCTTGTTTTCTCCCTCTCTGATAATGTGGAAGACAGAAAGGTGATTTTAGTTCTGATGTCACTGACTGTCTACTCACAAATAGGTTTATCTTCATATCCTAACTCATCACCGCTTCCAAACTGTGAAGTGTCAACGACTCAGGTCCTGTGGACAGTAAGACCACCGTGCTCATGCCCTCCCCTCTCCTGTTCCTCCACTTGCTGGCTCCAGCTCTGAACCGCATGATGGAGATGCTGTACGAAGCTACTGATGTCAAGTGTTCTTAAAGATTTTTTATTTTTAAGTTAAAAAAAAAAAAGTTCATTTATTTTGAGAGAGACAGCACGTGAGCAGGGGAGGGGCAGAGATAGAGGGAGAGAGAGAGAATCCCAAGCAGGGTCTGCACTGTTAGCGCAGAGCCCAACGTGGGGCTCGAACTCACAAACCATGAGATCACGACCTGAGCCACAATCAAGAGCTGGACGCTTAACTGACTGAGCCATCCAGGAGCCCCAAAGATTCTTTTTATTTTTAAGTCAGCTCTATACCCAACACGGGACTCACAACCCCGAGATCAAGAGTCGCATGCTCTAGACTGAGCCAGCCAGGCGCCCCTAATGATGTTGATTTTTTGAAAACAGCTTGACTGAAGTGCAATTTACATACCAGAAGTTCTCACTTTTCTGCACTTTCGAAATAATTTCAAAGCAGACATTTAAAGAAAAGAATAACATAGGTTATTGGAAGGTGCAAGCCTGCTCGATGTCTCACAGCATGAGCTCATCTGATTGATACCCTTCTGTACTGCACACACACACGCGCGCACACGCACACACACACACACACACACACACACACACACACCATTGTGTGTCTTAGACCACTGATGCTGCTTTAACTTACAATGAATAAGGGAAACATACTAACTGTCCCTTAAGCAATTTTAATCACTACTATTACGGTGAATTATGTGAGGCAATCATTAATTGTCAGAAATGATAAGTAACAGTGGACAACCAGGGAGAAATATACCACTGACCCATGAACGATACCGGTCTGAACTGCACGAATCCACTTCTATGCAGATTGTTTTCAATAAATACAGGCCAGTACTACAAAGGTATCTTATCTTCTCTTACGATTTTAAATTTTCTTTTCTCTGGCGTACTATGTAGTAAGTGTACGATGTATAATATATATGAGACACGTGTTAATTGGCCATTTGTTATTGAAGGCTTCTCGTCAACAGCAGCCTATTTAGTAGTTAAGTTTTTGAAGAGTCAGAAATTATACGTGGGTTTTCTACTGCATGGGGGGCGTCAGTGCCCCCCAACCCCGTGTTATTCAAAGGTCAAGTGCACTGTCACTCACACCTTATTCTTCCCAAATACACTACGTCAACATTTTTAGCTCGTGTTTCCTTCAGTAGGAAAACCAGCTTCCGATGCATCACAGATGCAGGACGCTGGTCATTCATATTCCAGTGAGCCCACCAGCCTGCAGGGCCTGTCCGCGGGCCATCACGATCACACCCACCACACCAACAGGTCAACCCTGGGCCCGGCACCTTCATATACAGTAACGGCCAATCCTTAGTTGATCTGGCTGAAACACCTACTAACGTAACAACACCCCGGAATCTGGGGTCATAAAAGCACTACGCTGCCTGGAAAACAAAGGACAGATGGGGCCTGCGGGCCGTCCTCGTTGGTTACAAGTTGGAGCTCAAAGCACACGGCACGGGAGCCCTTACCTTAAACCCCAAGAGAGGGGGTCGGGAGCAGCTGGTTACAAACTTGAGCAGTTTGCGCTTCTCTTCATCCGTGAATCCTTCCACAACCCTCCAAAAGACTTTGATCACAGGATGGTCAGCAGAATAGCCTCCTAGGACAACGGGAATAAACGTTTTACTAAAAACAAGGTGATTGCAAAAGGAGGATTCTCCCAGAAACAGCGGAGCAAGACTGCTAAGAGTGATCCACCTTCGTCCGCCCGCTACAGTGATGGGCGCTGGCTTGTGGCTGGAAGCCAGCTCTAGAGACACCCTTCTTTTCCTCCACGTATGTTCCATGCCTGACATGGGGCCTGAACTCACAACCCTGACTCACGCCTGAGCCAGCCAGGAGCAGGCGCCCCTGGAGACCCCGTTCATTCTGCTCCTGGGAGATGATGGACGAGTACATGAGGGGACAGAAACCTCCGGAAGGCCCAAATACCAAAGGCCAGAATGGGAAACACACCCCCCCCCCCCCGGGATGGGCCCTGGCTGCAAAGGCCTGGGTTCTGACTCCTCTGCGGGTTGAAAACCCACCTCCCCTGAGCAGCAGACCCTAACTAACAAAGGATTTACACAAGAGTCACAGACCTGAAAACAGCACACTCTGGGGTTTTTATTTCTAATAGAGATGGTTACTTGGCCGACATGATCTTAAGGGTCTAAATTCATTTTATCACCCGCCCTTGTGACAAGAAGGCACAGACCATGGCTACCAACCCACCCCAGCCCACGATTAGACCACTATTCTTAAGTGTACTATCTGCTACTTACAGCTTTTAATCTAGCTAAGTGCTTCCTAAAACTGAAATAATTGCTATATATTGTTCCCTCATTGTTAATATACTACAGAAATAACATCGATAAAATATCTTAAGTGCATTAATTGGCACCAAAATGAATATGATAATATTTTAAAACCTATTTACTGGAATAGCTAAGATCATTAAAGGTACAAGCTTCCAGTGCAGACAGGGTAATGCAAAACAACCCAAGACAATTTCTTGGCAAAGAAGAGGTTGCATTGATTTCATTTTTTTAAACTTATGACTTGATAGTGTGGACAAAGTGACCTTAGGTATTATGTGCCTTTACATAAACATCAGAGTTCAAATTTCCAGCAACAGAAATTAATTGTAAAGAGATACATCCATATGTTTATATACATATGAACATGTACATATTTACATAAATATATACATATTCATCTATGTAAACGTGTCCACAAATTTAGTTTTACAACCATGTCCACAATCTACTTCTGGAACATTCCCATTTCCTCAAAGGAATCCCATGCCCCACTACAGACAGCCACCGTCCGCCCTGTCTCTGTAGGTGTGCTCTTAGCGATGGCTCATCTACACGGGAGCACCAGCCATGCTCCGTTTCCATTATCCCGTCAGGCCTACCTCGGAGGAAAGCTTAGGAAATGGCACCTGGAGGACAGAGAGGCCTGGGTAGACTGTGGCAAAATACCTGACATAAATTTCACCATTTAAACAAACGTTTTTTAAGTGTACAACTCAGTGACATTAATTACATACATAACGTTGTGCAAGCACCTAAGTCCAACCAAAATGTCATCACTCCAAACAGAAACTCTACTGGGCAGCAAGTCCCCATTCCCCTCCCCCAACCCCAGTGACCTCCAACCTACTTTCAGAGTCCAGGAATTTGCCTATTCTAGGTATTTCATTGAAGCTGAATCATACAACAGATGCCCCTTTTGTGTCTGGCTTATTTCACTTAGCATCGTGTTTTCAAGACTCATCCTTACTATAACTTTTCAAACTTCGCTCCTTTTTAAGACTTCCTAATACCCCGCTGTATGGATGTGTTTACCGATTCATCTGTAGATGGGCATTTGGTTGTTTCGCCTTTTGGCTACCGTGAATAATGCTGTATGAACATGTATGTGCAAACAGGCTTCAGTCCCTGCTTGCAGTTCCTCTGGGTCTGTACTTAAGAGTAGAATTGCTGGGTCATATGGTAATTCTAGGTTTAGCTATCTGGGGTGCCACCAAACCATTCTCCACAGTGGCTTTTTTTACATTCCCGCCAGCAACGAACAAGGGTTCCAATTTCTCCATATCCTTGCCAACACTTGTTTTCTGTACGCGTGCACGTGTGTTTGTATGTGCTTAATAATAGTCCTCTTGATGGATGTGAAGGGTATTTCAATATTGTTCTGATTTGCATTTCCCTAGTGATTAGTGATATTAAACACCTTTTTGAGATTACTGGTTGTTTGCGTATCTTCTTTGGAGAAATGTCGATTCAAGTCCTTTGCCCATTTTTGAATTGCTTTGTCTTTTTGTTGCTGAGTAGAGGAGTTCTTTATATATTCTGGACACACATATATATTTCTTCTGCATATTTTCTCTCCTTCTGTAAGGTTGGTCTTTTAATTTTCTTGATAATGTCTTTTGATGTACAAAGTTTGTGATTTTGATAAAGTCCAATATATATATATATATATATATATATATACATATATATAATATATATATTATATATATATCACATATATATATAATATATATAGTTGTTGTTGCTCATGCTTTTGGTATCATATCTAAGAATCCAATGCCAAATCTAAGGTCGTGAAGACTTACCGGTGTTCTCCTAGGACCTTTATGGTTTTAGCTCCTACATCAAGGTTGTTGATCATTTTGGGTTCGTTTTTATGTACAGTATGAGGTAGGAGTATAGCCTCATTCTTTTGTAAAATTCCAGGTGTTCTGCATTTAACTTTTTAAATCACTGTAAACTTTTTCAGAGAGGCTCTACTATTTTACATTTCTATCAGTGAGGAGGGTTCCAATTTCTCCATGTACTCCCTAACACTTGGTACTGTCTCCCTAACACTTGGTACTGTCTCTTTTTGATGATAGTCTTTCTAGTGGGTGTGTAGTAATATCTCAAGGATTTGATTTCTATTTCCCTAATGATTACTAGTGTTAAACATCTGTTCATGTGCTTATTTGCTTACGGGCCATTTATATGTATCTTCAGATATATATAAACCCCAAAACCTGGGGGTTTTTTTGGCCATGTTTTTAAATTCGATTGTTTGTCTTACTGAGCTGTAAGTGTTCTTTATATATCTACAGTAGACACAGTCCACTGTTACATGTATTATTTGAAAATATTTTCTCCCAATCTGTGGCTTATCTTTCATTTTCTTAATAGTAATTTTTGAAGCACAAAAGCTTTAATGTTGAGGAAGTCCAATTTCCTATCAATTTCTTTTTCCTGGATCATGCTCTTGGTGTACAATCAAAAACTCTGTCTAATCCAAAAGTCATGCAGATTTTCTGCTTTATGTTCTTTTTGAAGTTTTATAGTTTTGGTTTTTACCTATTGGCCTCTGATCCTGTTGAGCTAATTTTTACATACGGTGGTGTGAGGTAAAGGTCTAAGCTCATTTTTTCCCACGTGGATGTCGTCCCAGGGCTATTGTATCATCAAGTGAATTGTCAACTGACCATAAATATGAGGATTTGTTTCTGAACTCCTGATTATGTTCCATTGATCAACAGGCCTATCCTTGTGCCAATACTACAATGCTTTGATTACTGTGGCTTTAGAGTAAGTTTTAAATCAGAGTATAAGTCCTATAACTTTGTTCTCGTACAAAATTATTTTGGCTATGTTAGGACCTTTACATTTCCAAATGAATTTAAAATCAGCCTGTCGATTTCCATAAAAAAAGACTGCCGGGATTTTGGTAGGGGTTGCGCTGAATTTGTGGATTAATTTGAAGAGAACTACATCCTGACATACAGAGTCCTCTGACCATGAAAATGGACCATCTCCCCCACCCCATTTGGTCTTCGATTTCTCTCAGCAGTGTTTTTACAGTTTTCGGCATACAAGTCTTGCACGTACACTTGCTTTGCTAATTTTGTACTGTATTCTTTGTGATGTCACTAGGAATGGAACTGTTTCATTCCATTCTGGGTCTGCACAGAAACACAAAATTGGTTTGTGTGTACTGATCTGTGCTGCCACCTGCTGAAACTGTTTCTTAGTTTCTTACTTCTTGGGCTTTTTTCGTCATGCTGTTTGTGAAAAAAGTCTTACTTCTTTCACTGCTCCTTTCCGAGCTGAAACTTCCCTCCCTCCCTCCGCCTTGCTGCACGAGCTAGGAAGCCCAGTCATGTGCCTCGGCCACGGGCAGAAAGCATGTAGACCCTCGCCACCGTGTGCAGGCGCCGTGCGCGTCCTGAATTGGGCTGGGAAAGCTCCCCCCCGTTCCTAGTTTCCTACGAGTTTTTAGTCCTCATTGGGCAGGAGATGCTTAGATGCTGAAGAGAATAACTTGCTTTTCTCTCCTTCCTTCTGCACCTGCTGACACGGCCGGGCCGGTTCTGTTCCCGTGCCAGCAATACCACATGTCCCATTAATACACTGTCACATGTTAAATTAACCTCGCATTCATGGGATAGAAACTACTCAGCGGCCGGATTCAGCTTGCTAATATTTGGAGGATTTTGCATCTATGTCCCTGAGGGATATTAATCTATAATTTCCTTTCCTTGGGTTATTTTTGTTTGCTTTTGACATCACGCTAATACTGATCTTTGAGGAGAGAAAGCCTCTCCTTACTCAGCTGTAGCTGGAACTCACGTACAGGATGTTTTTAAGGCTTAAATACTGTTCTGAAAGAAATATTCATTTCATAATATTTAGAAAAAAGAGAAGTACAATGAAAAAAATTGCCTGTAATTTCATTAATTGTAAATGACTGTTATTTTGTGAAAATGAAATGACTTTTATTTATTCTTATTACAAATTTTTTCAATGTTAATTTATTATTTTTGAGAGAGACAAGGTGCAAGCAGGGGAGGGGCACAGAGAGAGGGAGACACAGAATCTAAAACAGGCTCCAGGCTCTGAGCTGTCAGCACAGAGCCTGACACGGGGCTTGAACCCATGAACCGTAAGATCATGACCTGAACCGAAGTCGGATGCTCAACTGACTGAGCCACCCAGGCACCCCTTATTTTTCATTTTGTTAAATAAGCTCCAAGCCCAACGTGGGGCTTGAACTCACGACCCTGAGATCAGGAGTGGCAAGCTCCACTCACTGAGCCAGCCAGGCACCCTGAAACTGAAATGACTTTAAAATTTTCTTGGCTGTAGAAAGTAAATGATGTAGGACATAACAGATAATAAAGAAAGGGAAATAAAATTTTAAAACAAGCAGAAATGACTAATCATCTCACAACCACTGCGTGTTTTTGCTCACATCTTACTCAATTTCATCTTTAAAGATGTGACGTCACATGGAGTGCACTGTTTCATCACCGGGTTTATTTAAGGCTATGTTTTAAATTTCCTAAGATACATAAAATATTTTTTAATATTATAGATACATATTAAGTAATCTCTACACCCACGTTGGGTGTGAAGCCTACTTAAAACTCAACAAACAAATCAATAAAATAAATTCCATTCACGTAATAAACATAAGAATCAATGGCTCACAACTGTAGGTTTTTTACAATATGTATTTAAGATTTGGAGAGTTTTCCATAGGTGAGAAAAAAGACTGGAAGGGTAGAATTATCCTCAACCAAACTAAAAAATGTGTGCCACTTCCTAACTTGTCACATTTCCCCTGTGTACCCTATGCGTTCGAATTCCATCCCCCCAAATCTTTATACCCTTCAATACACAATGTAACTTCTGGGTTTCTCTCATTAAAAACACAGAAATATGCACAAAGTTGTTTATTACAGTGGGAGGTTAAATAAATCACATATATCCAAAAATGAACTACTGGGACCTCATCAAAATAAAAGCTTCTGCACGGTGAAGGAAACAATCAGCAAAACTAAAAGGCAACCGACAGAATGGGAGAAGATATTTGTAAATGACATATCAGATAAAGGGTTAGTATCCAAAATCTACAAAGAACTTATCAAACTCAACACCCAAAAAACAAATAATCCAGTGAAGAAATGAGCAGAAGACATGAACAGACACTTCTCCAAAGAAGACATCCGGATGGCCAACCGACACATGAGAAAATGCTCAACATCCTCATCATCAGGGAAATACAAATCAAAACCACAATGAGATACCACCTTACACCTGTCAGAATGGCTAACATTAACAACTGAGGGAACAATAGATGTTGGCGAGGATGCAGAGAAAGAGGATCTCTTTTGCATTGTTGGTGGGAATGCAAGCTCATGCAGCCACTCTGGAAAACAGTATGGAGGTTTCTCAAAAAACTAAAAATAGAACTACCCTACGACCCAGCAATTGTACTACTAGGCATTTATCCATGGATACAGGTGTGGTGTTTTGAAGGGACACATGCACCCCCATGTTTATAGCAGCACTATTGACAAGAGCCAAAGTATGGAAAGAGCCCAAATGTCCACCGATGGATGAATGGATAAAGAAGATGTGGTACGTACATACAATGGAGTATTACTTGGCAATCAAAAAGAATGAAATCTTGCCATTTGCAACTACGTGGATGGAACTGGAGGGTACTATACTGAGCGAAATTAGTCAGAGAAAGACAAAAATCATATGACTTCACTCATATGAGAACTCTAAAGGACAAAACAGATGAACATAAGGGAAGGGAAACAAAGATAATATAAAAACAGGGAGGGGGCAAAACATAAGAGATTCTTCAATATGGAGAACAAACAGAGGGTTACTGGAGGGGGGATGGGCTAAATGGGGAAGGGGCATTAAGGAATCTAGTCCTGAAAGCATTGTTGCACTATATGCTAATTTGGATATAAATTTAAAAAAAAATTAAAAGAAAAAAAATCACTACATATCTATCTAATATCAAAAATTAATTGCAAGAAGAATAACAGCTTGGAAATATCTTTTTTATTTCTGGTGCTAAACAAACAGAATGTATACTATAAATGACGTATCACTATAAACTAGAATTATACGCTACGATTAAGAAAAACTCGCCAAAATAACAATGATTGTTTTAAGGATGCTTTTTTTCTCTTGACTGTTCTTAAATACACATGAGGGTAATTTTAAAAAACTTACAAATACCCAAAGGACACACCAATTCGATCTTTGAACAATCTCATTATGGTTTTGTTATTTCTCTGACAACTAATGTTTCTGCGCATCTTTCTATGTGCTCATTGGCCATTTGTATATGTTCCTTTTGGTTCTTCATTTTCTTGAAGAGCAGAAACTTTTAATTTAATAAAAAAGTAAATAGGGGCACCTGGGAGGCTCAGGTTAAGTGTCCCACTTTGGCTCTGGTCATCATCTCGTGGTCTGTGGGTTCAAGCCCCACATCGGGCTCTGTGCTGATAGCTCAGGGCCCGGAGCCTGCTTCGGATACCGTGTCCCCCTCTCTCTCTCTGCCCTCCCTGCTCATGCTCTGTCTCTCTCTCTCCCCCGCTCATGCTCTCTCTCTCTCTCAAAAATAAACAAATTAAAAAAAAAAAATTAGTTTAGAAACATCATCTGTAACATTTTCAGGAACAAATAACTAGTACTGACAACATACCTGAATAGTTTGTAAAGGATTTTAGGTCCTCAAGACTTATGGGAACCTGTGCACCAGAAATTAATACCTGCCAAAGAAAGAGCAAAAAGGCCAGTTTGTAAAATTGGAGACGGGTCTCAAGAAGGCTTTCTCGCGTCACGAGACAAGTGTGGCTCCAGGCGGCAGCCAGAGGTACCTGAATCTCCTGCTGGTCAAACATGCGCAGCCACTCCAGGTTCAGCACGTTGGCCAGGCCCTGCCGGAAGGCCAGGCAGTGCTGGCGGATCTGGCGGTTCAGTCTGTAGTCCGCTACGAGGTGGATATACGCGATCCTGTTGGCGCTGGTGACCGGGATGTCTTTTCCACCAAACTTTAGTTCAACTACCTGTGAACGTTAAAATCGGGGTCTGAAAATCCCAAGTACGACTAGAGTGAAACAGTTTCTTCAAAGACACTTGCCGGTGCTGCTGCGTCGCGAGAATAAAAGCTGGGCGCCTGGAGCGCCCCAGTCTGCGTCAGCGCAGACGCCGCTCTCGTGGGACTCTCCGAAGCCCGGCAGCTCCCCGTTTCAGATCAGCAGCCGCCAACGCTTTCTCCAAAGCACTAAGGAATGACGCGACAATGTAATCGTGGCAACTTCGTTCTCAAAAATTAGGAGACACAAAGGGCAAAGGTATGAACCAAAAAATGAACTTAAATCAAAAGCGATTCAATCTGGAGAAAATACAGCTTAAGGAATGAAGGTAGAATAATTGCTCATATTTGTACAAACAGCACGTTCTTCTCTTTGTATTTCCATCATGTTGGTACTATGGAGTACCCTATTTTTTTTAAAAAAGATTTTATTTTTAAATAATCTCTACACCCAACACGGGGCTCGAACCTATAACCCCAAGATCGAGCGTTACACGCTCCACCGACTGAGCCAGCCGGGCACCCCTGAAGTATTTTAAATGTGATTCAGAGGACGGTGGCAACATCAGAGGTAACAGACCAGCACGTTCCCGCGTATCTGAACTGAATTCCCAAGAACGAGTGGTTACCGTCACGCGAGCACATCACAAAACCTGCAGGTCCGGCACACGGTCACTCGCGGACGCGCCAGGCAGGGGCAGAGGCCGGGGGCCAGCTCGCCCGCCCACTGTAACGGACACCCGCGAGTCCGCTGGGCCCTCGAACCGCTCTCGCCGTTGGCACAGTGGTGGTATTTTCCATAGCGTCTCACACACCAGAGGGGACGACAGAACACCACAGACGATCACGAACACACAGGCCCGAACGCGCCTTCTAAGCTCCTCGTTTCCTAGCACTTAAACGGGAGAAATGCATTCTCAGGTGCATCCGGATGACGGGGAAACAGCGAATCCACCGTAAATGAACGAAAACATTCCAGAGCCACCACGGAGGCGGCCGCCCTCCGGGGCAGACACGGCACCTCCTCCTCACGTTCCTCCACAGCCTGTGCTTCTCCTGGGGCCCGTCACGTTCCACGCGGATCGAGGACGGTGACACGTCACCCCGGTGTCTCACCACTTGGCACAAAGGCCATTTAAAAATCTGCTGAAGATGATAAACTCGTCCCGTGCCTGACGGCCCCACGACCACCTCATTGGGTTTCCTTTTCCCCTATGGCACGTTCTAGGTGACGCCCCCCTTCTCACTGATTCCCGTTCTCCGCGCTCCGCACGCACGTCTCCTGCACGTCTCCAGCCGGGGACAGGCCACGACGCCTCCCGTGCTCGCCGTCCGCTGGCAGGCCATCTGTGACCCGGGCCCCAGGAGCTCGCTGCTCTGTTTTCACTTCAAAATCCCACCCGTTCCTTTAAGAGGAATGACATCAGGTAATAAGCGAGGGTGTACTGGGTGACTCGAAGACAAAGGACCCACGAAACCATCAGATGAAGGACTCCCAAAGCCCCAGCAGCCCTGCCTGATGGGACGGCCATGACCTTTCCAGTGACTCTCTGGGCTACACCCACACAACTTCCCACGTTCCACACCGTGTCCGGCCTGCCCTAGGATCTCAGGTCTGAGGGCATATTTAAAGCTTTCAATCTGGAACCAGAGCAGCTCTTACAGCCAGAGCTATCTCCCCGCTTCGGAATGTCTGCGTTCGTGGCGTGGCTGGGCGCACGGGCTTCCCCCCTCCCCCCAACCTCCCTCCCTCACTCACCGGAGCGGATAGGGCCTCACTCACTCACTCACTCACTCACCAGAACGGCTCATTTTATCCTCAGCGCAGCGGACACACCCTCTGAAAATGAGGACGGGCCTCTAGGACTTGCCCAAGGCCACAGCACAGCTGCAAAGCCAGGGCTTCAACAGGCTCCTGGGACTCAGGTTCATGCTCTCCCAACGTTACAGACGCCCATGCCGGGTCCACGTTAAGCCCCGAGCGCTCGCTCGGGAGAGCTCTGGGTACAGGTTAGCAGGCTGAAGTCTCACGTTCGTTTTCCAGCAGGCTAACAAACAGCCGGACTGATTATACCAAAGGAAACAAATTGGGGAGGAACACTATTATTTGAAAAGGGAAGATTAATTAACATAACCTGCCGATGTAATGAAGTAGCTGCATATTACAAATCTTTAACTCGCAGTATTTTATAAACGGAAACCCGTATGAAGGACCATGCTTTTATATCCATCTCCGTGGGAATCCATAAGATACCCCCAAATTAGCTGCTTTACCAGTGACTTTCTAAATTTTTCTCATTTGACTCTTTAGTATAATTATTCTTATGCACTGTCATCTATAATCTCTTTATCCAGTGGGAATTTCTGTGAGTAATTGGAACATCTTAACTTCACACTTTTGCTTTTAATAGATTCCAATATTATCAGTGGTGCTTTAATGGAACTCTTACAAATGCGACATTTCAGTATTACCCTCTATTTCAGAAGGAAAAATGGGAAATACTCCCATTAGCAAAGGCCGTGGACAGGTCATCATAAAACTGACTGCCCCAGCACTTTTATTTCGTTTTTAAATCATGCCACCAGGTGCAGGGAGACAAGAGTGGCCAGCAGCATTGACATCTGTATGTTCGAGGTTTCCTTACGCCGATAAAAAAAACGCCTCTTTAAAAAAAAATCTGGGGGCGCCTGGGTGGCGCAGTCGGTTAAGCGTCCGACTTCAGCCAGGTCACGATCTCGCGGTCCGTGAGTTCGAGCCCCGCGTCGGGCTCTGGGCTGATGGCTCAGAGCCTGGAGCCTGTTTCCGATTCTGTGTCTCCCTCTCTCTCTGCCCCTCCCCCGTTCATGCTCTGTCTCTCTCTGTCCCCCCAAAAATAAATAAACGTTGAAAAAAAAAATAATAAAAAAAAATAAAAATAAAAAAAAAATTAAAAAAAATCTGAATTTTGCAGGTTGAAACTTCAGGTCTATAAAATGGAAGAGGGGCACCTGGGTGGCTCAGTTAAGTGTCTGACTCTTCACTGTGGCTCAGGTCATGATCTCACAGTTCGTGAGCTCAAGCCCCGTGCCGGGCTCTGCACTGACGGTGCGGAGTCTGCTTGGGATTCTCGCTCTCTCTCTACTCCTCCCCCGCTCATGCTCGCTCACTCACTCTCTCGGAATAAATAAACATTAAAACAAAACAAAAATAAATAAATAAATAAATAAAATAAAATAAAATAAAATAAAATAAAATGGAAGAAGAGATGGAAATAAAGCAACTAAGTAAGATGTAACCAAAAGAAATACGGTTCTGTATTCCTCATTCTTATTTTATCTCACAGTATTGGAGTTACTTTTCATTTTTCTAAGATTGATTTTTAAATACCCAAAGCTACACCCAAAGCGGGGCTCAAACCCACAACCCCGAGATCAAGAGTCGCACTCTCTTCCGACTGAGCCAGCCGGGTGCCCTGATAGTATGTTTCAAAATGCCTGGAGATGACCTAGTAAGAGAGGGAAGCAGGAAGCCTCAGGCAGGATCGTTACCTTTGCTTCCATTTAGGATTTAATCCACAGCTATTTCTTCAATACGTAGCTTGTTAAAGGCTAAGAAATAGACTAAAATTCGAGTACCATGACGATGAACATTTAAAAATGCCCAGAATTTAAACAGCAGGATGTATTCATCCATGTGTGTGTTTTCAATCTTTGCTTTTGAAGACACCTCTGTGGCGTTGGAACCGTGCAATGTCCTGCAGCCCAGGGAGGAAGCCAATAAAGATCTTAAATCTCCTCGTAACTTTCTCAAAGAACCGTCAGGAACTCACACAGCTCTGTGCGTCGCAACAGCACAATGAAACAGTCCTTCACACTCAGCAGGACGGCTGCTGTTTTTTTTTAAAAGAGAGAGTGAGAGAGAGAGAGAGAGACAGAAAGCAAGTGCTGGCAGGCGTGTGGAGGGATCAGAACCTCTGCAGAGCCGGGAGAAATGCACCGTGGTGTACCCGCTGTGGAGGACGTGCGGCAGGCCCTCGGAAAGTCACCATTAGAACCTGCACAGGACCCAGCAATCCCACCTCTAGGTATGCACCTACGGGAAGGGGACGCAGGGCCTTGAACAGATACTTTGACAGCAACGTTCACGGCATCCTTGTTCACGATGGTGGACACAACTCTACTGTCCATCAAGGGATGAGCGAGCGGATAAAGGGGAGGCGTATGTACGATGGAGTATCAGCCTTAAGAAGGAAGAAACCACAGGCGAACCTGGAGGACGTCGCACTCGGTGGCATAAACCTGTCACAGGAGGACAAATACTGTGTGATTCCACCTGTATGAGGTCCTTACAGCCGTCAAACTCACGGAGACCCAAAGGAGAATGACGGGCACCAGGGCACAGGGGCGGGGGACCGGGGCTCCAGTGCAACAACGTCCTGCCCGCCTATCTTCCTCTGACTCAAATAAAATCTACTTTGCTCAAGATACCTACAGAATTACTTTATTTTTCAAAAATTTATTTTAAGAGAGAGTGCACTGGCGAGTGCAAGTGGGGGAGGAGCAGAGATAAGGGGGGGGAGAGAGAGAGAGAGAGAGAGAGAGAGAGAGAGAGAGAGAGAGAGAATATCCCAAGCAGGCTCCATGCTGACAGAGTGGAGCCCGACTCTGGGCTCAAACTCACCAACTGTGACATCATGAACTGAGCCAAGATCAAGAGTCGGATGCTTAACTGACTGAGCCACCCGGGTGCCTCGAGGACGTCATTTTTAAAATGAAGATTACACAGGCGTGCTCTCATTAAAACTTGTTTCATTGCTTAACCCCCAGGTTGTGGTTCCTCTGAATTCTGGAAACACCTAACCCGAAGGCTGCTTCCAGGCCCCGCCCTGACTTACAGAATCAACATCTCAGGTTTCTCTGAGAGGAGGCTCCGTATGTTCTTTGTTCTTTTCTTTCTTTCTTTTTAAAAAGATGTTATTTTCTTAAGCAATCTCTACACCCAACAGGGGTGCTCGAACTTACAACCCCGAGATCGAGAGTCGCACACTCCACGGATGGAGCCAGCCAGGTGCCCCTAAGTGTTTTCTTGTTATTCATTTTTCTATTAGCTCCAAAATGCACCTGGTTAGGCCGCCTTACCCTGATGCACTGAAATACTGCAAACCAGCGATGGATGGACACACTGGTTGTCTTTCTGAGCGTAGGTCTAACCTTTCTAAAGCCCAAGGCCTCAGATTGTCCTCCAAGAGGACAGGAGAAGCTCAGACTGGTGTCTGTCTGCCTCCTCTCGTGCACCCCCAAACTTAGCCCCTTCGACATCTGCCCACCTACCCGGTGAATGCCTTTCCACCCAGCCAGCCTCTCTTCCAGGTAGCTCTCCCTGACCTACTTGGAGCTGAGCTACTAGTACACTGATACCTCACTATCCTGTTCGTATCGGCCTCCCTTGTTAGAATGTGTGTGTTCTCCTAGTTTACAAACTGTCTCCCACGCCTGGCCCGACGGCTGGCTCACAGAGTGTCATTAACGTCTCAGAATGAAAACATACGGACCAGGCACGGTGGCAGGTAGGTAACACGATACGAAAATAACAAAAATTGCAATAGCTCAAATGTGTTCAATGCATGTGTTTATCGAAATAAAATGTGAGCGCTCACACCTGGAGGGTCAGGTTGAGGAGTACCCTGTGTGGGTCAATGTACTCTCAGTGGTGGCTTCACCAAACGCTAAGTATCTATCTAGTACGAAGTTACTTTTGAGCTGGCAAAGCCTCAGTCAGAAACCAAGTAATAACAGAAATTTAGAGAAACGAGTATGAAGCTCAAAGGTAACCACAGTTTTGTAGTTAAAATAACGACTACTAGGTTCGGAAGATGGCACGATCCATGTAGGAACAGCAGAAAAGCAGTCTTTCCCCACAGAAGAGATGTATTTGTCTGAAAACCAAAATTAAGTTAGACAAGCAAAGCTGGGTAGTTAAAATCCAGTAAGACCAGAGAGCAGCATCAAAGGTTCTTAAATGTTGGATCTGTCTGTGTACATTAACAAAGGCTTTGTGGATTACGGGGAGCACGTGAACACAGGCCGAGGCAGACAGAACAGTAGACGCGCGTCCACGGCACAGCGCCCGCTTCAGCAGGTGTCGCCTCCCAGCCGATCTGGGTCATCTCCGCGTCCACCCGCTGCCCCTGCTCCCCTCATCCTGGAAGCAAATTCCGGATGTTACCGAGTCTTCCGCCGCCTGGTGTGGTGTCCACGCGTGTGCACAGCGGTATTATCACCACAGCTGAGAAGTGGAAATAACCCAGACATCCCTCAGCCGAGAAAGAAAACGCGGCACATCGGTACAACGGGACGACGTTCGGCCAGAAACAAAAAAAAGAGCACCGGCTCCTGCAACAGGTGAACGAAGCCGGTCACACAAGGCCACAGGCCGTGAGATCCGGGTTATGTGCCACATCCAGAGACAGAACGTAGATGGCGCTCACCCACGCTGGGCAGGAGCGACCCGCTAACGGGCACAGTCTCTGTGGAGGGACGCGACCATCCCGAACTTAGCTGCTGGTGACGGTGGAGCACTCTGGGGGTACACTGACCCGCGCCATGCTCTAAAGCGTGCATTTTTATGGTATGTACGTTATATCCCGACAATACTGTCATTTAAAAAATTAGTTTGAATCATCTCTAACATGCACTTTTTTTTTTTTTTTAAAGATGAACACACCAAGGCCAACCAGACTGATAACAAAGGCCAGCGATCCGTGTCCGAGCCACCGAGGCCCCCACGGTGATCAGGTAGGGAACAGAGGCGCACGGAGGCCCCTCGGGGCTCCTGTCGGGAAGGCGCTAACCTGCCACTCCCAGGGACCGAGAGCCAGCCAAGAGGCAGGGGTTAACCCCCGGCCCAGGAAGAGAGTCCCCGAGGACAGCCGTCACAAGGGAGTGCGGCGAGGGCCCGGGTGTCTCCAGCCCCCACCAACTCCCCACTTCTCACCCGCAGCCACGGCAGTTCTTCCAAGGGAGACGTGGAGCCTCCCCCCGCAAAGAGAAACCCTCCTCGTCGCCACGTGGACAGCAGCCGGCCAAGGGCCTCCTCACCTGCGCCTCTCCCAGGTCGTTGTTCACCACCGTGAAGTTCAGCCCCAGCTCCTCCACGTCGCCTTCGTAGCTCTTGAGAAACAGCAGGTTCTTGTACACTTCAGGGTCTAACGAAGCCAGATGGTGGATGTCCACGTCCGCACTGGTCCCCAGCAGTTTGGACAGGAAGAAGCCGGCGAAGGGCAATTCCACCAGCATGTTCTCATAGAGGGCCTTCGGATGAGAGCAAGGAACAACGGTCAGTATGCCACAGGAATCCTTTCTCATACATCCTGCAAATAAAAAAAAGGCCAACTTGAGCCTGAAGAGAATCCCAAGACAGCAGCTACCTTCTCTCCGCAGCAGCGACGGCGGCGGAAGCTGGCGCTTGGCGAGCACTTACCGGCGCGGGGCCGGTTTGACCATTCGCCGCGTGCACTCCGCGTGTCACGACTCTCAAACACCTGAGGGCCGAACCACAGCACGTTCACACCAAGGGGGACGTTCGAGAGCCACACGTGTTGTGCTGCAACGGCGGTCAGCACGCGTTTCCCGCCAAGGGCTCTGCCGGCGGAGGGGTCTCCTGGCTGCGCAGGCCGGAGTCTGACGCGCGCTCTTGAAAGGCCTCCTGTCTTTCCTGGTACTGCTGGCCACAGCCGGTGGCCCGGGGCTTTGGGCTGTGTCACTCCCAGCCCTGCCTCTTCGAGAGGCTGTCGTCCCTGGGTGTGCCTGCACCTCCCTCCCCGGTCTCTATCGTGAAGACACCTGTCACCGGGTTTGGGATCCTCTCTCACCCAGTGTGACCCCTCCTAGCTTGACCGCATAGGCAAATAAGGTCGGGTTCCCAGGCGCCAGGGATCAGGATGGAGCCTCTACCTTTTCTGGGGCCGCGGTTCAACGCACGACCGCAGGCCGGACCGGCTCGGTGGCCGTGCCTCCGCTCTGCCTCTAGCAAAAGGAGCATAGACAATGCGTGGACGAGCGAGGGCAGCTGTGTGCCAGGGCCGCACTCAAGTAATTCCCAACGCCAAGAAATGCTATCCTTCAGACTTTTAGCGACCAAAAGGAAAAAGCCTTCCGAGCACCCTGGCCACGCGACAGGCAGCAGGCGGGGCCCGGCCCCCAGGCTGCGGTCTGCCCCGCGCTGTTCTTACAGGGGGAGACTGAGCGTGGGAGACGCGTGTGCAGACCCTGGGAGTCAGCGGCTGGCAGAGGTGGTGTCCAAAGCAGGTGCCCTGGCGCCCACACCGGAACTCCTCTGCTGCGTTTCTGTCTGCCCCGTGTCTGCGGACGGCGACGGATAACCAGACCGCACACTCGCGCACGTTAAAGGGTAATTTACGTACCGTGAAATAAAACGTGCGTGCGGCCTGATGAATTATTACATTTGATCACACCCGTGCAGCGGCCACAGAAGGCATCCAGACACAGAACACTTCCCCCTCCCCGAGGTCCCGTGAGAGCTCCCTCCCGTTTCCCCATTCTGTGGTCATCACCGCGGCTGAGTCCCGCCGGGCCCGGGACTTCGTCGACGGGATTATACGGCACGCGCCCTCTTCCACACACCTTCTCACAACATCCTGTTTCTGAGACTCGGCTATGGTACTGTTCTTTCACCGAAGGCTGTGTGGCACCGTCGCGTGATGGGCACATGGTGGGCACGTGGGCGGTGTCCCATTTGGGGCTGCTGGACAGTCGGTCTGAGCCCTTCGGTGGATCTGTGCTGGCTTCTCCCAGTACAGACCTAAGACCTGTTAACAGGGGAAGCGCCGGGCCCCAAGGTGCGTTTGGCTCCATTAGGCAATGACATGCGGTTTTCCAAAGTGCAACCATTTTCCCACCATGACCAGCAAGCAGGAAGATTCCAGCTGGTCCAGGACCTCACCAACGATTGGTACAGTCAGTCTTTCTACGTTTCGCTATTCTGGTTGGAGCAACGGGGTACCTCGCTGTGGTTTTAATCTGTAACTCCCTCATGACCAGTGGTGACGGCATCACTGTGTTAACCCCCAGATTCTCTACCAAGAGACGGTGCGGGTTTTCCAACACGATGTCAGGGTTCATCTTACATGATAAATATCACTACAGCTCAAGGCTGTAAAGTTCAACAAGGAGTGAGAAACAGGCTGTAGACTTCTCAGGAACATTCTTACTATTTTATTCTAAGAGATGAAGGACTTGGAAGCCGCCACAGGTCTCGTCACAAATGTTCTACTGAGACTAAGCGAGCACATACTGACGCTGGCCTCGCTTTGTGCGGCCCGTCAGGAAGATCTCCTCAGTGGAAGGAAGGGAGGCTTACAGAAGTCAAGGGGAGTCTGGATCTCCACGACAAAGGCCCTTCGTGCTAGAATACTCGTGGTCTGCGGAGACCTGACACGGGACGAGGGGAGTCCCCACCCCCACTTGGAACGTGGGGAGCTGGGCGCACATCGTCACAAACCCTGGGACCCTTGCCTGAGACCCTGAGACGGAGTGAGGCCGGGAGGCCAGGCGCCAGGAGCACAGACAGAGCGGGAAGGAGGAGGGAGCCCCACCTTGGAAAGTGCTGCCGTGAGCTGCGGAGCGTGAGCTGTGCCGGGATGTATTCACCGCTTTTCCTGTAAGGGAGATTCCAGTGCCACCACGCCACTCAGGGAACACCGACATAAAAACAGTTTAATCCCGGGGGAAATCTCTCAGCCACGAGGCCAGCTTTGGAAGCCCCTCTGCCGGGAGGCCGTGCACCTGACCACATCCACATCCACTAGGTGTGGGACGCGAGGCTTTGCCGAGACACGCCTGTGTGAGTTTGCACCACCAGAAGACCACCAGCGTCCAGAGAGCAGGGGCTCTGCCCCTCCAACCTTCCAGCCCCGACGCCGTCCGTCAGCTCGGCTTACGGGAGCCCTTCCCTCGTTACAGCTTCCGGCACCCTTACGGTATCCTCTCGGCCGTTCCACATCAAGTGCCCGCCACTTCTGCACTGGTAACGACAAACAGTGGTCGTCTGTGAAAAACCACTGGTCCCTGAACACACTGAAAACTGAACACTTGTACGAGTGCCCCCTTCCCTCCTCCGCCGGAGAATGCTCAGGTTCACCTTGAGGTGGACACCGGAAAGTCCCCCCACTCACACGACTGGAAGGAAGTAGAAGACAGCCATGAAACACCCGGAGAGCACTGGCTTGTTTCAGAAAGCCACCGGCCGACAATACGAGTGACACTCCCCCCAAGTCAGGTCACACCTTCTGTTAACTACGTATTTCGTAATATTCCCCCTCCAGCTAAGACTCCAGATGTTCTCTGCCAGGGAAACTGAAGGGTTATGTCTCTGTGCTTTTACTTCTGATTTGAAGACTGATGATTAGCCGATTAATTCTAAAAAAAAAAAGAAAGAAAGAAAGAAAAAGGCAAAAAAGGACTTCGGAACGAGAGAATGAGCAGTACGATGGTGACCGGGCTTAACCCATCTACTGGTATCGCAAAGAAAGAGCTGTTGGAAAATCCACAGTTTGCTCAAAGTTAAGAATGGCTAACACTATTACCCCGGAGCACTTAAAACTCCCATTACTTCTAAATGAACGATGGCTTCAAAGCCAAGAACATTCTGCACAAGACGACATGATTGATTCCAGGTGTCGAAGAAAAGCCTCATTTGTACAGTGGACTTTAAAGTAAGCTGGAAGTGTAAATCATTTCATGTTCAATATATAAGGTCATTGTTTGCCATTTCTGCATTAGTAACAATAAACCAGTGAAATTCGTTAAATATATCAGAGCTACCTGAATTTTAAACAGAAATCCCACTGTGACTCATAAAATGTAAATGCCTAGGTATAATTTTTTACGTAAGGCAGGTTTAAACCGTTAGGGCATTTAATATACAAGCACTAATAAATGATAGCACTAAAAACTATGATTGCATCAGCTAAATGGATTATAAATTAAATTTCCATAATGTATGCAACTGAGATACAAATGTAAGCATAAATCAAGGTATTTTCTAAACACAGGTTAATTATACAATTTCAAGACTGCCTATTTTTTATGCAAAATAATCCACTTAGCGTTTTCCACATTGGCCTTAATTCTCAGCCAGTTGCACACTTGTTCCAGAAGCACATCAATAACTACTTGTCACGAAAAAAACTGCAATAGGTATATGGAAAAAACCTGTAGCGTATTTTTCAACTGTCTGTCTTTTATGAGTGTTTATAGCTAGAGATTGTGCCAAAATGATTTGAAATAAAAAGGATTAATTATAGTAGAAGCCTTTTAATATAAGTGAGTGCAGTCGCAATGCAATTAATGCAAATCGTGGCGCTATCGGGAGGATAAATGCGAACCGCGTCACAGGCCATTTCTGTTTGTTGCCAAATAACTTCAGTAATTTACTACATTAAGAATCAATAAAAAAAATAATGCTTTTCAAATGCATCTCTATCAATCTTCAGGCAGTTCTAAAGTGAACATTTATAACTTAATCTAAAAACTATATCAGAGTTGTCTTGTATTAAAACCACCCTAACTGAGCAAGAAGATAATAATTTTAATTATTTCGGATCATGCTAACCTTGGAGTTTAAAAAAATAAGGAAGAAACGTAAAATAAGGATGTAAGCTGACAGTAATACGTTATGTATTAAAAAAATTTTTTTTAAGAATCTTTATCCATTTTTGAGAGAGAGAGAGAGACAGAGCATGAGCAGGGCAGGAACAGATAGAGAGGGAGACACAGAATCCGAAGCAGGCTCCAGGCTCCGAGTTGACCTTCAGCACAGAGTCCCACACGGGGCTGGAACCCGTGACCCTTGAGATCATGACCTGAGCCGAAGTCGGCCGCTCAACCGACTGAGCCACCCAGGCGCCCCAGTAATACGCCATCTAATAGTTGTGCTTCAAAATTACTAACCGGGAGTGGAAAACATGGTCCTCGCTGGGACTACCGTGGGTTTTAGGCCCATAAGCTCCCGCAGGGCAGGAAACACACTCCATCCTTAACAGGACCTGAGTCTACATGCAACATCCGGCATCCGGGCGCTCAGGAGACATTTATTAAATGCCAACTTATCATGTGCTAGGGACTACTTTGTACACTGCAATTCTACAACCATAAATTTGTTTGCAAAAACCCATTTCTGCTCTTTGGAGACATCCCAGGTTATGCAAAACCACGTGTGCGTCCACGTGTGTGAAGAGTCACTCCAAGCCCCTGGGCGTCCACAACCCTGTCCCAGGCGTCTTTCCGTGGCGCTCACTGCTTTCGTCAGCACAGCGGCAACGACACCGGGTGTAAAGGTTTGCGCCCCGGGTTCCCAGGTACCTCCCGTGCACCGTCACCACCCAAGATGGTGAGGCAGCCCTCCACCCCCACACTCCCTCCTGCTCTCGCGCACCTCCAGTGTTTCTTTACACGTTGACTCCGTCCGTTCAGGACTCGGCGAACGCCCACCAAGCACGACTGGGCAGGTGCAGTGGTTCAAGGGATCCCTGAAACCCGCAGGCTCCATGCGACGGTGCTGGCACCGCCTTCTCTTCCTATGGGGACTCCAGGTGCCAGAGAGCAGGGCGCTCCTCTCTAGGCCCCATTCCCACGCCTCCGGCCACGGCCACGGCCACTGCCAACACTGGAAGCCAAGGCTTTCGAGAGGACGGGTCCTTACTTACAACGGACGTTACATGGCAACGGACGGTCTGGACTTGATGCTTGGACAGCTTTATTGAAAAAAACAGTTCAACTTTGGAAAACCTGTAGGGGATGTCGGGTGGGTGGGAGATGAAAGTTCACCTCTCCTAACCTATTCTCCTCATCGGACATCCAGAAATCAACCTGTGACGTGGAGTAATTCTGAGTGGTGGGCGCCTCCCCTCTCTTGGCCTCCCCTCCCCTCCTCTCCCAGGTTCCCGCTCTTCCCAGAGGGCCGGTCTCTGCCCACAGAAATACTTCTGGAAGATAAACACCCAAAAGGGTCTGCCCAAGTAACAAACCCACAGTCCCATTTACAGCCACAAGGAGTAAACATCTGGGAGTTTTAGAACTGTTGTTACGTTCCTGCTTCTGAGAGATTTAGCAAGAGTTTAGAAAAACAGGGAGGTCCAGCTGAGGTACCCCACACAGCAGAAACTATTTTCACTAATGAAAAGGAAACATTTTTCAGGTTTAAAAGTTCTCAAGGCGCCTGGCTGGCTCAGTCTGTAGAGGATGTGTGTGAATCTTGATCTCCGGGTTGTGAGTTCGAGCGCCATGTTGGTCGTAGAGACTACTTAAAAATAAAAATCTTAAAAAAAATTCTTTTACC
The DNA here is from genome assembly GCF_016509475.1 of Prionailurus bengalensis. Classification (NCBI taxonomy): domain Eukaryota; kingdom Metazoa; phylum Chordata; class Mammalia; order Carnivora; family Felidae; genus Prionailurus; species Prionailurus bengalensis. The sequence continues at coordinate 167,368,157 of NC_057348.1, read as the reverse complement.
ACACAGGATAATAAAATATTAGACTGAGATCTGTCATACCACCTCCCTTGAAATTTGAGCATATGGGTGTCCCTCAAGGGCATTATGTCCAGGCAGGGAGTACTTTCCCTAGCAAGACTAGGACCCCTGACCTCCAGACTCCCTCCAGCTTCCAGCGGTCACACCCACCGACTCCGCCCCATGTCAGTTTCCTTCCGCTAACTCCCCTGACACTTTCTGGCTCTTGCAAAGTCACCACATTACACTGCTGTTTCTTGAGCTTCACTGAGACACAGGTCACGTCCCTTACAAGTCGCCCATTTACAGAGAACAAGCCAGCGGTCGTACGGGGAGAGTGGTGTGGCCATCACCACAGCTGGGTTTTGGACATTTTCATCACCCTGTACTCCTTAGCGGTCCTCATTTCTCCCACGCTCCCATCCTGGGACGATCTTTCATCTACTTTGTGTCTTCACAGATTTCCCTTTTGGGACATTTCAGCCATCTTCTGTGATTGGCTTTGCTCACGTAGCGTGTTTCGTTCAGCGTGCAGAGGCAGGGGGAAGATTCCGTCGCAGGGCTGGAACAGTTCTGTTAGTCTTGGTCAGCTGACGGCCGTTTGGGTCACGAATCCCCTCGGGCTGTTTCCGGTAATGCTGCGCGCACTTCTGGACAAGTTCTGCGTGGACACGTGCTGGCTGGGCCATGGAGCGGCCCTGCTGGACTGTGTAGGAGCGGCCGCCCTCCCCCGCGTTCGCGGTCTACTCCCACGGACGGGACCTCGATTCCTCCACATCCCCGCCAGACGTGTTCTTACCGGTCCCGCTGACTCTTCCCGTCCTAGTGGCGGTGAAGTGGTTCTGACGTGCGTTTTCCTGAGGACCGAGGATGGCGAGCATCCCTTCTGTGCTCGCTGCTCACTAATCTATGTCCTTTGGAGAAGCGTCTACTCAGGCCCTTTGCCCATTTTGAAATAAGTTTGCCTTTCCGTTTCCGAGGACTTTAGGTATCCCAGCACAAGTCCCTTACCCTCTTTAAGTTTCTTGATGGTGTTCTTTGAAGCAAAAAGGTTTTGGATGCAATCCGATCTATTTTTTTTCTTTCTGCATTCTTGGTTTCACTTCTGCGGAGTGCGATTCTTCCTGGCAGCCCGGCAGCACCCGGCACCGCTCCGGGACGGGATGCGCCCGCTCTCAGTCCTCCTCAGCGTCCCTGTCCGTCAGCGGTTCTCTCCTCGTTCGCGCTCTCACACCGGTGGGAAAAGCAAGGCCGGGATCTCCGCCCCTCACTGCCTCTTCCACCACCCGCGCCGCCGTCCCTGCTGCTGGGCCACAGCGCCCACTGCAACGCCTCCCACAGCTGCTGGCCCCCTGACGGTGACCCTGACCTAACTGCGTGGCCATCGCCCGCACACTCGGCCTTCTCTTTTCTTGCAAACAAGCACTAGGCTCTACCAGCCCCACACGTGAGCTACCGCTCAGATCTTCTTTACAGAACACTCCTCAAGAGCTGTGACTGTGCTACCCCTGCCCCCATCCTTCCTGGAGCAGAGAACCCCTGTCCTAGGCGTGCAGCCCAACTGGTCCTCACAAAGTGAACCCACTCAGTAAAAGCACTCGGTCCCCTAAAGTGGAACTGACCAGCATCCCAGAAACCCCCCGTGGCCCCTCCAAGGATAAAGGACCTGACACCCAATAACAGAAATTAGTTTTGCCGGAGTCCTACAGAATACGCTCTGCTCTTTCTGGCTTCTCGCACTCGACATCATGTCTGTGCCACACCTCTGAGCTGCTGTGAACAGTCGTAGCTGGGTCACCCCGTGGTTCATGTGAATGTCCCACAGCTCATTTACCCGCTGTACTTCTGAGGAACGTCTGGGTAGTTTACTTCGGGGCTGCATAATACAGCGTTACTATGCACGGGTCTTGGGGAACACACACACACGTATTTGTATGGGTTACACCTGTAGGTACAGGACACAGCAGCTGGAGTACCCCCGCAGGTACAGGACACAGTACCTAATAAGGTACTTCTGGAAGACCCTGCTTCCGTACGTTTCAACCCACGTGCTAAGGCTTTGGCCTCCACCCTCCAGGCAAGCTTCTCGAACACGCTGTGAAATGCTCACTTCTCAGTCCTATGCTCTTGACACATGGACAGCATCTGACTGATCCTCACTGTCTCTCCCCTGAAACACGGTTTCACGTGGCTTCCAGTCTGCTCCCCGCTCTCAGCTGTCTTCTCCTGACCTTCGGTGGCTACATCCTCCTCCAGCCTCTGAACTCTCAGCCTGGGGACAGCCCAGGACTCGGTTCCTCAGCGTTTCCTCTTCTCTAGCTATACTTACTGCCTGGGCGACACAGCCCCATCTCACGACCTCAGGCCTGTTTGAGCTCTGACGGCTCAGCTCCTACCTTGCCCCTCAAGCCAAGGCCCGCAGATTCAACCGCATGCTTAGCTGACATCACCACAGAACGTCTGACAGACCTCTCAGCCCTAAGGAAAAATGAACACTTCATCATCCCTCCCCAAGCCCCTCTCGGTGGATGACACTTGTATCCCCCGGTTCTCAGAACAAAATCCGTGTGGCCCTGCTGTCTCTCCTCCTTCCCACCCCAACATCTGAGTTTTTAGCAAATCCCCTTGGGTCCCACTGCTTCCTCTCCAACACTACCTCCCAGGACGAAGATACCTAACGACCACCCAACCTGAGTGCCTGTGACACCTCCAACTGGCCGGCTTGCTCGCGCTCCCCTGGCTGTGTGAGCTACTTATGATACCAGGGCAGGGAGATCCGCACAACGTAACTCGAATCCCATCACTGCTCTGCTCAGACCCCTGCTGCCTCCCAAAGTTGATCACAATTCTGGAAATGAGAGTAACAATATGTATGGTTCCTTGGTCTGCTTTCATTAAATTAAATTTACTAATTTCAAGCTAGTACCTAAATGTTCTAAAGAATTTAAATGGGCTACATTTTGTTTTTTAATATTTACTGTCTTTACTGCACAAATGAAGATTAAAGCAGTGGACGTTAAAGCAGGACGAGCAAGTCTGTGTTTCTAATGTTCATAGTGACCACTTAACATGGCTTAGAGAAACGAGGACGGTCTCGACACGGTACTGATCTGTGTTTGACTCGTATTTGGGAGTGTGTAAAAATTAGGAGAAGGGGTATCCCAACAGCAGGGAAGATCTACTTTATTCAGGAGCAGAAAGAACTTTGGTGAATATCTCCAAGTGGCTAAAACTAAAATAATACTTTCAGGTGGTGGAATCAGCTGCATTCTGGAACACCCTTGTCATTTTCACCATACAATCTACCTTGTTTTTATATCATGTTTAATTCTGAAGAAATAAACTTAGGTAGAAAACTATGACCTTAACTGACAAGAAGAATAATTTTCAGATTGGTGAACACTTTGTTTTTAAAGGAAAAGAATGTAAATTCTGTGTTATCAGAATGCTGTACGGATTTAAGGGAACAGTTCTCAGAGGGGGTAAGATTAAAACAAAATAATCATCTGTAAATTACTATGATCGTTCATTGTTCTGCTTCCAAAAAAAGTTGACGGTCAACAAGCAAACTCATAACGAACCGCCCACTGTGGATAATCGGGAGACTCAGAGAAAGCTTGCTTGTAAAATTTGCTGACAGCAAAGTAAAAAAGTCTTTACACTGATTGGAAGGCTTGGATTAAGCACAGGATGATCAACTATTGGCTGAATGTTATGTTTAAAAAATCTAGGCGAAAAGATCTATTAACTTGAGACACAAGAGCACTTAGTTCGGTGACAATCAGATGAGGGAGCTCCGTCACTCTGACCCCTAATGAGCCTGAGAGTTCAGAACAAGATATTAGAAAAGAGAGGCTTTGCCATTTAAAGACCAAGGTAACTAAATCACTATACTCACTTCAGTCTTCACTTTTAAAGGCTCAGCAGATTTGGTGAGCATTTTACGAAGGGACTCCAATGGTATAAAAGAATAAATTTTCCCAACTCTCAAAAATCTCAGGGTAAACCATTAACATTTACATTCTAGGACGCATTAAACGCACACTGTATTCTACTAAAATACAAAATGGTAAACCACGTGCGGAAGGGTGTCTGCTAATTAGAAATCTGAAATATATGACCGAGATATTATCAAATAATCTGATTTACAGGCATCCTGTTCCAATTAAATCAATATTCTGAAGCAAGGGGAAAAAAGCCATTTTCAAATAGAATTCAAATATGATAAAAGATTTCCTTCAATAAATTTCTGAACTTAATTGGTTTAAATGGACCTAGGTGCTTCTATCTGTAAAAAAAAGTTCCAAGATGACATTACCACATCCTTGAGCTGTTTATTTATTCCCTGTCGACAGCCTGATTTACAGGCGATAAAATGCAATCACGACCCACACCAGAAGCAGGAACCATCTGCTAATGGAACTTTTAATTGAGAAGTGACCACTGACATGAGGTAATTCTTTCTATGCAGGATTGCTCTTGAAGACCTCTTTGCACTTCATCACAGTAAACAATCACTAACATATGCATTAAAGAAAATTTAAATACATTATGACCCAATAAATATCATAATCAATCAATATACAATTTTCTTCTGCTAAGGATTTAATGTTCAGATACCATACTATTAGCCCTATACTAATACACTCACTTAGATCTCGACAATTTTTAACATGTTGGCACCAAGTTTAACCATTTGTAATCAGAAAATAATCAGATCTTTCAGAAACTAGCACTCCCTTAGGGATTTCTGGAAAATGCAGAAAATTATATCAGTAAAAACTTAACTATGTGAAACGAAATTATCTACCATCATCAAACAACTAGTTTTCTTACTGATTTTATCTAACCTTCACCACTTTAAAGATTATTGAACTACACTTGACATAAACTTCATTTCTGGGACACAGTCTCCAGAGTCTGGTGTGAAGTGATGCACATTCCGGAGCAAAGGAGGGACAGCGATCGGTCATCCGCCCTGCACCTGCGTCTTCACGAGTGCCGTCAAGAATAGCGTGCCAGGGGATAACTCAGGGGAAAGGAGTCTATCCCCTCAAACTTACAGAACCATTGACCAGAAGACTTCAGTGAACCAGGATGGTCCAATTTTCCTGTCTCTGTATTAATCAAGACGGGACAATTTATACACTCAGGAAGAAAAACTACAAA